>NC_041392.1:537643206-537737991 GCF_002162155.2 Triticum dicoccoides
CCGGTGAGCCCCCCCCCAACCCCCTGAAAATCGACTGACCCAAAAGTCAATTCAGTCGACTAAAGTGTAGCTAAATTGGAGCAGCATCGCAAGCAAGAGCAAGAGCGAGAGCAGCAGCGCGAGCAAGAGCAAATAGCAAGAGCAGACCAGGCAGGGGACCGAGAGCAAGAGCAGAGCAGCAGCGCAAGCGAGAGCTAAAGCAGCAGCAGCTCCTACTGATGTGGACGTCGTCGCCAAGGGAGCGACGCCATGGAGGAAGTGGTCGGCGACACCACCATGGATGGAGCCGCGCCGTGTCGGCTCTGGACCGAGCGCCGGCAGCACCATGAGATCGAATCAAGAAGAAAATGCGGCGATTAGTGTACAACCTCTTTGGTGGTGCCGATTAGGCCGCAGCTTCATCCGAGGAAACGGTGATGATGATGCTCTTCCGGTGGTGCAGGTGAAGACGACGGTGTGGGAATGGAGGTGGCACAGAAGACGAGGGGAACGTCGGGGCAGGGTGGCTGAACCAGTGGGAAGATGAGATCGACGACGGATCCTCATCTGGTACGATGGATGATGGACGTCGAGGTGTTGCTATGGACGACGTCATCGGGGAAGAGGCTCTGGCTGGGTGGCGGACGGAGCAGGGTGTGGGGTTTCGTCGCAGGTTTTCGCGGCCTCGGTGTACGAATGGGTGGGGGGGTGGGATGGCAGTGGGGAACCATGGCTTAGAGACGCGCTTGTCCGAAATGTGGGGTAAGTTACAAAAGTAGCCCCACCGATTTGAGGCGGTTCTTTCGGTTCAGGGGTACCACGGGCATTTGTGTGTCGGGATTTCACAGGAGGTGGGAGTTTTCACGCGCGTTGTAATTTCGGAATAGCAAGGCGCGGGTTGAGATGGAGGGAATTGTCGGAGCACAACGAGACAAAGATATATCTTAAATATTTCGGGCTAACAAGGCGCGGGTTGAAGAGGCGGGAGTTTCGCAGCACGATAGACAGAGACGCTAGCTTGAATTTTCGGCATAACAAGGCGCGGCTTGAAATTTTGGAAGAACAAGCTTAACGTGTACCCAAAAAAGACAATTTGCACCTCAACACGCACAACACACACACAAACACCATTTAGACTAGAGTAAGGTACACGTGCATTGCACGCATGAGATTTGGCAACCAAATTATGAATAAATACCACATTATAGCATGCAAGTTTTGAGTCATATATGCATGATGTAGATGTTCATTTAATTCTTATAGTTCATTTCATTCAAAATCATCTAGTTTTTTATAAGAAAGCTAATCTATTTTAAGATTCATGGAATTGTCTGTCGTAAGACATAAAGTAAAAAACAAATAACGGCAAATCATGTAGAAAAACATTTGGGCAATTATGATACGGAAGATTCTAGAACAAATAAGAAGTGCTTGTGTTTTGATGTTTGTGCATTATGCTTAAGTTCAACCATGGAGTCTTCTAGACTATACATGTGGCGAAATCTGGTGGAATCTAGATGATATCCAACAGCCAGTAGTGCTCAAATTTGCCATCTTTGGACCATCGGATTCGCCTCATCCAATGACCATCTTTCAAAGTTAAAGTTACCCGCACACAATATAAAAAATATAAAATATAATATATATAGGGGTATAGATATAGATATGTGATGCGAAAGCCGCCCATCATCTCCAATTAGAATAGTGTGTCCATGCACGGATGCGACGTGGCCAAATGATGTCTGCCATTGGTATCTCAAATTCAAATCAGTCTGACCTTGTTCAATGTGTATACATTACAACATGCTCGTTTCCAAACCACACCGCGCAGATCTCCGTTATATTCATGCATGCATGGGTTTCAAACATCAGGATCTCTTATTCAAATATTTGAATTCAACTTTACTTTGATTATGACCTCACCTATTCTTTTACACCCACACAGTAGTCTTCTCTTTATAATTGTACCACTAACTTTCTCTCGTGCATGCATGCACACACACTACCAGTCGGCATTATCCATCGCACTCATGCAATCTTTTTCTTCAGGTCGGTCTCCCATGAAGGCACACACCCACACACATCCCCCTCTCCATCATATTGGGCATTCTTTATCTCTCACGCGTGCATGCACAACGATCGATGTTCCTCTATGTATGTGTGTATATAGCTAGGTCTTTCATAGTTTTCCACACAAACTGATCAATCAATATATCCAGTGAGGTCCCACCCTCTTTCCCACGTCCACATCGATCAATCTATACCTCTCTATATAGGATTAACATATATAGCTTATACAGCCACATTATTATATATCCAACGTCCCACCTCATCATCCATGCCTTCCGCTTCATCTCTCAGACTCGTGCACAATGGCGAAGACAGGGGCAGTAAGGGCCCTGCCCCTCCCCCCCCCTAACATCACTATATATCGAGGTTAATATGAATGTGATCATTAGACACTTGCTGCTAAAAATGGTTTAAGTTCATGAATTGACCCTCCTCGTAAAGGATTAGCAATGCTTGGCCCCCTAGCTCATTTATTTTTCATGGCTCCGCCACTGCGCGCAACAGCGCACGTGTTCGCCCCCTCTCTCTAAAGATCGATCTCGCACTTGTGCATTCCTTCATAGTCTCCCTCCACTCGGCCCCTCGCACCATCTTCTAGGCCCCCACCGGATTTTGCCACATGTACAATCTAGAGGACTCCATGGTTGAACTTAAGCATAATGCACAAACCTCAAAACAACAATGGTTCTCTTTTGTTCTAGAATCTTCCGTATCATAACTGCCCAAACTTTTTTTATAGTTGAATTGCCATTATTTGTTTTTACTTTATGCTTTACAACACACAATTCCATGAATCATAAAATATATTAAGGGATTCTTTGATTCAAAGGATTCTCAAAGGAATTTTGGAGGATTCTAATCATTAGGAATTTTTCCTATCTTGGTTGTTTGATTCGTAGGATTGTGAACCATAGGAATTTTTCCATATGATTCATTTGCACTAGATTTCATAGGAAACATCCCATCCACTCAAACCTCTTTGAAAGAATTCTGCGTTTTTTCTATACACAATCAAACACTCGTACAATCCTGTAGGATTCAAGACAACATTCCACTATAATCCCATGTTTTTCATATTCCCGTGTTCTTAGCTTTTTTATAAAAACTAATTGATTTTGAATGAGATGAACTATAAGAATTAAACGAAGGGCTACATCAGGCATATATGACTCAGAGCTTACATGCTATAGTGTTGTATTTATTCATAATTTGGTTGCAAAATCGGATGCGTGCAATGCATGTGTACCTTACTAGTACTTCGAGTATGTGCAAAACACGTAAATTAGAATACCAATGGCACGCTACACAGTGTCTCTCTTATAGTTCATGAAGCCATGTGGCACATGTGGAGGCATTGTTGTGACCTCCTTGCGTGGATTGATCACAGTGGCGTGCTGCTAGTTCCAGAAAAATGTACTCGTCCTCCCTGAGCCATACTGGCGGTACATGCATGAAGCAAAGATGTGCACGCACGCCACGCACGCACTCATTCCCTTGCACGCACACACGGGTACACGGGCGAACGCAATTTTGTACCAACATCCACCCCATGTGATAATTTGACGCGTGTAAAGTCGTTCACTCCTTGATGGTCAATTAATACAGCGCATGCAAATTGAGTGGACGTGAGGGCGGAAGAAAGACATTATTACTCCACTGCGCGCATGCGAGTAGTTAAATCGTGGATTGCTAGTAGTACTTCCATTGGTCGCCTTCGTATTTTGTGTCAATTTTTTGACAGTAACTTAATATTTACGCATTTGAGCAATGTAGTACTTGAAATTTATGTTCCTCTAAACTCATCGGGAGCCGTTTTGGGCCTCGAAACTAAAACCATCAATTAATCTTTACCTTGTTCCCATCACATTCGAAAGCCTGCTCACATCTACTAGTACGTACCAAACCTGAACGTGTTCCCACTATGCAGGTATTAGTACTAGTGCTAGTACCTAGGTTATAAAAAGGGGAACTACCTAACCGAAAATTACTCTACCTTTCCTCCTCATAAGTGCTTCTTCTTCGTCCATCATTGCCATGACCGGTGAGCAGAGCTCTAGGTCGAGAACTACTCGTTACAAGGGAGCGGCAACCAAGACTACGGAAAAAAAAGAGGGCTCGCCGCCACGCAGAGACCTAAAAAGATCTCTCACGGGCAGGCGATGGCTCCCAGGAGTGCCCTAGCCGCGGAGGCGAACATGCCGAGCCGGCGGAGCTGGAGTCGTTATCCCTCGACGGCATGCCCGATCAGCTCAATAAGCACCTCAATAAGTAGAAGGAGTTCATCCAAGGCTTGATGGAGTTGCTGAAGGAGAGCCTCGACGACATGCCCGCTGAGCTCAATCAGCAAGGGGAGTTGACCGCCGGCTTGGTGATGCTGCTGAAGAAGAGCATTGCCTCGGAGAAGAAGGCGACCGGCGAAATCCCGCGACTTCAGGAGGACAGGGCGAAGCTCTGCCATGAGATCGACCTGTTGAAGGAGAAGAACGTCGGCTGGAAAAAGCTGGATGAGAATAGTAGTTCCTCGATGAAGATGATGCAGGCCCTCGTCATGGAACAGAAGGAGGAGTTGGTGAATCTCCGCATCGAGCACCCGGCAGCTGTCAAGGTACGTAATGCGGCCGTGGAACAGATGATGAAGGCTCGCGTCGAGAAATCCTGCGTCATGGACAGAATGAAGAAAATGGTGGAGGAGACGCGCAAGGAGATGGAGGTCGTGGAGGCGATGAAGAAGCAGTTACGACTCCGCGGTGAATTAGATCATTTGGGGCGATAATATTCCTTCTTCTTTTGCTCCTATGTTTCATCTTTTGCTTCGGGTGTTTCGCCGCACGTGTCACGTTCTCTGCGAGGCATGAATAGAACAATGGTTTTTTTGAGGGAATGAATAGAACAATGCTAACAATGAGATGACTAGCAAATTAGATCATTTTTTATCGCCATATGGCACTGGGCTGCCGTGTTTCGTGCTCCTCCGCCGCAGTACTACTCAAGTGGAAAACTTGAGTATACCGCATGGTTCTTTGGTCCTCCTCGATCAGGTCGTTGGCGCATTTATACGAGCAGTCAAATCACAAGGCCTCGCCTTCCAGCAGTAATGAGCCGTCAAATCACAAAGGCCCTCGCCTCTCGTGAAACTGACCAAGCTAGACTGCCCCGCCCTCTAGCCTTTTAAAAAATGTATACTTTTGTACAGCAGTAGTATCGATGGATTGCGCCATGGAGCAAAACTTGAAATTAAAAAAAGGTGGTTCATATAGATAGCGCTCGTCGCCAAATTATGCATATAGTACTATTAAAAAGGCTAGTCATAATAATGGTGTCCAGCACAACCCACCCCTCAGATAAAACTAAGAGGGTTCTTGGATACGTTTCAGTCCCATGACTAAAAGTAGTGGGACTAAAACATGCTAGCCTCACCCATGCTTGGATCCAAATACTAAAAAGGCTAAAATCAAGTTAATGAGCATTTATTATCCTCCAAACCCTCCAATCCAGAACTCGCCTGTGTTAAAGGAGAGGAGTTAAATGAGTAGAGAGATGACTAATCCACATTTTAGTAGGGGTACCCCTGACTAAAAAAATTAGTCTCAAGACTAGTTTTAGCCCATCTTTAGTCAGGGGTGCTTGGAACTTTAGCCTCTTAAAGAGACTATTTTTAGTCAGACTAAAATAAGTCCCTTGGATCCAAGCACCCTCTAAGCATCCTGGAATTCTTTGACAAAACTAAGCACCCTGAAATTCTTTGACAACTAAACTGCTGGCTATATGATGTTGGCCATATATATTGTACGTATATAATGTGAAGAAATGAGTGGTAGTACTATACCAACTAAAATATGAAATGTAAGAAATACTAGTATGTACGTAGTGAAGAGTTAAAGTAATGAGAAGAAACATAACATAGTTCTGCTGGGGGCTCAGCACAACACACCCCTCAAATTAAATTAAGCACACCTGAAATTAAACTTTGCAACTATTCCGTAGACACTGCATTAGAACCACCATGAGCAACGACACTACCACCTTACTCGGAGTCCTTGTCCATGTCCTCGACTTCTTCCTTGTCCCTCTTCCTCTTGGCCGATACTTCTTTCCTTCAACCGCACACTTGGCTGTTGCTCTTCATCCAACCCTTGTAGATATTGAAGCAAAGGTAGCCATCCATTGCAGCGTAGTGGATGTGGTCTATATCTAGTACATTTCGCTGCCATGCATGACGATGAAACGTGTATGGAGGTTTCTCCAGTTTACCATACGAAGGATGAACCATGGCTCCTGCGAGGGTCAGCATTGAAGGCTGACGAGAGGACACCAGCCGATTCTTCTGGAGGTCGAAGGGGTTGCCTACAACGAGACCTATCCGACACAGGACATCCCTGTCGTTCTTAAAGTCTACAGTAACGAATTTCACTGTTTTGTCCTTGAGGAAGTTCTTAAAATCCTGGCACTCAACGTCGGCATGGCATATGTGCTAGACCAAGCAAACATTATGTACGCAAACCTGTATCACGGCGGGCTTCTTCCTCTCTTCGTCCTTTAGATCCTTCTCTGGTCCCAGGGCTGTGGTGTACTCAACATCTAGCCCTGCGACCCACTCATCATCTGAGTTTTCGAACATGCGTCTGAAGCGAGAAAGGCATCCTTTCACTATCGCGGAAGAACAGGTGTAGATGATGTCGAACTCATCGCCGGTGATGGTTCTAACCTTGTACTCACCGCCGATCGTGGAGATTTGGGATGCCATGGATTTGGGAGGAGGGTTAGGATTAGTGGAACTGCCATAATGTGAATGGACGGGACAACTAGGAGCGAACTGCCGTAGTATTGAAGGACATGCGGGGACGAGTAGGAGTGAACTGCCAGTGTGCGAACGGCAGGGTAGTGGCTTTCCATTCTCCCATGATACGGGCTTCCGAGAGCCCTTGGATCTGAGATCGAACGGTTGCATGGCGTGATTCTAGACCTATGGGTGAATATCCTATCCTGGAGGGTTATTCTATAAATTTTCAGCAACTTAGCATGCGACCGTTTGATCTCAGTTCCAAGGGCTGCCAGCAGCCCGTATCATGGTCGCGCCTACTATGACCATCGCGTCGCTCGTGCGGTCGCTCCCTTGGAGATTTAACACGGTGCGTTAGGCTATGTGATGTTGGCATGTCATACATAGTCATCACTTAGTCACTCGTACTACAACAAGGTTGGCTATAAGGTTGGCTATAAGTGTTTTTTTACTCCTCTCTATCTCTTTCTTCGTAATGGAGGTGGTCAGGAATCGGGAGACTCACGCCGGTCGTAGCGCCGCAGTTAAAATGATAATGGCAAGTCAAATCACGGGGCCCCACCTGTCCAGCAGTAACTCGCTGTCAAATCACACAGCCCTATGTTTGCAGCAGCCTACTCCCTCGTCTTCTCGCGTCTCTGTCGAACCGACTAGGCGGAACTGCCTCGCCACCTACCACGCAGGAAAAGCCCCGCCCTCGACTTTTAAATACTATACAGTATACTAATTTTGTATCCATGGATTGCACCTGCATGTACGGAGTATACAGCACGCCCGTCGTGTTTGCGTCACACCCCAGACGGTCACTCGGTGTGGCACGCTACTCTCCGAATGGAACGCGCGTCATATTGCGTTTGCACACACACATGTGGGATGGCAATTGAGAACTGACCATAGGCACACTCCCCGGCCCCGCAAGTCGGGTGACTTAATAGAAGAGGGAGACGAGCGATAGTACTAGAGAAGTGTTGTACTACGTTGGTGCTTGGACGATCCCTGCAAGACATGGAATATCAGTTCATCCATGCATGTGACCAGACTCCAGCAGACACGCCTGGATTGGCTATCGTCTACATATCGTGCAGGCTGTGTTGTACATGGCTGTAGTTGTGGTGAGAAATCTAGAAAAATGTTTCTTGTCATCTCGCAAAATTAGGTGTCATGTGCTTCGGATCATTGCGAGGGCTAAACAGCGACAACTGAGTTGGGCTAGTCATTGGGGGCACATGCACGGACAGTGACTACTCGGCTGCCATCTAGTTCAAGCCGGCTATGTTAATTAGGACATCTATCGACGGACCCCTTTTCTACGAGTTTATCTTTAATTTGAGCTTGGTTCCTCGTCTAGTTTGTCCGTCGGGATTCATGTTGTCTCCTTTGGGCAGTGAGGCTATGATTTCTTGTCCTGTGGCATTTTTTTCGTGTTATATGTTATAATCCGGCGCTTCAGATCAACATGACGACAACTGCGCCTCCGGGCCACGTGCATGAGGAGGGAGAGGCAAGACAGTGGTTTTGCAATGGAGAAGATCAGAAGAGGGAGAGGCAAGATGGTGGTTTTGGAATGGAGATGATGGAGAGGAGAGGAGGTGGTTTTGCAATGGAGAAGATCAGAAGAGGGAGAGGCGAGACGGTGGTTTTGGAATGGAGATGATGGAGAGGAGAGGAGGTGGTTTGCAATGGAGAAGAGGGAGAGGAGCGTGCGGCAGCGATTTAGGATTGGACGAGAGGGCCGGCGCGCTGGGACTGTATCAAAATCAAGATCAATTTACCCTTCAATTAAGAAAGCGACCCCACATTAACTAGTCTCCCTTTTATTCTGGGTCATAATTGACCATGATTTTCACACATAAAATATATGTTATACGTTGCAAAAATAATACAATTTGAAAGTACATTCAGATATGAACCAAATGATACAATTTTTGGTGACATGCATTCACATTTTGCTTGTCAAATACAGTACGTGGTCAAACTTTGACCCAAAATACGCAAAACAACAAAAAAATACTTCCAAGACCAGCGCCGCTCTTCCGCTCTTCTCCTCTTAAACCACCGTCGCTCCTCTCCTGTTCCAATCTAAATGCAGCGCCGCTCCTCTCCTCTTCCATTTCAAAACCACCGCCCCTCCTCTCATGTTCCAGTCCAAAACCAGCATCGCTCCTCTCCCGTTCTAATCCAAAACCAGCACTGCTCCTCTCCTCTTCCATTCAAAAACTACCGCCGGTGAGTGAAGGTGCTGTGGAGAAATAGATCAATGGAGGAGTACAACCGATGCGTGAGGATCGCAGACGGTGACCCTGTGAAGCTAGCTAGGATGTTGGAGATACAGTCTTGGTTTGACAACAAGGACCAACTAGCGGCGATGGCGACATCCATGGCCAAATATCTGCAATAGAGCGAAAAGGCGGCGATACTCCTGGAGGGAGTCGCGCCGGAGTACATAGAGCTGCTCCTCTGGGCCATGGAGCAAACAGATTCACCGAATCCGATCGTGAGGGAGCGGTGGTGGGAGTATCGATCCCAAATGGAGCATCCACCAGAGATTGAAGGATCGAGCATCTATAGGGTGCCATTTGTGAGGGTGTCCTGGCAGGGCAAGCCGGTGGAGTCTTTGTCGACCGAACCCAACTGCAAGAGGAGAAAAGCAGTTGGCCCGACGACGCTTCCCAGCCATCGTCTCCCTCGCCGCTCACATCATCTCACGGGGCGGCTGTCTGCCACCGAGGAATAGGAGGGGGCTGCCCCCCAGCCCAATAGTCGGGCAGGTTGTGAATTGTCTGGTGGAGCTTAGGGTTGTCAGTATTTGCAGGTTGTGAATTGTGTTTTGTGTTGTGTATTTTGAGAGTACTTTCAGATATGAATGTCTTTTGAATTTCAAATTTGCATTATTGAGCATATGAAGTATTTTATGAATTCTAGAGATCTATTTTTAGCACTTAAAAAATGTAGTTTCATGGGAGTATAAAAGTGCAGACAATGTGATTCTCAAAGAAGAAACTACAAGTTTTAGTTTCAGATAAGAAACTGCAAGTTCAGTTTTAGATAAGAAACTGTAACTTTCAGAGGCAGAGCACTTATATTAACACGGCCTTTTCAAACAGGGTTAACATCATGTTGGAAGTTTTATTCATGGTCAAAAATGGAACTACCAGCCAGTTAACATCATGCTAATCAACATTCATGCATAGCACATCTTCATATGATGCACAGTCAAAATGCCCACACGATGTCGAGTGTGCGAAACACAGAGAAAACGAGGGACGAAGTTTTGGCAAGTGTTGGACGTGGTTTTGGGCTGCCCCGTCTAGGCTTTCATTTTTAACATGCGCAACCCACGACCTCGGATGGGAGGTCCATATGCCTGTTTGTATTTTCTTAGGGCCGTCATGTATCGAACGGCCTATGGACCTCCCATCCGAGGTTTTATTTCTGGCAGCCCAATTTATGTATTTTTTTGAAGAAAACACAGAGGTCTGTTCTCTTTTTCTATATAAGAATAGGAACACCAGGTCCAACTTATGTTTCCCTTCTAACTATATTATTTATATTTAACTTATTTTATATGTTATTATATATTATTTTTATTGTCATCATATATTTAACAGATACTTACATATGTAAAAAACAATATCCCACATCTTATTAACTTATAAAAATAATTTCTTAACAAATAAAATCCTGGATTGTTTTGCCCCGAAAATCCTAGTGATTGTGTACAAAAGCTTGGTAAGATTTAAGGACGAATATAATAATATCACTTATTATTTAAATATATTTATAACAAAATGCTCAGCCCCTTTTTATTTTTTTGATAACATTGTTGGCCCAACCCAACATTATAATTAGAATCAGCCCAGCAAAATCGTGTATTTCAACAAAGTGCAAATGGCCTGTAATTTTTTAGGAAATAAAATAAATGGGCCGCATGAACGCTACATTATTTGTTCACCCAGCCCAGCTAATGGTTGTAATTCAAAAAAAGATCAAATTGACTGTAAATTCTACCGCGCAAAAAAAAGACTGTAAATTCTGAAAAAAAATGGGTTGAATACGTGCCACATTTTTGGAGGCTGAAATGTGGGCCAATAGGTCGAAGCCAACGCAAGTCGTTGTCAATTTAGTCAATAAATTGCTTCTATAACTATCTCTAACACATAGTGATAAAGTAAAGCAATTATATGGCATTTGCATTTCATACAATAAAGAGACAACCATAAGGCTCCTGTCGGTTGCCAGTAACTTTTACAAAACGTGATCATCTCATACAATAACGTATATCATATCATGTCTTGACCATATCACATCACAACATGCATTTCAAAAACAAGTTAGACATCCTCTACTTTGTTGTCGCAAGTTTTATGTGGCTGCTACGGGCTTCTAGCAAGAACTATTCTTACCTACGCATCAAAACCACAACGGTGATTTATTAAGTTTGCTATTTTAAACTTCAACAGGGACCGGCCACAGTCAAATTCGTTTCAACTAAAGTTGGAGAAACAGACACCCGCCAGCCACCTTTATGCAAAACTAGTTGCATGTCTGTCGGTGGAACCGGTCTCATGAACGTGGTCATGTAAGGTTGGTCTGGGCCGGTTCATCCAACAACACCGCCGAATCAAAATAAGACATTGGTGGTAAGCAGTATGACGATCACTGCCCACAACTCTTTGTGTTCTACTCGTGCATATCATCTACGCATAAACCTGGCTCGGATGCCACCGTTGGGAAACGTAGCATTCAATTTTAAAAAAATCCTACTCTCACGCAAGATCTATCTAGGAGATGCATAGCAACGAGAGGGGGAGAGTGTGTCTACGTACCCTCGTAGACCGAAAGCAGTGTTTGACAACGCGGTTGATGTAGTCGAACTTCTTCTCGATCCCACCGATCAAGTACCGAATGTACAGCACCTTCGAGTTCTGCACACGTTCAACTCGATGATCTCCCTCGAACTCTTGATCCAGTGGTTGCGGCCTGAACTACGTCGGTATTTCCTCAAAGAGGAAGGGATGATGCAGCACACCTACGATAGGTATTTCCCTCAGTAATGAGACCAAGGTTATCGAACCAGTAGGAGAACCACACAACACCACGTAAACAGCTCGGGCAC
Organism: Triticum dicoccoides; assembly: GCF_002162155.2. Classification (NCBI taxonomy): domain Eukaryota; kingdom Viridiplantae; phylum Streptophyta; class Magnoliopsida; order Poales; family Poaceae; genus Triticum; species Triticum dicoccoides. The sequence goes on from NC_041392.1 coordinate 537,655,152, forward strand.
ACAAAGAACAAATACTTGCAACCCGACGTAAGAGAGGGGTTGTCAATCCCTGACAGGTAAAAAGATAGGTAAAATTGTAGTAGATTGGATAAATGGATCTCACGGGAACGCGAGATAAAATAAATAATAATAACTTGTGCAAGGTATTTTTAGGTTTTTGGATTAATAGATCTGAAAATAAAAGCAAATAAAAATTGATCACGAAGGCAAATATAATAAAGAAGAGACCCTGGGGCCGTACATTTCACTCGAGGCTTCTCTCAAGAAAAATAGCAAATGGTGGGTAAACAAATTACTGTTGGGCAATTGATAGAACTTCAAATAATCATGATGATATCTAGGCAATGATCATTATATAGGCATCACATCCAAGATTAGTAGACCGACTCATGTCTGCATCTACTACTATTACTCCACACACCGACCGCTATCCAGCATGCATCTAGTGTATTAAGTTCATGGAGAAATGGAGTAATGCAATAAGAACGATGACATGATGTAGACAAGATCTATTTATGTAGAAACAGACCCATCTTGTTATCCTTAATAGCAACGATACATACATGTCGGGTCCGCTTCTGTCACTGGGATCAAGCACCGTAAGATCAAACCCATCACAAAGCACCTCTTCCCATTGCAAGATAAATAGAGCAAGTTGGCCAAACAAAACCCAAATATCGGAGAAGAAATACGAGGCTATAAGCAATCATGCATATAAGAGATCAAAATAGTCAAATAACTTTCATGGATAGAAACATAGATCTGATTATAAAGTCAAAGTTCACGGGATCCTAACAAACAACCGCAAAAAGAGTTACATCATAAGGATCTCCAAGAGACCATTGTATTGAGAATCAAAAGATAGAGAGGAAGCCATCTCGCTACTAACTACGGACCCGAATGTCTACAAAAGACTACTCACGCATCATCAGAGAGGCACCAATGAGGATGATGAACCCCTCTGTGATGATGTATAGATTGGATCTGGTGTTTCTGGAACTTGCGGCTGCTGGAATTGATTTTCGTCGACTCCCCTAGGGTTTCTAGAATATTGCGGTATTTATAGAGCAAAGAGGTGGTGCGGGAGGCCACCGAGGTGGGCACAACCCACCTGGGCACGCCTGGGGGGCCAGGCGCACCCTGGTGGGTTGTGCCCCCCTCGGGGAACCCCTAGGTGCTTCTCTGGCCCATTGGATGTCTTCTGGTCCATCAAAATTCCACGGAAAGTTTCACTATATTTGGACTTTGTTTGGTATTGATTTTCTGTGATGTAAAAAACAAGCAAAAAATAGCAACTAGCATGTGGCACTATGTCAATAGGTTAGTACCAAAAAATGATACAAAATGATTATAAAATGATTGTAAAACGTCCAAGAATGATAATATAACAGCATAGAACAATCAAAAATTATAGATACATTAGAGACGTAGCAGCATCCCCAAGCTTAATTCCTGCTCGTCCTCGAGTAGGTAAATGATAAAAACAGAACTTTTGATGTGGATGCTGCCTAACATGTTCATCATATATTCTTTCTTTTATAGCATGGACAATTGGACTTTTATATGATTCAAAGCAATAGTATGGTTTTGATATGAGGACTTCAATACTCAAGCATATCAACAAGCAACCATGTCTTTTAAAATATCAACACTAAAACAAGTTATCCCTAGCCTATTATGCTCAATCATTGATCCATTCATGAAACACACTCGCATATTAGCTACACCCAATACTCAAGTACGATCATAGTGTCCCTTAGTTGGTGCTTTATAATTGAAGATGGGGACTCAAGTAAAAATAAAATTTGCATAACGTAAATAGAAAGGCCCTTTGCAGAGGGAAGTAGGGATTTGTAGAGGTGCCAAAGCTCAAAGCAAAAAAGTTATAGATAAAAACATTTTGGGAGGCATGCTTTTCCTGTCAACAAAAACGATCGAGTAGTTCCCAATACTTTCCATGCTAGATATATCATAGGCGGTTCCCAAACAAAAAAATAAAGTTTATTCCTTTTTCCACCATACTTTCACTTTCCATGGCTAATAGTATCCACGGGTGCCTTCCATACCAACACTTTACAAGGAATTTATTATTTGACAACATAAAGTAAATTCATTTTTCATTTCAGGATAGGGCATCCCTAATACCTTTGTCGTACTCTTGTGCAATAACAAGTGGATAAAGACTCATCTTGAGAATAACACATCTAGCATGGGAATATATCAGCCACCCCCTACCGTTTCATGAGCGTTACAAGCACACAAAAGAGAATTTTATTTTGAAAATTAGAGATGGAACATACAAATTTGCTTAGAATGGCAAAAGAATACTGCATATAGGTAGGTATAGTGGACTCATGTGGCAAAACTGCTTTTAAAGGATTTTGGATGCACAGGTAGTGATCATACTTAGTGCAAAATCAAGGCTAGCAAAAGATTGAGAAGCGACCAACCAAGAAACGAAAAATCTCATAAGCGAGCATTAAGCATAACTGATACGTCTCCAACGTATCTATAATTTTTGATTCTACCATGCTATTATATTATCTGTTTTGGATGTTTATGGGCTTTATTATGAACTTTTATATTATTTTTGGGACTAACCTATTAACCCAGAGCCCAGTGCCAGTTTCTGTTTTCCCCTTGTTTTAGTGTTTCGCAGAAAATGAATATCAAACGGAGTCCAAATGGAATGAAACCTTCGGGAGCGTGATTTTTGGAACGAACGTGATCCAGGAGACTTGGAGTTGAAGTCAAGGAAGCTTCGAGGTGGACACGAGGCAGGGAGGCGTGCCTGCCCCCCTGGGCGCGCCCCCACCCTCGTGGGCCCCTCGTGGCTCCCCTGACCGACTTCTTTCACCTATATATATATATATATACCTTAAAAACATCGGAGAGTAGAATAGATCGGGAGTTCCGCTACCAGAAGCCTCCGTAGCCACCGAAAACCAATCTAGACCCGTTCCGGCACCCTGCCAGAGGGGGGAATCCCTCTCCAGTGGTCATCTTCATCATCCCTGCGCTCTCCATGACAAGGAGGGAGTAGTTCACCCTCGGGCTGAGGGTATGTACCAGTAGCTATGTGTTTGATCTCTCTCTCTCTCTCTCTCTCTCTCTCTCTCGTGTTATTGAGGTGGTATGATCTTGATGTATCGTGAGCTTTGCTATTATAGTTGGATCTGATGATGTTTCTCCCCCTCTACTCTCTTGTAATGGATTGATTTTTCCCTTTGAAGTTATCTTATCGGATTGAGTCTTTAAGGATTTGAGAACACTTGATGTATGTCTTGCATGTCCTTATCTGTGGTGACAATGGGATATCACGTGATCCACTTGATGTATGTTTTGGTGATCAACTTGCGAGTTCCGTGACCTCGTGAACTTATGCATAGGGGTTGGCACACGTTTTCGTCTTGACTCTCCGATAGAAACTTTGGGACACTCTTTGAAGTTCTTTGTGTTGGTTGAATAGATGAATCTGAGATTGTGTGATGCATATCGTATAATCATACCCACGGATACTTGAGGTGACATTGGAGTATCTAGGTGACATTAGGGTTTTGGTTGATTTGTGTCTTAAGGTGTTATTCTAGTATGAACTCTATGACAGATTGAATGGAAAGAATAGCTTCGTGTTATTTTACTACAGACTCTTGAATAGATCGATCAGAAAGGATAACTTTGAGGTGGTTTCGTACCCTACAATAATCTGTTCGTTTGTTCTCCGCTATTAGTGACTTTGGAGTGACTCTTTGTTGCATGTTGAGGGATAGTTATATGATCCAATTATGTTATTATTGTTGAGAGAACTTGCACTAGTGAAAGTATGAACCCTAGGCCTTGTTTCAACACATTGCAATACCATTTACGCTCACTTTTATCGCTTGCTACCTTGCTGTTTTTATCTTTCCAGATTACAAAAACCATTATCTACTATCCATATTGCACTTGTATCACCATCTCTTCGCCGAACTAGTGCACCTATACAATTTACCATTATATTGGGTGTGTTGGGGACACAAGAGACTCTTTGTTATTTGGTTGCAGGGTTGTTTGAGAGAGACCATCTTCACCCTACGCCTCCCACGAATTGATAAACCTTAGGTCATCCACTTGAGGGAAATTTGCTATTGTCCTACAAACCTCTGCACCTGGAGGACCAACAACGTCTACAAGAAGAAGGTTGTGTAGTAGACATCAATAACTAACACCGAATAATGCACCACAAGTAGGATGTAATTTCATTGCATAACTATTGACTTTCATGCTTGCATAGGGAATCACAAACCTTAACACCAATATTCTTACTAAAGCATAATTACTCATGAACATGACTCACATATTATATCAACATATCTCAAAACTATTACAAGGAATCAAGTTTATTTTGTCCAATGATCTTCATGAAAGTTTTTATTATATCATCCATAGATATTTATCACTTTGGGACTAGTTTCATATGTTGCTTTTGATAAGCTCAAACAAATATAAGTGAATATCATGGGCATAAAAACTTTCTTCTCTCAAAATAATTTAAGTGAAGCAAGAGAGAATTTCCTAAAAAGATTACTAACTCTCAAATAAATGTAAGTGAAGCATGAGAGCATTTCTCCAAAAATCCTAAAGCACACCGTGCTCAAAGAGATATAAGTGAAGCACTAGAGCAATTCCATAGCTCATAAAGATTTAAGTGAACCATAGAGAGCAATTCTAACAAGTCATGGCATAATTGTGGCTCTCTAAAATAGGTGTGTCCAGCAAGGATTCATGACTAAGAACACAAAAGCAGAACAAGAAAAGACTCATATCATACAAGACGCTCCAAGCAAAACTCATAATATGTGACGAATAAAAATATAGTTTCAAGTAAAATACCGGTGATTGTTAGAAGAAAGAGCGGATGTCACTCGGCGCATCCCCAAGCTTAGTTGCTTGATACTTCTTGAATATTATCTTGGGGTGCCATGGGCATCCCCAAGCTTAGCCTTTTGCTAATCCTTATTCCTTCATCCATCGTAAAGTCACCCAAAACTTGAAAACTTCAATCACAAAACTCCACAAAACCGTCGTGAGATCCGTTAGTATAATAAAGCAAATCACTACTATAAGTACTATTGCAAACCCATTCAAATTTTATTTTTGCATTATATCTACTGTATTCCAACTTTTGTATGGCAAAAACTCTTCAAAGAAAACCATAGAATCATCAAAACAAGTACACAACGCAAAGAAAATAGAATATGTCAAAAACATAATAGTCTGTAGCAATTTGGATATTTGGAATACTTCTGTAACTCCAAAAATTCTGAAAAATTAGGACAACATGAGAAATTTGTATATTAATCTTATGCAAAATAATCAGTATTTTATCGCGCTTCTGTTGAAAATGAAAATTATTTTTCTATATGCAAAAGTTTCTGTTTTTCAGCAAGATGAAATCAACTATCACCCAACTTGATCCTAAAGGCTTTATTTGGCACAAACACTAATTAAAACACAAAAAACACAATCATAACAGTAGAATAATTGTGCAAACACTCAAGAACAGAAAGAAAAAGACAAAAATAAATTTTATTCATTGGGTTGCCTCCCAACAAGCGCTATTGTTTTATGCCCCTAGCTAGGCATAATGGAAAGGATCTAAATATTGACGTCTTTGTTTCTAGATCCATATGATGACCTCATGATTGATTCATAAGGTGGCTTAATTCTAGTTCTAGGGAAGTGTTCCATACCCTTCCTTAGTGGAAATTGAAACTTAATATTGCCTTCCTTCATATCAATCACGGCACCAATAGTACGTAAAACGGTCTACCAAGAATAATTGGACAAGACAGATTGCAATCAATATCAAGAACAATAAAATCTATGGGCACATAATTCCTATTTGCAAGAATAAGAACATCATTAATTCTTCCCATAGGATTTTTAATAGTAGAATCCGCCAAGTGCAAATTTAGAGAGCACTCTTCAATATCGATAAGACCAAGCACATCACATAAACATTTCGGAATTGTAGAAACACTAGCACCCAAGTCACATAAAGCAAAACACTCATAATTTTTAATCTTGACTTTGATAGTGGGTTCCCATTCATCATGCAATTTTCTAGGAATTGAAATCCCTAATTCCAACTTTTCTTCAAAAGCTTTCATCATAGCATCTACAATATGTCTAGTAAAAGCTTTATTTTGTTCATAGGCATGGGGTGAATTAATCATGGATTGCAACAAAGAAATACAATAAATCAAATATCAACTATCATAATTAAAGTCTTTGTAATCCAAAAGAGTGGGCACATCACTAGTTAAAGTTCTGACCTCTCCAAATCCACTTTTATCAATTTTCTGAACAAGATTTTCACCTTCCGATATATCGGGACGCCTTTTAGCTAAAGTTGACTCTTCTTCATTCCCTTTATTATCAATCTTAATTTTACTGAACAAGGAATCAATAGAGGAAACACCAATCATTTTAAGATCTTCATCACTTTTATGAAAGCAATCACTAGACAACGCTTTTTCTAAAAATTCTCTTCTAGCTCTAAGCATAGCGGATCTTTTCTTACTTTAATCCATAGAAACATAAAGCGCTTTAATTGATTCTTCAACCTTAGGCACAAAAATTTTCATCTTGATATTTTCTACATCATGAGAAATTCTATCAATAATTCTAGACATATCATCTATCATATTCAGCTTTTCTTCTATTGTAGCATTGAAAACTTTTTGAGTATTGGTAAATTCATTAGTATTATTCTCAATATCAGAGGTGTTCCTATTATTATTATAAGAAGGATTACCATAGGAATTACCATAATTATTAGAGGAATTACTAGGAAAAGGACTAGGATTAGAATTACCTCTATAAGCATTGTTATTGAAATTATTTCGAGAGATAAAATTCACATCTCTGGCATCACTATTTTGATCAATCAAAGTAGACAAAGGCACATCATTAAAATCAATAGGAGCACTTTTATTAGCAACCAATTTCATAACAGCATCAACTTTTTCACTCAAAGAAGAAATTTCTTCAAACAAATTAACTTTTTTACTAATTGGAGCTCTTTCAGTATGCCATTGTGAATAACTTTCCATAATATTATCAAGAAATTTGATGGCTTCACCCAAAGTAATATATTATATAATTAAAATAAGAGTCAAACGATCCATCACGTTTGTCCACATAGATTAAATTATCTTGACCGTTAGTTTTATATATTAATGGCTAGGATTTACAAGATAAACGTTACATACAAATATTATTTGCACATACATAAAGCAGCACAATATGTCATGTAGGAGTAGTCTTTTTTTGGAGAGGATACATATGAGTAGCCCGACATGATGTTTCATCCGGACTCCTATGCCTTTCTCCAATAAAAGAACGTGACCATCCTAATAAGAAAAGGAATCCAACCAAAATACGTATTGACGTCATCTATGTATCAGGGTATAGGAAAGAACTGCATGTCTAAGAAAAAAACTAAGAAAAAAGAACTCCACGCAGACCTCTGAAAAAAAAACATGTCTCCCACGGGCCACGGGCTCCATCACCTCACCGCCCTACCCGGCGATGCATCATCTAGCGATCCTCACCACCATTGGCTCATCGTCTTCGAAAGTTCCATCTGACCTGGATTTATTTGATCCAAATAAAAGGTACCATCAAATCAAGTGTGTTCAACCTTCTAATCACGTTCCTCGGTTGTTTCCTCTCCTACCCTTAAATCTCAGATTTCAAATCCAGCAATCTGACATGTATATATTCCAGTACATGGTGGTGATTTAGCAGGTACAATCCAGTCTTGCGTGTTCCTCTCCAATATTTTAATCTTGGATTCCAAGTTCAGCAATCGATGGTGATTTAATAGGTACAACCAAATCAAGTGTGTCATCTCCAATCTTTGAATTTCAGTTTCCAAGGTCAGTAATCTAGCCTGTATATATGTTCCGTCACATGATTTTTTCCCCACACTGGATCCACTCTACTCAAGCGATCTCAGTTTCAAAGTTCTGACCTAGCAGCAATCCAACACGTATATTCAATTACATGATTTAGTAGGATGTACGGCCGCTGTATGAAGCATATTTTGGTGGCCGCGGCTCAAATAAAATTGTTGAGTTCCTCTACTTTCACTCCATGTCCGTAAGTGCTATATATGCAGAATAGCTTGAGTAAACACCTGATAGTAATCTTACTACAAAAGTATACTCTTGCACACTCTTGATTTAAATCTTCCATCCACACGGTGAAATTGTTTTCTCATGTAGCATGTTGATGCGTATCATGGTCTGCCGGGAAGACATTGAATGGAAAATGTAACTATTGTTGTATAGTGATTGGTTTAGTTACCACTTCTAACCTTCAAAGTTCATATTTTCTCTGGTACGATTCTAGCAGCAGGTGCCAATAAAGGCATGATAGTGTGATGCAAGCAGTCAGGCCCTCTGTTGTCCCATCATGCAAGCTGTTCGACTCCTTTCCGCAGGGCCGCTCCCGCTATCAGGTAAGAAGCTCATGTCCCCATTGGAACAAAGCGAAAGTATCCATCTGGGTAAGAGCTTCCAATCAGTTTGTCTGTTATATTAGTTGTTGCTTTTTGGATATTTCTTATCAAACTATAATTGCCTATGAAATTTGAACATCTGGAAGCATGCATATATTTAGTATTCAAACATCCTTCTCATTATTAATATAGTACATGTATTGTAGTGCATATGCTACAGGCATGTCATGAAAAACCTTAATTATTCTTCTTTATCATAGCCAGAGTAAGTGTGGCTACTTCTACATCCTTCTTATATTTAGTAATACAAGGCACCTTTTGAGACACCACATGAATTATAGGAAATATAGATCTAATCCATCAATTCTGTATTAACAACAATATAAGCGATCCAGATTATATGATGGACAGTGCAAGAGTTTGGCTAGACTATGCTGCAACTTTGAATAAGGATGGCCGCAAGAGTTTGGCTAGAATGCTCTATAAGTTCGAACAAGCATCTCTTGAACAAAACTTATTTGACATGTAGTGCATTAGGAAACCTTGAGATCTACATAGAATCCTCAAGATCTATTGCAGAAGAAAGCCGCACGACACTCCCGAATCAAGCCGTGGCGTTGATGAATGCCTCCTTGGCGCTTAGTAGGTGCACGCGAGGAGTCGACAGCAAGTGTTTATTGGCAGCAGCTTCATCATCTTCTCCTCTTTTGTTTGGTGCGCATAAGTAAGCACTTATGTATCTCTTAATGCAGTCACGTTGATGGCATGAATCATGCAGGTTCGATTATATGTTTTACCACAAAAATATGTAGAATTGTCTCTTTAATCTTAGAGAAATATCAATAGATATGACATCAGTAGACAAGATAAAAATTCAGGCCATATGTTAGGTATGTGATAAATTTCAAGAAATGAATAACCAGCTTCTATTTAAAGAAAAGTATATAAGATAATTTAATGCAAACAAATACACACAATCTCTTTTGATGTAATATTGGTGACATAAATATTGCGCATGTATACTCAGATAATATTCTGAATAAATTTGGTATCTATCACAAAAAAAGAGAATGTCCTCATGAAATCTGGAAAAAGGCAGTTACAAAAGGAAAATATCTCAAAATATGACAGTAGCAAACCAAATAAAATCCATGTAATATGCCAGTTATGTGATATGTTTCAAGGAATCAATATCTCAAGTGTATACTGCTAGAATATTGTGAATACCTTTGGTGTTTATCATCAAGGAAAAAGGAATGTCCTATTTAACTCTGGAGCCAGAAAATCATATTATACCATATATTTAATAATTGGAGGCCTTTTTTAATGCTCCATGTGAATTTCTTTGCGGGGGATGTTAATTATAGGACGAGTAAATATTTTATCTTGGAGATTAAGTTTAATCTGTTAAATGTTTGTTTGGTAAGATTAAGACTGCCCAATTTCGATGTGTGAGGGCTATAAAGTCTCGACGCCTTATATGGTGGTCTTTCCTATGCATTTCCCATAGCCTCCTAAACCCTGCCTCCAATGCCATCAGCAAACCCCCTCCCTCTCCTCCTTGGAGGTTTGATGACTGATGGTATGATCAGTTAGTAGCAGCATCCAGAATGGGATGTGGATCAGCCGGCTCTGTTCCATGTCGATTCACCAGGCCCCAGCAGCCGCATCTTCTAAGGGCCGTGATATTTGTGAAGAGTGAATTAGGTAAGCATCCAACTTGAAAGTATTCGTAATTTTCTATTGGCAATTCAGATTACAGGGTTGTAATTTTTTTGAGTCTGCAACAGACTACGTTTGCATACATATTTGAGGTCTCGCTGAAACGTTTGTTTGTTAGCAGTAAGCAATGATAAATTGAGAATCCATTTTTTTCATGTAAATTTGTATGACCAAGTTCAAATTCTGATTTAATGGGTCTTTTTTTCTTCCAGAAGCAGGTTTGTGAATGTTTATCTAGCTTTCATAATCAAAGAAGGATATAGAGTTCACATGAATACATGATTGATTTGGAGAATCCGATATTATACCCATGGTCGTGCACCACGTAAGTTGTTTGGTAGCTCATATAAGCATCCCATCCTCTCAGTTGCCTATTTTGTTTTTTCTGACGCCAATTCTAGGCCAATGGTTGTAAAACAGAAATCTGTACTGAACCTTTGGTAACCTCCAAGGGAAAAGATCTCTCTAAGAGGCCAACGGGAACAAGACCAGCCCTGTTAATTGGATTTTGTTCTGCACCATTAAGATGACAAGAGAGCAGCCTTAGCATATACGCTTCAATGCTCCATTGATTTAGACAAGAATTAGCACGCATTCATCATGACCCATGTTCGCATATGCTGACTTGTTTCGAGTATAATTTTCAACAGGTGAAAGCGCATCATTCTATATATTTTCACCAGAATTTAATGTTATAAAGCTATCACCTTCTATGGATAGTTGAAGCAAAAATGCTAAAATGTTTATGTTCACAACATAATATTTACTAGAGACAACTATTGAATAGAAAAACCGCTCAATAGGAGGGACCTACATAAGGCAACGAATATAATGCAGAATTTCCACAAATAAAAAATAGTTTCTTTTGAGGATCAACTAAAAATAGCTTCAAACGTTTGCCAAATGGCCCACATCCAATACACCAAACTAAAGAATATACCAACAATTCAAAAAATATAGCGCATAAAAAATATATGATAAATCTAGCCGCGCAAATGCGCGGGCCACCCCGCTAGTTTCCATAAAAGTACCACCCGCGATGGAATCCAAAAGATTATGAGAAACAAAATTCAACCCCACATAAAAAACTTGTATGATCGTCCAAAGATTTAACCCATGAGTTGGGCAATTCCTTAGCATTAATTTCATCCTTTCCCAAGATTGTGCAACATGCTCATGTTCAAGTTGCTTCAAGTTCATGATCTGGGTTCTGAGGGAAATAGTTTTCACGGGCGGAAAATATTTAGTAATAAAAGCATCTTTGCACTTATCCCGAGAATCGGTACTATTGCGAGGCAATGAAGAAAACCAAATTTTTACATGATTTCGCAAAGAAAATGGAAATAATTTCAACTTCACAACATCGTTGTCCACATCTTTTTTCTTTCGCATATCGCATAATTCCATGAATGTGTTAAGATGGGATGCGACATACTCATTAGGAGTACCGAAAAACTGATCTTTCATAACAAGATTCAGCAAAGCGGTATTAATATCATAAGACTCCGCACTAGGGGCGGGAGGAGCAACTGGAGTGCTAATAAAAGCATTGTTGTTGGTATGGGAGAAATCACACAACTTGGTGTTCTCTTGAGTCATTGTGACTATGCAACAAGATTGCACTCAAAAACAGATCTGACGAGAAAGCGGCGAATGAAAAAGAGGGCGAATAAAATGGCATTTTTTTGTGAAGTGGGGGAGAGGAAAACCAGAGGAAAACCAGAGGCAAATGGCCAATAATGTAAATTGCAAGGAGATGAGATTTGTGATTAGGAACCTGGTAGATGTTGATGATATCTCCCCGGAAACGGCGCCAGAAATTCCTTTCGATTGTGGCTTGAACTACGTCGGTATTTCCCCAAAGAGGAAGGGATGATGCATCACAACTATGGCAGGTATTTCCCTCAGTGATGAGATCAAGGTTATTGAACCAGTAGGAGAACCACGCAACACCACATAAACAGCTCCTGCACACAAAGAAAAAATACTTGCAACCCGACGTAAGAGAGGGGTTGTCAATCCCTCACGGGTAAAATATTGGTAGATTGGATAAATAGATCTCGCGGGAACGCGAGATAAAATAAATAATAATAAATTGCAGCAAGGTATTTTTGGATTTTTGGATTAATTGATCTAAAAATAAAAGCAAATAAAAATAGATCGCGAAGGAAATAAAATAAAGAAGAGAGCCGGGGCCGTAGATTTCACTAGTGGCTTCTCTCGAGAAAAATAGTTAACGGTGGGTACCAAATTACTGTTGGGCAATTGCTAGAACTTCAAATAATCATGATGATATCCAGGGAATGATCATTATATAGGCATCACGCCCAAGATTAGTAGCCGACTGTTGCCTACATCTAGTACTATTACTCCACACATCGACCGCTATCCAACATGCATCTAGTGTAGTAAGTTCATGGAGAAACGGAGTAATGCAATAAGAACGATGACATGATGTATACAAGATCTTTTTATGTAAAAATAGACCCCGTCTTTTTATCCTTAATAGCAATGATACATACGTGTCGGTTCCCCTTCTGTCACTGGGATCAAGCACCGTAAGATCGAACCCATCACAAAGCACCTCTTCCCATTGCAAGATAAAGAGATCAAGTTGGCCAAAAAACCCAAATATCAGAGAAGAAATATGAGGCTATAAAAAATCATGCATATAAGAGATCAAAAGACTCAAATAACTTTCATGGATAAAACCATAGATCTGATCATAAACTCAATGTTCATCGGATCCCAACAAACACACCGCAAAAAGAGTTACATTATATTAAGGATAACTTTGAGTTTATGATCAGATATATGTTTTTATCCATGAAAGTTATTTGAGTCTTTTTGATCTCTTATATGCATGATTGCTTATAGCCTCGTATTTCTTCTCTGGTATTTCGGTTTTGTTTGGCCAACTTGATCTATTTATCTTGCAATGGGAAGAGGTGCTTTGTGATGGGTTCGATCTTATGGTGCTTGATCCCAGTGATAGAAGGGGAACCGACACGTATGTATCGTTGCTATTAAGGATAACAAGATGGGGTCTATTTCTACATAAATAGATCTTGTCTACATCATGTCATCGTTCTTATTGCATTACTCCATTTCTCCATGGACTTAACACACTAGATGCATGTTGGATAGCGGTCGATGTGTAGAGTAATAGTAGTAGATGCAGGCAGGAGCCGGTCTACTAATCTTGGACGTGATGCCTATATAATGATCATTGCCTGGATATCGTCATGATTATTTGAAATTCTATCAATTGCCCAACGGTAATTTATTTACCCATAGTTTGCTGTTTTTCTCGAGAGAAGCCACTAGTGAAATCCACGGCTCCCGGGTCTCTTCTTTATTATATTTGCCTTCGCGATCTATTTTTATTTGCTTTTATTTTCGGATCTATTAATCTAAAAACCCAAAAATCCCTTGCTGCAATTTATTATTATTTATTTTATCTCGCGTTCCCGCGAGATCTATTTATCCAATCTACTAAAATTTTACCTATCTTTTTACCTGTGAGGGATTGACAACCCCTCTCTTACGTCGGGTTGCAAGTATTAGTTCTTTGTGTGCAGGAGTTGTTTACGTGGTGTTACGTGGTTCCCCTACTGGTTCGATATCCTTGGTCTCATCACTAAGGGAAATACCTATCGTAGTTGTGCTGCATCATACCTTCCTCTTTAGGGAAATACCGACGTAGTTCATGCCGCAATAATGCGTGAAGGAAGCTTCCATGGCCGGAAGCGGTCGTTATGGATGTCCACAAAGATGTACCTTTCTCTCGCTTGCAAGAATCCCATTAGTACGTAGACCGTGTCAAAGCGCAAGTAAAAGCCTCCCCTCATTTGAGGCACTTCCAAACAGCGAAAGCTAGCCAAACTTAATCGTGTTTCAATTTCCAATATTGACCAATTTAATTTTAGTTTATGTGATGTTATAAGCAAGTTCCACCGATAGAAATAGCAATGTTAACGTGATGTTTAATGCATTGTCTATGAAATTGCAATGTCTTGTGATGTTGAATACAACATGAAGGACGGTGCAATTTCTTTATGTGAATAAAGAACATAGACACTAATGGGTGGGTTGACAAATATAGAATTCGTGTTATGTCAACCATAAGTTTGTGCACAGCCTTCGCCCAAAAAGTTATGGTGCCAAATTAAAGATGGTTTTGGAGGCTACAAATATGTTGCACCTACTAGAATGGATCTATACACTTCACACTCAGCTCTACAAACATGCACATATACACCCTACTCCTATGAGCATCTTCAATAGTTTGAGCCGACCGATCTTGATTAACAAAGTTGAAACAGATGCCTCATAGTTGACACATACATCATAGCACTGAAAGAATAGGGCTGAAAGTTCCTAAATAAATCCAAAAAAATGCGATAGATCACTTGAATCTGGATGGGCAAGTTCCACTGCAGGGAACCTAGTCATATGGTTTATGTTGAACCTCGTTAGCAGATGTTGGTAGCATGCATGATGCGCCTAATTGTTTTTTCTTAGACAAAATGTGATTTTTTTTATAATAGACATAATCTGCCTTTGCCTCTAGTAGTGAATACTTCTAGTTTTAAACATTAAAATTTTGAAGGGAAAAAAGCACGAAAAGGAAAATAATTCAGAAAAGAGAATAAAATAAAAGGTAATTGCTTAAAATGATGATTCTCTATTAGCATACTTGAGTTCTTTAATTTATAGAATAACTTTTGATTTTTGAAATTTGTAATTAAAAAATTATATAAGTTTGTGGTATTTTTCCTGTTTTTCTTAGCATTTGAAGATTTATTAAAGAAATCTACTTTATTTCACCTAATGATACTTTTATTATTTAATTTCATGCTAGCTTGTCACATATGTCTTTTTGGTAGAAAATAAATTCGTTGCTTAATCATGATGATTAAAATCATTTTGAGTCAGCACATGAATTTCTTGAGGACACACATTAACCGAACTGCAAGATGAACCTCCTTCGTGGTTTTTTTATATCAATAAAACTTTATTTCTCAAATGGTAGATGTGTCATTTACAAGAAGTTGAGAAATAAAATCAGGGTCCAAACTTTCCCAAAAAACAAAAGATCTATTACTATAGGAGTGTCCAACCAAACAATCAACTATCGAGTTAGCTTCACGAAAGCAATGAGAGAATGAGATCTTTGCAAAATCACAAACCAACTGATTGCATTCTGCGAACGTTGCACCTCCTCACTGTGGTAATCTTCCTATTTATACATAGTCTCCACCGAAAAACTAGAATTGGACTCAATATGAGCAACATTGCATCCGATCCCCATTGCCAAATAAAGACCATGCTTGATGGCCAAGATCTCTCCTGAATCAGCACTACTCACATACGGTAACACCCATGTTGCAGCTGCAATAAAATGACCATGATCATCACGTGGAACAACCCGTATAGCACCATCAAGAGACTGTTGGAAAAAGCTTGTGTCCACATTAATTTTTATAGCTCCCCTCTAGGCCTTTTTAAGATTTGATTATTTTTTCATTAGGAGATGTAGCTCTAACATAGTTTTTAGTTAATGCCCTGATAGAAAGAGCTATTCTACCCGGGGTTCGTATCAATTCCCCATTTACAAATTGGCGTCGTTGCCACCACACATACCACACTGCGACAATTACCAACTTTGGTATACAAACTTTGCCTGTTCCCTCTGGTAACTTATAAAAAAAATCATGGTGACAAAGCTCGATCTGTCTCGGGCAATGGCTTGTTTGATTGTATCTCTTGGACCTAGTTCAATCCAGACTTCATGTGCTCGAGAACACTTCAACATGCAATATTGTATATCCTCCACCCCGATAGAACACATAGGACACACTGATGACCCACAAGTATAGGGGATCAATTGTATCTCTTTTTGATAAGTAAGAGTGTCGAACCCAACGAGGATCAGAAGGAAATGACAAGTAGTTTTCAGTAAGGTAATGTCTGCAAGTGCTGAAATTGTAAGTAGCAGAGTAGTTTGATAGCAAGATGATTTTTAACGAGCAAGTAACGATAGTGGTAACAAAAGTGCAGCAAGGTAGTCCAATCCTTTTGAGGCAAAGGATATGCCAAAACGGTCTCTTATGATAAGCAAAGTGTTCTTGAGGGTACACGGGAATTTCATCTAGTCGCTTTCATCATGTTGGCTCGATTTGTGCTCGCTACTTTGATAATTTGATATGTGGGTGGACCAGTGCTTAGGTGCTGTTCTTACTTGAACAAACCTCCTACTTATGATTAAACCTCCCGCAAGCATCCACAACTACGAGAAAAGTATTAAGAATAAATTCTAACCATAGCATTAAACTTTTGGATCCAATTGGTTCCTTACAGAATAGCACATAAACTGGGGTTTAAGCCTCTGTCACTCTCGCAACCCAACATCTAATTGCTACTCCACAATGCATTCCCTTAGGCCCAAATATGGTGAAGTGTCATGTAGACGACGTTCACATGACACCACTAAGGGAATAACATCATACATACTATCAAAATATCGAACATATATCAAGTTCACATGATTACTTGCAACATGATTTCTCCCGTGACCTCAAGAACAAAGGTAACTACTCACAAATAATAATCATGCTCAAGATCAGAGGGGTATTAAATAGCATAATGGATCTGAACATATAATCTTCCACCAAATAAACCATATAGTAATCAACTACAAGATGTAATCAACACTACTAGTCACCCACAAGCACCAATCTATAGTTCCGGTAACAAGATTGAACACAGGAGATGAACTAGGGTTTGAGATGAGATGGTATTGTTGAAGATGTTGATGGAGATTGCCCTCCCAAATATGGGAGAGTTGTTGGTGATGATGATGACGATGATTTCCCCCTTCGGGAGGGAAGTTCCCCCGGCGGAATCGCTCCACCGGAGGGCAAAAGTGCTCTTGCCCAAGTTCCGCCTCAAGGCGGCGGCGCCCCGTCCCGAAATCTCTTCCTTTATTTTTTCTAGGTCAAAATCACTTATATACCAGAAGATAGGCACAGGGGGTGGGCCGAGGAGGCCACAACCCACCAGGGCGCGCCTGGGGACCTGGCATGCCCAGGTGGGTTGTGCCCACCTGGTGGCCCCCCTCTGGTGGTTATTGGCTCCAGTATTTCTTAAATATTCCATAAAAAATCTCACTGAAGTTTCAGCTTATTTGGAATTGTGCAGAATAGGTAGCCTAACATAGCTTTTTTAGGTCCAGATTTCCAGCCGCCAGAATTCTCCCTCTTGGTGTGTTCCTTAAAAATTATGAGAGAAAAGGCATTAGAATTACTCCAAAAAGCATTATTATGAATAAAGGCATTATAAATAAAAGTAAGAAAGCATGATGCAAAATGGGCGTATCAGACACCATGGAGAACATGGTATGTGCCTGCCTACCAGAACACCATAGCATGGTAGATTCCCTCTCAGGCCCTTCCCCCGGTAACCGCATGCTCCAACAATCACTCCACATTGGATTAAGGCGCACATCCCCTTGCTCATCAGCTCACTGTGACCGCACTCCATCCTGGTGTTACAGTTCACGATGATAAGAAGACAGAATAGAGAAAGTTCTAGAGCGTATGTGACAAAATCATCAAGACCTTGAGTATTCAGGAGGATTTGTAAAATTCTAGAGCATATGTTATAGTTCTCCCATGCAACAAAATCATTAAGACCTTGAGTATTCAGGAGGATTTGTAAAATTCTCTGAACGTCCACCGGGAAACATCTCGTAAAAGGACCGCATCCCATTGTCCCGAGTGCGAGTCTATTAATTCTTCCACTTTAGATAACATGATGGCACCTCTCGGCGTGATAACCTTCCTAGAAGGGCTAGTAGGAACCCAAGGATCTTGCCTTATATCTGTTGGAAATTTTCCCTAGAGACAATAAGAAAGATGTTATTATCATATTTCCTTGTTCATGATAAATGTTTATTATCCATGATATAATTGTATTGACTGGTAACTTAGATATATGTGGGGATACATAAACGAATACAATGTCCCTACTATGCCTCCACTAGACTAGCTTGTTGATTACAGATGCTTAAGATTTCCTAACCATAGACATGAGTTGTCATTTATTAAGGGGATCACATCATTAGAAGAATGATGTGGTGGACAGACCCAAGTGTAAGCTTAGCATCAGATCGTGTCACATAGTTTAATTGCTACAACTATCTTCATGTCATATATGTTCCTTAGACCATGAGATCATGCCACTCTCGAATACCGAAAGAATACTTTGTGGGTTATCAAACATCACATCTTAACTAGGTGTTCATAAAGGTGCTCTATAGGTTCTAGGAAACTGTTTGTTGGGTTGAATGGATCGAGTCTGGGATTTGTCGCTTCGATATCTCTGGGCCCTCTCGGTAATACAACATCGTGAATAGCTTGCAAGCATGTGACTGATGAGTTTATTCAGGGGGATCTTGTATTATGGAATGAGTAAAGAGACTTGACAGTAATGAGATTGAACAAGGTATGGCGATACCGACGATTGAATCTCGGGTAAGTAACATATCGCCGGACAAAGGGAATTATATACGGGATTAACTGAATCCTCGACATCGTGCTTCAAACAGATAAAGTTCTTAGTTGAATATGTGTGAATCAATATGGGCATCCAGGTCCTGCTATTGATTATTGATCGGAGAGGTGTCTCGGTCATGTGTGGAAGATTCTCGAACCCGTAGGGTCACACACTTAACGTTCAGTAATGCCAGGGTAGTATTGGGATATTAATAATGGTAAGACCGAACATTGTTTGGAGTCCTAGATGGGATCCAAGACATAAAGGGGAGCTCTAGAATGGTCTGGAGGTAAAGATTTATATATGGGAAGTCATATTTAGGGTTCCGTAAAATGTTTGGGATTTTCCGGTATTGTACTAGGAAGGTTCTAGAAGGTTTTAGAGTGGCTCCCACTTGCGTCGGGGACCCACATGGACGTGGATAGTGGGGCAAGGCTCCACACCTATGGTCTAGGCGCAACAAGATCCTCCCTAAAAGGAATAGGATCATATCCCGAAGGGATAAGATCAAGATACCTAAAAAAAGGGGATGGCGATCGGTGGGGAAGGAACAGAGGGATTTCCTTCCTCCCCCTTGGCCAACAACCCTAGGGGCTTGGAGGGCAAGCCACCAGCCCCTCCCACGCCTATATAAAGGTGGGGAGGCGTAGGGGGCAGCACCCCTTCCACCCTTGACGCATCCCCCTCCCGTTACTCCTCCACGGTTCGTTAACGCTTGGCGAAGCCCTGCCGTTGTTCCACTGCCACCACCACCACGCCGTCGTGCTAGTTCTGATCTCATCTACCACTTATCCCTAGCTTGTTGGATCAAGAAGGAGAAAATGTCACCGAGCCGAACGTGTGCAAAACTCAGAGGTGCCGCACATGCGGTGCTTGGATCGGATTGGATCGCGACGCGAGTACAACTACGTCCACCACAATCTTTAGATCGTTAATGCTTTCGGTCTACAAGGGTACATAGACACAATCCCCTCTCTCATTTCTAGCATCTCCATAGATAGATCTTTGGGTGATTCATAGGAAAAAAATTGTTTTCCATGCAACGTTCACCATCAGTGGCATCATGAACTAGGTCTATGCATAGATGTTATGCACGAGTAGAACACAAATTGGTTGTGGGCGTTGATGTTTAGATTGCTTACCTCCATTGTTATTTTGTACTCAGCGGTATTGTGGGATGAAGCGGCCCAAACAAACTTTACTTGTCCACGCACAAAAAACCGGTTCCACGACTGACATGAAACTTGTATTGCATAAAGTGCCTGGCGGGTGTCTGTCTCTCCTACTATAATTGAATCTGATTTGGCAATGGCAGTCCTTATAGAAAGTTAAAAGGCAACTTGTATATCATTGATGTGGTTTTGCGTACATAAGGACGGTTCTTGTAGTTTTCCCTAGCAGCCACGTAAAGATTGCAATAACAAAGTACATGATGTCTAACTTGTTTTTGCAGGGCATGTGTTGTGATGTGGTATGGCAAAGATGTGATTTGTCATATGTTGATGTATGAGATCATGTTTTGTAAATAGGTTCACGACTTGCATGTCGATGAGTACGGCAACTGGCAGGAGCCATAAGGTTGTCTTTAATATTGTTGTATGACCCGCGTGTCAATAATTGAATGCCATGTAATTGCTTTACTTTATCACTATGAGTTAGCAATAGTTCTAGAAGAAATAGTTGGTGGATACAACCACATGACGGCACCTTGGAGATGATGGAGATCATGGTGCTATGCCGATGATGATGGAGATCATACCGATGCTTTGCGGATGGAGGTCAAAAGCAGAAGATGATAATGGCCATATCATGTCATATATTGGTTGCATGTGATGTTTATCCTTTTACACAACTTATTTTGCTTACGACGGTAGCATTATAAGATGATCCTCACAGTTAATTTCAAAGACCAAAGTGTTCTCCCTTAGTATGCATTGTTGCAAAAGTTCGTCGTTTCAAATCACCTCATGAAGATCTGGTGTGACAGACTCTATGTTCGCTACAACGGGTGTAAGCTAGTTTTACACATGTGTAATACTTAGGTTAAACTTGACGAGCCTAGCATGTACATACATGGCCTTCGAACATGGAGGACCGAAAGGTCGATCGTGAGTCATATAGAAGATATGATCAACATGGATATGTTCACCATTGAAACTACCCCATCTCACGTGATGACCGGACTTGGGTTGGTGAATTTGGATCATGTATCACTTAGAAAACTTGAGGGATGTTGATATAAGTGGGAGTTCATTAGTAATTTGATTAGTTGAATTAATTATCATGAACATTCTTGCAAATTATGTTGTAGATCAATGGCTCGCGTTGTAGCTCCCTTGAACTTTAATGCGTTTCTAAAGAAAGCTAAGTTGAAAGATGATGGAAGCAACTATGTTGAATGGGTCCGTAATCTGAGGATCATCTTCACTGTTGCATAGAAGGCTTATGTCCTTGATGCACCACTCAGTGTGCCACCCCCTCTAGCATCATCTATAGATGTTATGAACATATGGCAGGTATATTTTGGTTACTACTCGATAGTTCACTGCGCCATGCTTTACGGCTCAAAACGGGGCTCCAACAAATATGTTTTGAGCACCACAGAGCATATGAGATGTCCAAGAGCAGACATTGGTATTTCATGCTCATGCCTAGGTTAAGAGGTATGACACCCCCGTCAAGTTTTTTAGCGGTAAGATGGAGGAGAACAACTCTGTCAGTGAGCACGTCCTTAAAATGTGTGGGTACTACAATCGCTTGAATTAGTTCGGAGTTAATCTTCTGGATGAAGTAGTAATTGACAGAGTTCTCCAGTCACTGCCACAGAGCTACAAGGGCTTTGTGATGAACTATAATATGCAAGGGATGGAGAAGACGATCCCTGAGCTTTTGGTGATGCTTAAGGCCATGGAAAAAAGGAGCATCAAGTATTGATGGTCAAAAAGACCACCAACTTCATGAAGGGCAAGGGAAAGAAAGGGAACTTCAAGAAGAATGGCAAGCCAGTTGCCACTCCCGTGAAGAAACCCAAGGCTGGACCCAAACCCGAGACTAAGTGCTTATATTGCAATGGGAATGGCCACTGGAAGTAGAACTGTCCCAAGTACTTTGAAGATAAGAAGGCTAGCAACATCGACAATGGTATATTTAATATGCATGTTATTGATGTGTACCTTACTAGTGCTCGTAGTAGCGCCCGGGTATTTGATACTAGTCGGTTGCTAATATTTGTGACTCGAAACAGGAGCTGCAGAATAAACGGGGACTAGCTAAGGACGAGGTGATGATGCGCGTTGGAAATGGTTCCAAGGTTTGATGTGATTGTCGTCAGCATGCTCCCTCTATGTCTATTTTTGGGATTAATTTTAAACCTCAATAATTGTTATTTGGTGAATGCGTTGAGCATGAACATTATATCTGGATCTTGTTTATTGCAAGACAGTTATTCATTTAAACCAGATAATAATGGTTGTTCTATTTATATGAATAATATCTTTTATGTTCATGCACTCAATGTGAATGGTTTATTCTTATTGAATCTCGATCATAGTGATACACATGTTCATAATATTGATGCCAAAAGATGCAAAGTTAATGATGATAGTACAGATAGTTTTGGCACTGCTCTGATGGAGTTTTGGAATCACTTGACTTTGAATCATTTGATACATGTGAACCATGCCTCATGGGCAAGATGACTATAACCCCATTTTTGGCACAATGGAGTGGGCAAGTGACTTGTTGGAAATAATACATACCAATGTATGCGGGCCAATGAATGTTGAAGCACGTAGTCGATATCGTTATTTTCCTACCTTCATAGGCGATTTAAGTATATATGTGTATATTTACTTAATGAAACGCAAGTCTAAAACATTTTAAAAGTTCAAGGAGTTTCAGAGTGAAGTAGAGAGTCATCATAACAAGAAGATACAATTTCTACGATTTGATCGTGGAGGTGAATATCTGAATTACGAGTTTGGTATGCATTCAAGGCAATGTGGAATTGTTTCACAACTCACGCCACCTGGAACACCATACCGTAATGGTGTGTCCGAACATTGTAATCATACTTTATTGGATATGGTGTGTTCTATGATGTCTCTTACCAATTTTCCACTATCGTTTTGGGGTTATGCATTAGAGACAACCGCATTCACATTAAACAGGGCACCATCTAAATCTGTTGAGATGACACCATATGAATTATTGTTTGGCGAGAAAGCTAAGCTGTCATTTCTTAAAGTTTGGGGATGTGATGCTTATGTCAAGAGGCTTCAGCCTGATAAGCTCAAACCCAAAGCGGAGAAGTGTGTCTTCATAGGATACCCTAAAGAGATAATTGGGTATACCTTCTATCACAGATCCAAGGGCAAGATCTTTGTTACTAAAAATGGATCCTTTCTAGAGAAGGAGTTTCTCTCGAAAGAAGTGAGTGGGAGGAAGGTAGAGATTGATGAGGTAATCGTACCTTCTCTCGAATTGGAGGTTATCTCATCACAAAAGGAAGTTATCGTGATGCCTACACCAGCCGGAGAGGAAGCAAATGATGATGGTCATGAAACTTCGAATCAAGATGCTACTGAACTTCATAGGTCAACCAGGACATGTACTGCCCCTGAATTGTACGGTAATCATATCCTGGAAGTCATGTTGTTAGACAATGGCGAGCCTACGAACTATGAAGAAGCAAGGATGAGCTCGGATTCCTACAAATGGCTTGAGGCGATGAAATCCAAGATAGGATCCATGTGTGAAAACCAAGTATTGACTATGGTAGACTTACCTAATGACTGCAAGACAATCTAGAAAAATGGATCTTTAAGAAGAAGACAGACGCTGATGATAATGTCACCGTCTATAAGACTTGTCACAAAGGGTTTTTGACAAATCCAAGGGTTGACTATGATGAGACTTTCTCATCTGTAGCGATGCTAAAGTCTATCAGGATTATGTTAGCAATTGTTGCATTTTTCGATTATGAAATATGGCAGATGGACATCAAAACAACATTCCTTAATGGTTTCTTTAAGGAAGAGTTGTATATGATGCGACCAGAAGGTTTTGTCTATCCTAAGGATGCTAACAAGGTATGCAAACTTCAGCGATCCATCTATGGACTGGTGCAAGCATCTTAGAAATGGAATGGTCACTTTGATGAGGTGATCAAAGCTTTTGGTTTTATACAAACTTTTGGAGAAGTTTGTATTTACTATAAAGCGAGTCAGAGCTATGTAGCATTTATAATATTATATTTAGATGCCATATTATTGATTCAAAATGATATAGAATTTCTGGAAAACATAAAGGGATACTTAAACAAGAGTTTTTCGATGAAAGACCTTGGTGAAGCTTCTTACATATTGGGCATCAAGATCTATAGAGATAGATCAAGATGCCTGATAGGACTTTCACAAAGCACATAACTTGACAAGATTTTGAAGAAGTTCAAAATGGTCCAGTCGAAGAAGGGGTTCTTGCCTGTGTTGCAAGGTGTGAAGTTGAGTAAGACTCAAAGCTCGACCATGCCAGAAGAAAGAGAAATGATGAAAGTCGTCCCCTATGCCTCAGCCATAGGCTCTATAATGTATGTCATGTTGTGTACCAGACCTGATGTGTGCCTTGCCAAAGTTTGGCTAGGAGGTACCAGAGTGATCCAGGAGCGGATCATCGGATAGCGGTTAAAAGTATATGCCCCCTCTTGTTGCGGCCTCGGACGCTGGAGCGTCAACACCTTTTCCTTTCGGCCATCTTTCACGGTGGAGGAGAGGAAAGCAAAGAAAATGGAGTGTGAAGCGGATCTCGGAGTGTTTGAGCTTGTGAGGGTTCTTGGAGATGGAGCAAGGCATGAGAGTGTGGGTGAAATTAGATTTACCGTTTACCTTTTTATAGGTTAGTAAAAGACCAAGGGACTCCATGTCGTGAATCAAAAATTGCTAGTTCCCGATATGATGTGCAATATATGCACGCAAGGATTAAGGGATTCTGTTAATGATATCATTGAAAATCCAGAGCACGAACCCTTTATTGATGGGACCTACCAATAGAAATGGCCTTGGCCCATGATATATCCGGTCATAACTACCGACGTGATGACTCTGTTCCTCGATGAACGGTGACCACTTGGTTCTCGACCGAAAGTTGTCAGGGCTCAAGCCACTCAGCCTGTTGTGCCAACATGGCAGAGCCTTCGCTGCTAAGCTAAGGATGTCTTTGGACTCGATAAAAAATATGCAAAAGAGGGCCTTGTTAAAGGATGCCCCTTATTGCCCGATGTAACTCATGACGCCAACTTATAAGTGGTCATAATTGGAGGTGAAGCGAACGGCGTAACATAAAAGGATCTCGGATCCGAATTTAACCTCGGATTAGAAGCTGGCATGGAAGGTAGAACTCGCCTACGAAACTGAAGACCGCAAGAATGAAGTTGTTCCGAGGAAGGAGCCAATGCCCTCGGCTTGAGGACCGGCTTAGGGGCAACTGACGGTGTCCTGGATTGGGGGTGTATACAACGCCAACTTGCCATTCATGGGATGGTAAGAGGACCCACCGACAACTGAAGAATGGGCCATGCAGCTGTGGCCCTCGGCGTACCCAAGGTGAAAGCCTGCAAAGACTTGGGGCATGTTTGGTTACCTGCATCGAGCCCAACCAGGCCTCCGCAGGATGAGTGTGGGCTGTTTGGTTGCCTGGTTTTACTATTGGGCCTGTATAGCACGATGTTTAAAGCAGCTCTGGGCCTACCTCACTGGGAACGCACGAATCGGCAGTTTCTCCAGGGCCAGGCCCGAGCGGTGCACGTGGGCGGGCGCGGCTGCACGCGCACGGCCACCCTCGAGAAGCCGCGTTGCTGCCCGAAGCACCGGCAGTTATTAGCCTCACCACTCCCTCTCCTCACTCTTCCCCACTCTCCCAACTCTCACCGGCAGCGGCGGATCGGAGCGGAGGAAGAAGACCACCGGACTCCATCACCGGCGGTGGCGGATCGGAGCAGAGGAACAAGACCGCCGGACTCCATCAATGGCGGTAAGCACTTCTCTCTCGTCGACATGCATGCTAGATTTGATTCATGGTGATAGATTCGATCCACGGCGGAGGGGAATGGGGAATAGAGGTAGATAAGCATAAGGGTAGTTCATACTACTTCATAGCAGTTCATAGGAGTTCATACATGCAAGATCGGAATGCATAAGGTAGACTTCGGGATTGGGGGACAGGGGAATAGGGGGAAAGGGGGTACACAACAAACACCGGATGACCGCGGCGGCCGTCATTGGCGTGCGGAGCGGCTGGTCGAGCCGCTGGCCTTCTTCTTCTTCTTCACTGTCGTGCCGGCCGGCGGGTCGTCCTCGTCGTCCTCGGCGGAGTCGAGGTCGATCTGCCAGGTAGGACGGACTGGCTCTGGCGCCCTAGCTGGCATGTGCACCGCCTCTTCTTCCTCCTCCTTAGGCTCCCCGCCAATGACCGCCGGCGGCACGGCGGTCAATAGGAGCCCAGTAGGTCTTGTACTTGCACCACTTCTTCCTCTTTTTAGGGTCGTCGGAGACGGCCTGATTCATGGCCCAGCGAATGATGTCAACTGCCATCGCGCCCTTCGCTGGGTCAGGAATCAGCGTCTTCATCTCTTCTTTAGTGGCCTTCATGACCACAGCATTCGATTCGTTCTGCATGTCAGCCATGGAGCTGAAGTTCGAGCACACCTCCATGGTGTTCTCGAACTTGGTCCGGTCACCAGCCGTCCACCCAAGCAAGAAGGCCCTCCAGCCAATACCCCAAGGGAAGGGGTTGGAATTGGAGTTGGAGCTAGAGCTCATGGCGATGGGGAGGAGGAAGGTTGACAGTGAGAGAAGAGAGGGGTGGGTAAATAGTGGTGGGCAGGGTGAGTAAATATAGGGGGGATGGAGAGGAGGAGAAGAGTGATAGTCATGCCGTTTTAACTACAAGCTCTTGAATTAGCCATGAACTCTGTGCAATGCATGACTCCATGACTTGTGTGCAGATCGAGGACACGGAGGTGCTCCCGGCCGTTGACAGCAAGGGCAAGCAGCCCCTTCACCCAATGCCCGACGAGGTTGAGCTGCCGCCCACCGCCGAGGAAGACCTGAAGACGCCTGAGGGTGGCGATGATGAGGGCATGGAGGAGCCCCCCAGCAACAAGCTCCGCAACTACGGCCACTACCATCAGGAGGATGGCCCAGCGCACTTCTGCAAGGTAATCCTTGCAGCGAAGCTTGAGTGCATCCCCATGCTCCTGGACTTCACCAAGCACTTCGTCGCGGTGCCGATGGAGTTCAAGCTCAGGAACAACATTGGCTGCTCCTGGAAGGTGACGTCAAGCTGATGAATGGCAGGGTGACCCTGGATCAGGGTTGGGCCACCTACGCAGCCGTTCATCAGATCAAGATCGGCTACATGGTGACGTTCAAGCTCCTCACTCCCGACACCCTCAAGGTCATCATGTTCGACGACGATGGCATTGAGGTCGTCAACAAATGCGGGAAGCACGACGACGCCTTCACCGCCAAGGAGTAGGGCTGGGCCACCTCTTTCAAGCATACTATTGAATTATGCTAGTTGATGGTTTATGCGTTGAACTGTTATATCTTTGGTACTGCTTATATCTGAATTATTCTAGTTCATGCTCTGTTTATAGTTTGTTGTGCTTATGATGTGTGTTGCCGAAGTGTGGTGGTAACCTCACCAACTAGCCAAAGAGGTTACCACACATCAGGCCTTGCGTACAACCAAACACCATGCCTTGGGTTTGTGGACTAACATGCAGGCAACCAAACACCAGGCAGTGTGGTTCAGCCCATGCAGGCAACCAAACAACATGCATATGGTGCATTTGAGGCTGCATTTGCATAGCCAGACTGAGTAGAGAAGTGTATGTGATGCAGGCACGGTTGCACACGGCAACAAAACATGCCCTTGGTGTACACTTCAAGACTTATACAAATGATCGTCATGTCATTGCTAATTGTATCCAACATAGTTGTAACCCTAGATACCCCCGGTGCCTATATAAACTGAGGGGTTTTAGTCTGTAGAGGCAAGGGTTTTAAAGGATAGAGCTCACACATACGACCTCGAGGTAGATCATCATGTACTTTGTATCCCCATCCACAATAAATACAATACAATACAAGAATGACATAGGGTCTTACCTCTTCGAGAGGGCCCAAATGTGGGTAAATATTGTGTACCCTTTACTTCGTGTTACCATCATGCCATGATCGCCACTTAGGGACCCCCTACCCAAGATCTGTCGGTTTCAGCACCGACACATGGCCCGCAACAAGATTACCTACTACAAGCTCCTGACGCCAGAGCTCCAGGCGAATGAGGAGGCTCGTGCCGCACGTCGTGCCGCACGCATTGCAGCTGGGCTGCCTCTGGATAATCCGGAGGAGGCGCCGAAGCAGCAGGAGGAGGAGGGGAGAGATGGAGGAGGTGGGAGCGAAGATGGTTGCACCGGAGCAGAAGGACGAGAAGACGGAAGATGAGTCTTCTAAAGAAAAGGAGCAGACACCAGTGCCGGAGCAAGCTAGATTCAACATAAAGGACGTGCTCACGGAGTTCGAGCTCGCCCAATCTGAGGATGTTGTGGAGCAGTAGACCGTCCTCTACTTCATCCACTCGAAGATGGAGGTGGAGGCCTGCCGCTTCCTCTATGAGGCGGGCATGGAGCTCGATGAGGCCTGGACATACAAGGAGGCACCGCCGTTTCGCCCGGCCGCCAACAACCACGAGGCCGGCGGCTCTAGCACGAACGTCATCGACATATCCAATGACGAGTAGTGTATGTAGTAGTTTGCTAGTTTCTACGTAGATCATGGATGTTGTATGTCTTTGTATGAAAATGGATATCATTAAATGGGGAGTGTGGTTCTGAAGTGTTAGTTGTGGATGTGAAGTGTGAGATATGAGAGTTGATTGGGCACTGTCTGCGGAGCGAACTTTTGAAGGCTCATGGTTGTTATGTGTGATTGTAAATGCTCTTGTTTGGACGTGGAGTTTCTAACCTAAGCTCAAATGCTCCTGATGTGAACAGTAAAATAAATAAAATAGGAAAACATTTTTAAAAATTCTGATTTTTTGTGCCATACTTTAAGAAATAATTGTTGTGCATGCAAAATTTCATCACGAAATGACATTGGTGGAAGGCATGGTAAAAAAACAAAATTGATGCTCTGAAAATGTACTTTCAAACGCATTTTGGAGTTCTGATTTTTTTTGCCACGACTTCAGCTAATGTGATTTCGTGATGAAATTCTGCAGGATAACAAGCATTGCTTAAAGTATGGCCAAAAATCCAAAAATTCTTGAATTTTTTTCTATTTATTTGATTTTATTGTTCACATCAGAAGCATTTGAGCTCAGTGGAAAGGTGCTTTGTCTCTTGTTCCTCTAAGACTAGAATAAAGGAACCCTAGCGCCGCGAAGTCCCCGTCTCCCTCTCGCACCTCTCCTGCCAGCCGCCACCGGGAAAATCACGGTTGGCGTCGGCCGTGGTGGGACCTCTCCTCCCCGCAGCGGCCGGACCTGGCACGGGTGGTGTTCGGCGGCGGGTAGCGGCACACGCTGGCGAGGACTCAAGGGTTGACGGTAGGAGCTGCACTGCGTGCTCGTGTCTCCCCCTGGTGGTCGCGTGGGGGGGGGGGCGTTCGGGGCGCTCCTATGGTGGTAGGTGGTAGATCTGTTTCAGATCTGCCCACCGGTGCCTCAGGCGGCGCAGGGATCTCGAGGCGGCGACCTTGATCGGTGGCACGCGGTGCGGCCTGCCTGGCAGGCGGCACCCACGGGTACAGTTGGGGGGCTTTCCATGGCTGCGTGGGCGGCGTGGAGGTGGCGGTGCTACGGCGGCTCCTCGATGGCCGACCAGAGTTCCATGGGAGGCGTCGTCTCTGACTCGATCTACTCCGGTTCGTGCTAGCTACGGTAGTGACTACGGTGGACACCAATACTGCCTGGGCGGATCTGGCTGGTGGGCATGGATCCAGGGGAAACTCCAGGCCGCCGTGGCGGCCGCACCAAAGTCGACGCCCTTGGCACTGATTCCCTTCCTGGAGGCTTCAGTGTTGATCATAATCCCCCACCTCTGCCATGAGCGCATGCGAGAGCCTTTGTTCCTCTGTTTGGGCGACGATGGCACTTTGGTGTCGTCTTCCTTCCTGAAGGCGTCGGCTGGGGACTGCTCAGGGTGGTGGAGTTGCTGGTAGTTCGGAGCTGACACGAGATGGCATCTAGGTGGAGCGGTGTGGCATTAACCATATCTTCGACGGTGGGTCCTGGTGGCATGGCGCAGTGGAGAATCGACGTCTGATGCGCGGAGATGGACTCGCGCAGGAGGAGGAAGCTGTCTGGCATCATGATGGCATTGATGGCAGAGAGGCCCGGCAAGGTCGGTGCATCAGTTCTCCTCTGAGGATGGACCGATGGAATATGGAGGTGACAACCCATGCAGCGTGCGATGCTCACTGGGAGTGTGCCAGACCGTTATGGGACCCAATCCAGGTAGTGGCTTGGATGGGACACCCGGCTTTAGATGTTAGGCTTTGGTGCGATGTTTGTTTGGTATTAGGCCGAGACATTCGGCACACCTTCATCAAGAGGATAGGAGTAGCAACAACATTGCCAAGATGGTGGCTTGAGGCTAATTGATGTATCACCTTATATGGTCTTTGTTTTTTTTGAAATGAAGGCAAAAGCTTTGCCTCATGTATTAATTAAGGAGAGAATAGAGTTTTTTCTTTACAACACACACCCTTTACGCGACATGGCAATTACTCTCGCAAAATAAAAGACCCTAACTTCTTTGCCCCGGCGGTGACCCAAAGGCTTGCCTCAGCCACAATGGAGTTTAGCAGAATTGGCGGAGGAGCGCTCTTGTGCCGAAATACTCATGTGTTTCTCTCGTTCCAGATTACCCATGACACGAGCATGGTAATCGACGCATTGGCCTTCCTGTCCGTAGTGCCGACGTCGCATGTACTCACCCACCAGCTCTCAACTGAGTCCATCAAGTGCCATGAGGTCGTGTCCAAGTCGTCAATGCCGAATCTCTGAATGACCAACCTCCAGAGCCTCAGATAGTAGCGGCACTTGAAGAGGAGATGTGACCCACATTCCTGCACGCCCTTGCACAATGGACAAGGACCGCAATTTGGCCACCCTCGCTTGGCCAACCGGTCGGCAGTCCAAATTCTGTCCTAAAGCGTAAGCCAAGCAAAAAACTTCACTTTCGGTGGCGCCCAGGCCTTCCAAACCATTTGGTCCATGGGGGAAAGAACCAAGCCCAAAAATTGTGCCTTGTAAGCAGAGGCCGCCGTGTACTGGCCAAAGGCCGAGTGCTTCCACGAGATGTCATCATCGGTAAGCTCATCAAGCTAGACCTCTTCCAGGAGCATCCAGAGGGATAACAACTGTCTAATATGCTCGGCGGACACAACTGCGGATGGAGGTTTGATCCTAAGGATCCAAGCGTTGTCCCTGAGGGCCTCCCGCACCTTCCAATTCTTTCGTGACGAGGCTTCGAAGATGAGTGGAGCAATGTCCTTGGGCTTGCGGCCAAGAAGCCAAGGAGAATCCCAGAAAGGCGTTCGCGCACCATTGCCCACAGTGATGGTGGTAGAAGCATAGAAGAAGTTGAGGTCTTCGGCGTCGCATGGGTTCCCGTGCCCCACCCAGAGCTTAGAAGGCTCCTTCCATTCAAACCATGGCCAACGCAAACGCAAGGCACGCGCAAACTTCTCCGTGTTGAGCACCCCAGGCCCACCGTAATCATGTGGCCGAGTTGCCGTTTCCCAATTTACCTTGCACTTGGCCCCGGTCGTCCTGTCCGAGCCGGCCCAAAGGAACGCCCTCTCTAGCTTGCCGATGATGCGTAGAATGCTTGGCGGAATGACAAATAATTAATAATATGGCTGCATACATCGTCCAGATGCGAGGCCAGGGTACATCCTCCTTTTCAAAAATAAGAAGACTAATTGGCAGAGGACATCATCTCCTTTTATCCATGGACACCACCTGAAGCAGTAGACATTATTATACTAATTGGCAGAGGACATCATATAATACCTACTAATAAAGCGGCGATCGCTTTTGGTCGTCCGTCGTCGCGTCAATTTTGCATAAAACCCCCTATAGTTTTAGATAATCCAACCCGCAATCCCTATGTAAGTGGATCTGGTAAAATGATTCGTTTTTGCAAATTAATCCCTGTCTTTTGTAACAACTCCACCCGCGCTCCTTATCCAAAGGTAGAGAAGGTGGAAGGGGGGACAGCTTCGGCTGCGCTCGTCGGCGCGGAAGGTGCCCGCCCCTCTCCTCCGCCTCCGGCATCGCACCCCCCCTGCGTATGTTGTCTCCATTCCCAAGCACCCGAGCTCTCTTGTGCTCGTCGGCCAGCAGCCGCGGTCGGCTCGAGGTGGGTGCAGCAGGTCGGCGCCCATAACCTCCAACATGGCCCCGTCGACGCGTGCCTGCTCGCCGGCGCCGGCCTCCGCATGTCCCCGCACATGAACGTCACGAATCACTGCTAGGCCTTGCAGCCCTTGCGCACGCGTACATACGTGGTCGAGGTAGGGGACTGAACAGGCAGCGGACAGAGGCGGCTCCAGCAGACGGACTTGGCAGGGCGGCGGAGGCGCAGGGAGGCCCCGCGGCACCGGATCCGACGAGGATGGACGTCGGCGACGTGGGCGAGGAGGAGGTGGGCTCCGGTGTCGGAGAACCTCCAGGCGGCAGCTGCTTGCAGTTTGGCATCGGCCTCCTGTAGGCAACAAAGAAAGAGGAACTCGGTGTGAGAGAAAGAATAAGAACGAGGGGAGGAAGGAGGAAGGGAGAAGGAAGGAAGAACCGCAGCCTTGCAACATCCCGCACCGCACTGCCTTGTGGCGCCGTCGCTGGAAGGTGCCATCGCCCCACAGCCATAATAGTCGTCGCCTCACATGTCGAGCTCCGGCGGCAAGAAAGGGCAAGGAGAGAGGGGAGCCTATTAGGCGCGGTGCTGTGAAGGAGGGAGCGAAGCGGCGATGAGAGATAAATTGCGGCGGACAACGCAAGCGAAGAACGACGGGAAGGGGATCGGGGAAGACGACTGGGGGAGAAGATAAGGTCATGTGGGGAGACAGCGGTGCGTCGGGCCGCTGGACACGCGTAATCTGGAGGAGGGCGGCTGATGCGTTCGTTTTCTATTTCTTTTTTTGACATCACGGCTGATGCGTTAGTTTTTTTTTCTGAGGCCGATGCGTTCGTTTTATTTTTTGTGTGGAGCTGATCCGTTGGTTGACTATAGTCGGCTGAATCAAGTCGTTTGGGGAGTCCATATGACTCGTGGAGCACCAGCGAGGATATAACGTGTCAGCTTACACACATGTCCACTGTTCGGAAAAACTTTCAATCTATTCATCTGCAATCATGTCAGTACAACGAATACCAGAAGTAAAAATTACATCCAAATTCGTAGACCGACGACTACAAGCACCGAAGCGAGCCGAAGGCGCGCCGCCGTCATCGCCCCTCCATCGCCGGAGCGGGCACAACTTGTTGTAGTAGACAGTCGGAAAGTCGTCGTGCTAAGGCCCCAAAGAACCAGAGCTGCTACACATGATAATTACTGGACGATTTACGCATGACGTGGCATATCAAGCCATCCATGCATAAAGGAAACTAAGTAGCACCGTTAAATTCTCCATCATCCAAAGTTCGGCCAGAATCTGTTATCCGCAAAGTAGTCTTGACGGGTAAAGCCATCCATGCATAAAGGAAAACTAGGTAGCGCCGTTAAATTCTTCATTGTCGAAAGTTCGGCTAGAATCTGTCGTCCGTAAAGTAGTCTTAACGGGTAAATGTCTTTACTTGCAGTTAATTGGGTTTGGACCATTCACGGACAGGTAAATATTTCCGAGTCCATCACTCGGACATGTTAACGCGCACACATGTGTTTGTTCTTCGAACCTATATGCACATGTAGCTGGGTTTGTTACTAGATATTTTTGTTACAAAATTGGATTTAGTTCTGTTTGTGTCCCACGGACTCGTATTGACTGCTATCAGGACGTGAAAATTGGAAGACTAATACATATACATAGGTTAGGACATACACGTAGAAAAAATCATCATTGTCCCAAAGGATTCACCCCAAAGAATTCATTGCTAACTGATCCATCATTGTTATCACCATCAAACTTATCCTCTATTTGGCCAACCTAATTGGGACAATTGGTATTTGCTTCGCAGTGAAGCATGTTAATTTATTTTCTCCCGTTGCAACGCACGGGCATGTTTACTAGGAATAATAAAGCACGGATCGACTTTGTCAGGTTCACCGTCACAATACGCTTTCTTCTCATGTTATAGTACGCTTTTACAATTTGTATGGACAAAATCGTAATAAAAACGATATAAACGAGGTGGTACTAATTTGGGGTACGCACTAAAGATTTAATTCTTTCGCTCACGGGCACGCTTGGGCCGTTACTTTCTATTGGGCCTGGGTTGGCGAGATAAGGAGGTTTGCGCTCTGTGCGGCAGAGTCGCTCCCGTGTCGTGAGGGGGAAGCCGGCAGGAGGCCCCACGGCGGCGGTGAGCCGCGGAGGAGAAGAAGGAGCACCGGGGACGGGTACTCTCCCGTGCTCCCATTCTCCCCCCGTCTCGCTCTGCCAAGTAAGGAAGGGCATGTCCCTGCGAGCGGCCGCGACGAGGCTCGCGCCCTCCAGCCTCCGCCGCCGCCACGGCCACCTCCTGCCGGCAGCCGCCACCATCTTCAGTACACCCCCCTTCCTCGTCGTCCCCTCTCTCGTGGCCTGCTTGGATGGACAATAGGAGGCCGTGTCCTTCTCCAACACCAAGCAATGGAGTGCCCGACCCGGATTTGATTTGCCTGGCATAAGAAGGAAGTGTCCTCGGCCGGAATCTCCATCAGGTTGCGTCCTTGGACCAGGAGCTCCATCAAATCCCGTCGAAATTGCAAGTTTCGTCGAAACGTCCAATGTCGCCGCCGAGTTCGCCGGAGGAAGAAACGCCGAGTTCGCCGAAGGAACAAGAACGTCCGTCCAACCGTCCAATGTCGTTTTCGGCGGCTACACCAGAGGTATATATCCCCTTGATATTCATTGTATGCAATTCCCTGTTTTAGATGTTGTTTCTGTCCCCTGCCTCTGACTATGCTAGCAGCTTATTTTTTCTTCTTTTTATTAGATATTCAGTTATATGGGCAAGGCATCTGAATGAACCAATTCGTGTTGAGCGGGATTATAGTTTAGTTAGAAATCTGAGATTATTTTCCTCCGGAAATGAGCATTAGCCCTCAGAAAAGAAACGAACCGCACAACTATCCTCCTACTTAATTATTAATCTGTATGTTCATTATTACAGTAAGTTCAGAAACTGCATTTGTGTATTTGTCCCAAGCTTTCTTGCTCATCTCATTCTGTACGTACCATTTTGTATGTCAGAAAGCAATGGTTTCTATATAGAGCTATAGTTCATCTATATGTTTCTGCTATATATTATTGATGTGTTTCCCCCACCTGCTATTTGAATGACATAATCCTTCAGATCTTTCCCAAGTTTGGTGTTGAAGCTAACAAGACTCCTCCTTCCTGTAAATACAACTTTGAATGAAGGAAAGCAAGAAAGGGCCGCCTTTATATCTTGGATCACTCCATAGCAGGGAGCAAGAGTGGGCACATCCGAGTTTAGATATTCAGTCACCGTTTTGCAATCCATCTCAAGCTCCACGGGTCCTCTGAAAACTTTTGCCAGAGCATGCAGCCGAACCAGGGTTGCCCGGGCTTCAGCTTCCTCCACACTATCGGAAACTGGTAACTGATAGTATGTCGACAGATACACTTAGCCTCTATAATCCGTGGCTACAGCCCCCGCCCATCCCAGCCATTGATCTGCTAAAAACTTGCGTCAGTGTTCAACTACGCCGAGCCCTGTTCGGGCGGAGTCCACTGTATGGGTGGCAGTGAAAGAGGTATTTATGTGGTAAAGGACGGGGTCAGTTGTTCCTTTCCCTTCTCTGAACTCATCTTTTCCATCGCATCGCCCATCTCTTCCTCGTACTTCTCCAGGAAGCTGACAGAGTGCAGAACATATTCCTTTCCTTCATGGACTACTACAACGCACAGGCATTTTCACGAAGAGAACATAGGGATTTTAAGTTTTGTATAGCCTGCACTGGAGGCTGTAGAGTTAAGTTTTTGTACATTTTGCGAATCGTTTTCTTCCAGATTCTCTTAGTGTATATAGTCTAACTATAGAAGGTTATTTACTATCTGCAAATTTGCTTTTTCCATTGCTGATCATGTCCTCTCTGTGCACTTACATCCTTCTGTTAACAGTTTAGTGATCTAATGATTATTCAGAAGGGACGTTGCATGTTCCTAGATGCATAGCTTTTCTTATATAGATTTTCATTACACTTAGAATTTTTTTTGGATAACAATGGTATTTAAGATAGTTTTTTTTGTAGAATTCTCACACTGAAATCCGAACAAACCATACCTTCAAAAGGCCAGCATAATAGCACTTAAAATAAATGCTAATCTGCACTCACGCTGCAATCTGGTGCCCATTCTTCTGGTGATTTGGTCAAAGCTACAACCAAGCAAAGATATTTTACATGCTATAAGAACTAAGTTATGGACCTTGTGTTCCCAGGTGTATAATATGTGTGCTCTGCTGGTTCCCCGCAAGCGCTTTCGGCCATGACCTCAAGTTCTGCAGCTAGGCCGTGAATGTGTTGGTCCTTCTCACCGTCCACCAATGATGGTGCCCAAGATAAGTGACGGAAGGAGAAAAGGATGTTGCAGTTGCGTGGTCGTCGGAACGACTTGCCGTGGACGTGGCCATGCACTGGATGCCATCGACGACTAGCCTCCGCAAAATATGGGTGCACGGGATTCTGCTACAAACATTGGGGAGTGTGTACTGTTGCGGTGCTATGACATATACACTGTGGAAGAAACCCCTGTTTGATTTACAGGTGATGTTGATTCGTCTGGAATCTACTTTTGACAGATCAATCTGGTTTGTTGGCTGCTGGGTGGCTTCATGCGACGCCGCAGTGCACTAGGGAGAGGTACAGGTCCACAGAACTACATGTATCTACCGTAATGTTTCATCTGTCGATTTTGACGTTCAATATTGACTCCTTGATCCCGTTTCTTAGGGTTCATGATTGGCAATTGGTCGTGGGCAATGGAACTAAAATGTCTACTAAATGTTCATGGATATCTTAGGAGAACAATTCAGACTTTAGATGTACACTATATTTGATGCATCAGTCTAATCTGTACTTCAAATTACAGTGTATGATTTGTTTGGACACTACATATATTTGATGGAGCCGTCTAAGTTGGACTGTTGGACATGAAATTACAGTGTACAATTTCCATCCAACTTGCTAATTCAATTTTACTTATTTTATAAACTCTTTAATAATAATTCTAAACAGTATAATAATTTAGAAAATATTTTCCAAAGGATGTTTTTTATATCTTCCTATATCATTTTGATGTGGGATGGGTTGTAAATACAGGTCTATAAATAATTTTATCATAGTTGTTACTTAACATCCTTAAGCCATCGTTTGGGGATAAGAGGCATGTTGAAATTGAGTGGAGAGGGTCCTTGAGCCATGCTTAAAAGATACCAGTGATGTCTGCTTATGTGATGATTATGTCATGGATGATATACCCATGTCTATGCCGTCTTCAATATGCCCGTCATGTCATAGTGTTCTATTTTTTTTTCCGTTGCAACGCACGGGCATTTGTACTAGTATCAATACAATATCTCTATCTGCAGTACCTTCCGTCTGTCTACTGTCCCTCCTTTCTGAAAAATAAAGTGTTGAAAAAAGTCGTGAGACCCATGAAGCCACACAGTGACCCCACAGAGCAGCTTAGCCACCCAATTAGCTGTTAGTCAGCTACCCAGCTATTCCCTGGCCACCACCGCCCGGGCGTATTATGCACACTCCTCTCCCGGAGACGATTTGCTTTAAGGACCGACTTGTCCTAATCCATGCCACTTGCTCTTTTATAAGTGGCGCCGCGCTTTGGGTCGCAAGAGCCGGTGGCCACTCCTTTTGCAACCACTCTTCTCATTGGTTCCGTTAATCTGGTCAAATTCGCTCAGCCAGTAGCAGCAGCAGTACGATTTAATTAATTAGCGTTGATCATGCCCGGAATTATTTGGAATCGCCTAAAGTTCTAAAATGGGGAAGCTTTTGCAATTTCAGTCTAGGATGCTGCTGGCATCCTGGCACAGGACGCTGAGAAAAGAACAGAGGATTCTCTCAGTTATGGAGAGAATTAGTACCGAGGATCTAGTTCCCAGCCGTAAGTCTGCACATCGATTGGAATGACATCATTATTGTATTTTGCGGTACAAAGATGAAATGTAAAATTATTATCTCAGCGCCATCTTGTTGAAAGCAACCGGCAACAGCTACCTGAGTTTTCCCCCTGTTGGGCATCGCTGTCGCCAGCCATCAGGAACTCAGAAAATTGCACAAACGGCAGCCAGAGAAACGAACAAAGATGGTGATATGAGTACACAAGGAAAGGAGGCTGCTTGCTTACGCCGAAGGCTTTTTTCGACACCAGCGGAAAAAGGGGCGAAGAAAACAAACAGAAAAGGGAAAGGAGAGGGGGGCGAAATAGCAGAGTACACTCCAACTAACAACCCGCGGCGCCGTCCGGCCGCCGCCACCACGCCGGGTCGCGCGGGCCCACCACGAACTGCCGGGGGCCCTCGTCTCGTCTCGTCTCTTCTCGTCTAGTCCCGCCGCCGCGAGCCAGGCGCGGCCGCGGAGTCCTCGGCGACGGAGGCGAGCTTCTGGAGGTTGAGCTTGACGACGGTGTCGGTGAACATCCTGGTGTCCTCCTCGGTGTTGCCGTCGGGCACGTCCACGACGTAGGACTCGACGACGACGCAGTAGGGGCCCGGCTGGAACTCGGTGACGGAGGTGACGGAGCGATAGTTGCGGAGGCGGTGCTCCCCGCCCACGACGCTGAAGCTGAGGATGTGGCGGTCGTCGTCCAGGATCTCTAGGCGCTCGGTGCTGGTGGACGCTGGGAGGCCGGACACGACGGTGACCTCGCGGACGCTGCCGACGCTGGCCCCGTCGCCGGCCGCGAGCGCGCAGGTGCGCACGAAGTGCTTGTACCGCTGGGGGTTGCCGAAGCTGCGCACGATGGGCCACACCGCGCGCACCGGCGCCGCCACGCGCTGCGCCACCAGCGACGTGCAGGTGCCCCCCGGCGCCCGCCCCGGGAAGGTGTGGTGCGCCCGCACCGTCCCCTCCAGCGCCGCCCGCTCCGCCTCCGTCACCCCCTCCCGCAGCGCCCGCTCCATGTGCGCCTCCATCACCACACGCACACACAAGCGCACTGTCTCCCAAAATCCAGCTAGCTAGCACAGTAGTACTATCTCTCTCTCTGTGTCTGTGTGCTTCTTGATGGGGTTGGGGTTGGGGTTGGGATGGTGGATGGCTGGGATGGTTATATACTGAAGCGTGGGGAGGCCGAGGGTGAGGGCAGCGACCGATCGACATCCATGCACGGGGTGTGGAGCTAGCTAGCAAAGGCGCGGGTTACGAGGAAGCCGACAAGCAGCAACTTTTTCACTCGAGGATTGTACAGATGATGAATTGGTGTCAGCGTGCGTGCTGCGTGGGTTTGGGTTTGGGAAACAGCGTCCACATACTCATGGTTTGGTTTCTCTACTCGCTGGGTTCTGTCAGTGGGCGAGCAGGTTGTAAGGTGTGTTTGGTGTTAGCCTTTATCTCGCTAAAAATATTTGACTAGTTAAAATTTTGCTAAAAATATTTGACTAGTTAAAATTTTGGGTGAGGTTTTACTGGCCCATGATCTGCTAACATTAGACATTGAACTAGAGTGGGCAAGGGAGCATTGACCTGCCAAGGAGAATTGGTCATGATCCAAACAAAGATAAGTTTTTGGCCGTGTCTAAAATATTGCTAGGGTAGCATTTGGCTATATACTCCCTCCGGCCCTTTTTAGTTCGCATATAAGATTTGTTTGAAGTCAGACCACGTAAACTTTACCAAGTTTATAGAAAAAAAATACCAACATTCAGAATGTGAAATCAACAACATTAGATGCGTCATGACTTTAGTTTTCATATTGTATAAATTTAGCATTATAGATGTTAATATTGTTTCATATAAATATAGTCAAACTTTATGAAGTTTGACTTCATACAATTCTTATATGCAAAGTAAAAAGGACCGGAGGGAATATAATCTAAACATTACTCGGCATCTACATCCAGACTCATCAAATCTCACTCCTCAAACATCCGCGGACAGCGCCCGGTTACCCCTCAAATATCCGCATCCACATCGGTGTACCCCATACCAAATCCTTAAATTCATATATTCTCATCTAACGTGAATAAGCACACTTAGTTCATCTAGATTATGTTGGAAATATCAGCACCTTTTCAATTAGACTAATCCACAAGTATACGATACATATGACAATCATAGTATGCAACTCATACTGATATCTAAGCATGTGAGCACGTATAGTACATAGAACCGAAACATCTATAAACAAAACATATACGGCTAACACATGAACGAGCAATAGGGGATGAACGATTCGCACCTCCGGTTGCCCAGGCCAAAGCGGCGGCGGCATCGGCCGAGGCCTTCTTCTTGGCGACTTCGTTGTCAGCCATGGAGTCGATGCAGAGGTAGTAGTGGAAGCAGAGGCGGATGGAGACGAGGACATATCGAGAGCAGTCACGTCGAGACTGTTGGGGGACGTAGTATTTTAAAAAAAATCCTACGATCACACAAGATCTATATAGGAGATGCATAGCAACGAGAAGGGAAGAGTGTGTCCACGTACCCTCGTAGACCGAAAGCGGAAGCGTTTAGTAATGCGGTTGATGTAGTCGAACGTCTTCACGATCCAACCGATCCAAGTACCGAACGCACGGGCACCTTCGTGTTCAGCACATGTTCGGCACGATGACGTCCCTCAAGCTCTTGATCCAGTTGAGGACGAGAGAGAGTTCCGTCAGCACGACGGCGTGGCGACCGTGATAATGAAGTTACTGGTGCAGGGCTTCGACTAAGCACTACGACTGTAACGCCCTTGATGCGGCTATATCTCCTACGTGTCGAAGCATGACTTAGAGGCATAACCACATTAAAAGCAATGTCGCAAGTAAGGTAATCTTCACAACAACCCATGTAAATAAATAAAAGGGGAAAAGATACATAGTTGGCTTACACTCGCCACTTCACCCAAATACATGAATAGCATTACATTCATCCAAAACACTCATGGTCCGCCTACGGTACCAAAATAAAGATCAACCCCCATATGCGACACGGTCCCCGATCGCCCCAATTGGGCACCACTACTGATCATCTGGGAAAGACACATAG
The DNA here is from genome assembly GCF_002162155.2 of Triticum dicoccoides. NCBI lineage: Eukaryota > Viridiplantae > Streptophyta > Magnoliopsida > Poales > Poaceae > Triticum > Triticum dicoccoides. The sequence continues at coordinate 537,696,386 of NC_041392.1, forward strand.
TAACGATGAGAGTCTTCATCGAACTCCCACTTGAGCTCAAGCGCATCGTCTGGAGCGGTATCATCGGTCCCTGCATCTGTTTTGGAAGTAATCTGTGAGTCACGGGGACTCAGCAATCTCGCACCCTCGCGAATAAGACTATTTAAGCTTATAGGTAAGACAAGATATGACGTGGAGCTGCAGCAAGCGACTAGCATATATGGTGGCTAACATACGCAAATGAGAGCGAGAAGAGAAGGCAAAAGCACGGTCGAACAAACTATGATCAAGAAGTGATCCTAGGACAACCTACATCAAGCATTACTCCAACACCGTGTTCGCTTCCCGGACTCCGCCGAGAAGAGACCATCACGGTTACACACGCGGTTGGTGCATTTTAATTAAGTTAAGTTTCGTGTTTTCTACAACGGAACATTAACAAATTCCCATATGTCCATAACCGTGGGCATGGCTTTCGAAAGATCAAATCCCTGCAGGGGAGTCCCAACTTAGCCCATCACAAGCTCTCACGGTCAACAAAGGATATTCCTTCTCCCAAGACAATCCGATCAGACTCGGCATCCCGGTTACAAGACATCCTTGACAATGGTAAAACAAGTCTAGCAACACCGCCCGAATGTGCCGACAAATCCCGATAGGAGCTGCACATATCTCGTTCTCAGGGCACACTCAGATTGTCCAAACTTCCGGTAGGCCAGCACAAAGTTTCCCCTGGTGGCCACCGGCGGCTGACGAGGTGGACCAACACTCAGAGGATCACTGACCCGGGGGGGTTTAAATAAAGATGACCCTCGGGCTCCGGAAACCCAAGGGAAAAAGAGGCTAGGTGGCAAATGGTAAAACCAAGGTTGGGCATTGCTGGAGGAGTTTTATTCAAGGCGAACTGTCAAGGGGTTCCCATTATAACCCAACCGTGTAAGGAACGCAAAATCCGGGAACATAACACCGACATGATGGAAACTAGGGCGGCAAGAGTGGAACAAAACACTAGGCAAAAGGCCGAGCCTTACACCCTTTACCAAGTATATAGATGCATTAATATAAACACGATAATATGGTGATATCCCAACAATAAACAATGTTCCAACAAGGAACGATCTCCAATCTTCACCTGCAACTAGCAACGCTATAAGAGGGGCTGAGCAAAGCGGTAACATAGCCAAACAACGGTTTGCTAGGACATGGTGGGCTAGAGGTTTGACATGGCAATTTGGGAAGCATGATAAGCAAGTGGTAGGTATCGTAGCATAGGCATAGCAAAAGAGCGAGCATCTAGCAAGCAACGATAGAAGTGATTTCGAGAGTATGGTCATCTTGCCTGCAAAGTTGTCAGAGTTGACTTGATCCTCGTAAGCGAACTCAACGGGCTCCTCGTTCACGAAATCATCTCCTGGCTCTACCCAAACAAGAACAACAAGGAAACGGAACACAATCAACCACGTGCAATGCTCAAACAACATGATGCAAACATGGTATGATATGCAGGATGCGGTATGCGATGCATATGCAAAATTTGCAAAGGAATGATTGAACCTGGCCTCAACTTGGAAATCCAAGAGTGCCACTGGAAAGGTGAGGTGATTTCGGTTTAAATCTATATAAGGATCACCGGAATCGGATGCGCGGTTTGGAAATGGCAAGCAAAACAAATATGGCACCGGTCTGCGATAATCAGCAAGTAACCAACTAGATGCATCAAGATAAATATGCTACGGTACTCAAACATGACAACACAATACATGGCAGGGATCCACACATGATGCTTGACAAAAGATGAACACTGAGCTACAGCTAGTTCATCCATTAACAGGTTCAAACAAGCATGGAAAAAGTGCAAATGATAACAGGTTTGAGACAGTGAAATTAACACAAGTCTGGAATTTATCATCAGGAAGCACATTTAGAGCATGAAAACTAAATGCTACAGGAACTTAACATGGCAAAGCAATGCATGGCATGAAGCTACTGAAAGCACTTAACAAAAGTCCCTTAGTGACCTTGAGCCAAAAGGGATCAGAAAATACAATTTCAAGCATGTGAACATGGCAAAAACATAAACAGATTCAGACTTAGTGAAAAACTAGAGAATGCAAAACAGTTAACGAGTAGGCATGTTTACGAGCTCGATGCACTCACTACAGAGCATGGCATGACAAACTAAGAATACACCCATGAAGAATACATGGCATAGGAGCTAGACATGGCAAGAACAATAACATAGCATGCACGGATCAATAGCAACATCCTCGGCAAAATCGCTAAACATGTCAACAATCTGTCAGGATTATTTTATAGCAAAAGTAGAGCTCGATTGACTCAAGCTAGGGTGCTCCATAAATTCAAACAAAGACATGGATGGATAGAGAACCACAATATTAACAAAGCATCCTTACTGATCATGCTCAAAAGAGGCACAGATCACTAGGAAACAACATGAACATATGGGATAACAACAAAATCAGGACAAGGACTTAGTGAAATTCTAAGTCCCTGAAATCAGCATCAACGATTACGCTACTTTGTAAGCTTGTGCTAGTCACCAAAAATATCACAAAAAATACATGGCATACACCCCTGTAAAGATGGCATGGCATTTAACAAAACACATGTAGAGCTCAGGATCATAGCATGCACACATTAATCATGACAAAAATGACAAAATGTCATTTTCTGAAATAGATCTGACAAATTCCTCACATAGCCCTCTTCCAACAGCATTTCGGGCATCAAGATGAGCTCAAATGAAAATGATGCAATGAGATGAAATGATGTACTCGTCGAGACGAACATTTTGATATGCTACACGCATGAATCAGAGTTGCGGATGCAAAGTTATGGATGATGAAGATTGCAAAAAAAATAACGAGAGGAGAGGGAAAAAGTCAACCCCGACTAGGGTTTACTGTAGCGGCGGTCTCAGATCCGGCGAGAGGCACTGTAGCTGCCGGAGAACTCGAGGTCGCCGGCGAGTGCAGTGGTCACCGGAGGAGAAGAGGCCGGCCGGGAGGGGAAAGGAGGGGTCGTCGGACGGCGAGGCGCGGCTCCTGCGGTGGCGGCGAGGTGCGGTGCCCAGTGAGGCGAGGCGGCCGGCGAACTGCTCCGGTCAACGCGGCGGCCTGCGGCGGTTCCGGCGAAGGCGTGCGGCGGCGCGGCGGAGAGGGCAACGCCGGGCGAAGGGACAAAGTGGGCGCGGGCGGCGCGGAGACAACGGACCTCGGGGGCCCAAAGCGGGCTCCGGCGGGCCGCGCGGCGCGGGGCGAGGAGCTGCCACATGGCGCTCGGCGACTGGTGCGGCGAGCTGTGTCCGGCGCCGGCGGACAATGTCCGGCGCGCTGAGGACGAAGGGGACTAGGGTTAGGGGTGTTTTGACCCGAAAATTTCGGGGGAAGGTCTTAAATAGAGGTAGGAGAAGCTAGGAAGCTCCAAATGAGGTGTGGTTTGCAGCCACACGATCGTGATTGAATGCTCTAGATGATGGAGAGGGTTTAGGTGGGTTTTGGGCCAGTTTGGAAGGGTGTTGGGCTGCAACACACACGAGGCTTTTTCGGTCCCTCGGTTAACCGTTGGAGTATCAAACGAAGTCCAAATGGTACGAAACTTGACAGGCGGTCTACCAGTAGTAAACCAAGGCCGCATGACAAGTCTCGGTCCAATCCGGAAATGTTTAACCCCCACACACAAAAAGAGGTAGAAAGGACCACCGGAGGACATAGGAGCGCCGGAATGCAAAACGGACAACGGGGAAAATGCTCGGATGCATGAGACGAACATGTATGCGAATGCAATGCACATGATGACATGATATGAGATGCATGACAAAGACAACAACACACGGAGACAAAAACCCGACAACAACGAAATGAAATAACTTAGTGCCGGAAACGGCAAGAGTTGGAGTACAGATAAGGTAAATTACATCCGGGGTGTTACAACACTCCACCACTACGAAAGGATCTCATCCCGAGATCTAGGACTGGAAAAACTCCGGGTACTCAGAACGGAGGTGATCCTCGCGTTCCCAGGTGGCTTCACGGTCAGAATGGTGTGACCACTTGACTTTGAGGAATTTGATTGACTTGTTGCGAGTCTTGCGCTCAGTTTCTTCAAGAATAGCAACTGGGTGCTCACGATAAGAAAGGTCTTCTTGGAGATCAATGTCTTCGAAGTTGACGGTGCGGTCAGGGGTCTTGAAGCACTTGCGGAGCTGAGAGACATGGAACACCTCATGCACATTTGCAAAGTTGGAGGGAAGCTCGAGTTGATAGGCGAGATCGCCTCTCTTGCTGACGATCTTAAAAGGACCCACGTATCTAGGGGCAAGCTTCCCTTTGATACTGAAGCGACGAGTACCTTTCATAGGAGAAACGCGGAGGTAAACATGGTCTCCGATCTCGAAAGCCAAATCACGATGCTTACTATCATAGTAGCTCTTCTGGCGCGATTGCGCTTCTTTGAGGTTATCATGAATGACTTTGCACATCTCTTCTGCCTCTGTGATCAAGTCATTTCCAAGAAGTTGACGTTCACCAGTCTCTGACTAGTTAAGAGGAGTATGACACTTCCTGCCATAGAGAATTTCAAATGGGGCCTTGCCCGAACTCGCTTGAAAGCTGTTGTTGTAGGAAAACTCGGCATATGGAAGACAATCTTCCCACTTCATACCGAAAGAGATAACGCAAGCCCTGAGCATATCTTCAAGAATCTGATTGACACGCTCGACTTGGCCGCTAGTTTGAGGATGAAAAGTTGTGCTGAAATGAATGTTGGTGCCCATGGCCTTCTGAAAAGAATCCCAAAACTTCAAGGTGAAGATGCTGCCACGATCTGAAGAAATCAACTGCGGAATGCCGTGCAGAGAGACAATCCGAGAGGTGTAAAGCTCCGCCAATTGAGCTGCTGTGATAGACTCTTTGATAGGAAGGAAATGAGCCACTTTAGTGAGTTTTTCAATGACAATGAAGATAACATCATTGCCACGCTTGGACTTTGGAAATCCCGTCACGAAGTCCATCTCAATGTGGTCAAACTTCCATTCTGGAATGGCAAGAGGTTGGAGGAGACCAGCTGGTCTTTGGTGTTCTTCCTTCACTCTTCTGCAGACACCACATTCATTCACGAACTGAGCAATCTCACGCTTCATTCGAGTCCACCAATACGCCTGCTTGAGGTCATGGTACATCTTTGTGCTCCCAGGGTTGATGGAGAGGAGTGAATTGTGAGCCTCGTTCCTTGTCATCAAGGAGATAGCACTTGTACTTGGGTTGACTCTTGGCAATCCCAATCTTCACCTTCTTGACCATAGCATCAAGAAGTTGAGCCTCGCGAATCTGATCTTCCAAAGTAGGAGAGACTTGAAGGTTGGCGAGGAAACCTTGAGGAACAACTTGCAGATTGAGTTTGCAGAAAGCTTCACAAAGCTCGGGTTGGTAAGGCTTGAGAATCAGACTGTTGCAGTAAGCCTTCCTGCTCAATGCGTTAGCAATTACATTGGCCTTGCCTGGAGTATATTCGATGCTCGGATTATACTCTTGAATCATTTTGACCCAACGAGTCTGCCTGAGGTTGAGATTAGGCTGAGTGAAGATGTACTTGAGACTCTTGTGGTCAGTGAAGATGTCCACTTTTCTTCCCAATAAGAGATGTCTCCAAGTCAAAAGAGCATAACAACTGCCGCCAACTCGAGGTCATGAGTGGGGTAGTTCCTTTCATTGGGCTTCAACTGGCGAGAAGTATAGGCCACAACTTTCTTCTCTTGCATCAACACTGCACCAAGACCTTGAAGAGAGGCATCACAGAAGACCTCGAACGGTTTGGATTCATCAGGAGGAGTCAGAACTAGAGCAATGACTAATTTCTCTTTCAAGGTGTTGAAAGCGATGTCACATTCAGGAGACCAAACGTACTTGACATGCTTCCGGAGAAGGTTTGAAAGAGGCTTCGTGATCTTTGAGAAGTTCTCAATGAACCTTCGACAGTAGCTTGCGAGACCAAGGAAGCTGCGGAGTTGCTTCACGTTTTGAGGTGGTTCCCAATTCACAATTGCAGACACCTTCCCAGGATTCACCGCTATGCCCTTGGCAGAGATGATATGTCCAAGATAGAGAACCTCATCGAGCCAAAACTCGCACTTTGAAAACTTGGCGTAGAACTGATGTTCTCTGAGCTTATCCAGCACCAAACGTAAGTGCTTGGCATGATCTTCCTTGTTCTTGGAAAAGACCAAAATGTCATCGAGGTAGACCAAGACGAAGTCATTTGTGTAGGGGTTGAAGATGAAGTTCATCATGCGAGAGAAAGTCGGAGGAGCGTTGACGAGGCCAAAAGACATGACAGTGTATTCATATGAACCATAGCTTGTTATGAATGCTGTCTTGGGGATATCATGCTCACGAATTCGGATCTGGTGATAACCCATACGGAGATCAAGCTTGGAGAATACTTGAGCACCTTTGAGTTGTTCAAACAGCTCGTTGATGTTGGGAAGTGGGTACTTGTTCTTTATAGTCTCCTTGTTCAATGGACGGTAGTCAACACAAAGTCGGTCCGTTCCATCCTTCTTCTTCACAAAAGAACTCCACAACCCCACGGAGAAGAACTAGGTCGGATGAGACCCATTCGCTCTTGAATATCGAGTTGCATCTTCAGCTCCTTCAACTCTTCAGGTCCCAGCTTGTAAGGACGTTTGCAAACAGGTTCCGTGCCAGGCTCAAGATCGATGACAAATTCAACTGGCCGGTGAGGAGGCATTCCTGGAAGCTCTTCTGGAAAGACGTCTTGATATTCGCAAACGACTGGAATTTGAGAGATGGCATCCAGCTCACCCTCCTCATTGAGAGAAAACAGACGGATGGTATCATCACGAGCGGCAAAGACAATTACATCCTCAGACGAATGAGTCAATTGAATCTGCTGGCGGCACAATCAAGCTGAGCCTTGTGCTTAAAAAGCCAATCCATTCCAAAAATAAGATCAATATCCGAGTTACCAAGGACCATTGGAGAAGCCAGAAACTTGTAATCGCCCAACGTGATAGAAACATCTAGAACCTCCAAACTTGCACTCAAACGTTTGCCAGGAGAAACGATATCCATTTGTTTGCCCAAATGAGAAGAAACAAATTCATTCTTGGCAAAAAAATGGCTTTGACATGAAACAATGCGATGCACCAGTATCAAAAAGTACTTTTGCAGGAACATCGTTAACAGGAAGGTTACCCATGATGACATCTGACGAGTCCTCTTCCTGAGCTGCATTCATCAAGTTGACCTTGGTGTGCTTGGGGTTATGCTTAACCACTGCGGTACTTGCCGATCTCACAGGAGGAAGAGAAGGGAGCCGCCTCTGATTGAAGCATTTGTTGGCATAGTGACCCTTCTGCTGGCACTTGTTGCACGTGACCTCCGAGAGCGGACGGTGAAACAGAGCACTTGATCTTGGAGCTTGAGACGAAGTCTTGTTCTGAAAGCCAGGGTTGGTTGGGTGGGAAGATCCACTGCCACCTTTGCTCTTCTGCTGATAAGGCTGACGAAACGGAGGAGGAGGCAGCCAATCTTCTACTGCTTAGCCACTTGAGTTGAGGAAGAAGGAGTTGCATCTCTGACTCGCTTCTTGGAAGCATCACACTTCAGTTGAGCAGTCTCTTGCTTCATTGCCATATTGTAGAACTCATCGTACTTCTTGGGCTCAAAAAGGACGAAAGCTAGCTGGAGTTCTTCTTTGAGACCACCCCTGAACTGGTATATCATGCTCTTCTTGTCAGGGACGTCTTGCTAGGCGAAACGAGCGAGCTTCTGGAACATGATGTTGTACTGGTAAACAGACATAGTACCTTGCTTCAGGTTGCGGAATTCCTCACGCTTGCTCTCAACCACACTCTGAGGAATATGATGAGCTTTGAAGTCTTGACGGAATTCATCACAGGTAATCACACGGCCTCCTCTGGAATCTTTGTACTGCTGAAACCATTCTGCAGCTTGGTCTTTGAGTTGGAAGGAGGCGAACTTGACAAAGTCCTCAGGCCTGACGTTAGTGCACTCGAAATGCCTGCATATATCCATGAGCCAATCATCAGCGTCTGTTGCCTCAACACAATTGCTGCAGGTCTTTGGCTGGTTAGCAAGGAACTGGTTGAGTGTAGCAAACTAATTCTGATTGTTGCCATGGCCCTGGTTCCCTTGGTTGCGCTCTTGAAGAAGTTGCATGATCAGCTGCGTGTTTGCATTGGTAGCGGCCATCACAGCTTGCCATGCCTCCGGAGGTGGAGGTGGTGGTGGCAGATCAGGATTCGGAGTCGTGCGCGTTGGAGGATCCATCCTGAAGAGGGTGACATCCATTAGCATATTGACACACAAATATTTAAGCTGAATCAAACGGGTTGAAATTGCAACATAAAGTCTTCACATCCGAAGAAAATGAACGAATGCATTCCAATTGAAATGGTCACATTTCCATAAATTAAGAAGCCACTTAGAATTGAGGTAGAAGAATAAAACCAACAAGGTACGAACAAGAACAAATACTTGGTGAGGATTACCCAATCCCAAACCAAATATCCGCGGAAGAAGAACTAGAGCTACAAGAATTCCCACCTATGAAACTCCCGAACCTTTCCGGTTATGCAATCAGGTGTTGGGGATACAGGGGAAGCATAATATCTCACCCAATTCTAGCAAATCCTACATCCAGCTGTATCCATCCTTCAACACATAACCAAGAAACCTTCAGAAATCATTTACCTCAACCTTCGAAAAGCATCCGTTATACAAGTTATGGCAATACTCCCGAACTCCCGCCCCAGTACTGGGTGGCGTCAAGGTTATCTCACCAACAACTGCATAAAAGAGATTTTCGATGTCGGCGAAACTCAGGTATTCCAGAATCTCAACGATAAAATTGTGACGACAACACCTCGGAGCTCAACTCCCCGAGACACTGCCACAACCCCTAAATGACAGGAGGCACCAAGAACAATGTAATCATCACAAAACCATCGGAACGATTCCAAGATGCCCGCATGATCCTAAATTTTTTTAGTGAAATTTGAGAAGAGAAGAGTCAAAACTCTACGGCAGGATGCCTCACCAGAGCAATGAAGGGACTGGGGAGTAAAAAGAATTCCTATCTCTCCGATATATATAATCCTAAATGACTCAAAACATTTTTTATAGACTCAACAACGCCAGCGATTCGATCAACCAGGGGGCTCCTAAGGTCGGGGAAGGCTCTGATAACCAACTTGTAACGCCCTCGATGCGGCTATATCTCCTACGTGTCGAAGCACGACTTAGAGGCATAACCGCATTGAAAGCAATGTCGCAAGTAAGGTAATCTTCACAACAACCCATGTAAATAAATAAAAGGGGAAAAGATACATAGTTGGCTTACACTCGCAACGTCACCCAAATACATGAATAGCATTACATTCATCCAAAACACTCATGGTCCGCCTACGGTACCAAAATAAAAATCGACCCCCACATGCGGCACGGTCCTTGATCGCCCTAATTGGGCACCACTACTGATCATCTGGGAAAGACACATAGTAACGACGAGAGTCTTCATCGAACTCCCACTTGAGCTCAAGCGCATCGTCTGGAGCGGTATCATCGGTCCCTGCATCTGGTTTGGAAGTAATATGTGAGTCACGGGGACTCAGCAATATTGCACCCTCACGATCAAGACTATTAAAGCTTATAGGTAAGACAAGGTATGATGTGGAGTTGCAGCAAGCAACTAGCATATATGGTGGCTAACATACGCAAATGAGAGCGAGAAGAGAAGGCAAAAGCACGGTCGAACAAACTATGATCAAGAAGTGATCCTAGAACAACCTACGTCAAGCATTACTCCAACACCGTGTTCGCTTCCCGGACTCCGCCGAGAAGAGACCATCATGGTTACACACGCAGTTGGTGCATTTTAATTAAGTTAAGTTTCGTGTTTTCTACAACCGGACATTAATAAATTCCCATCTGTCCATAACCGCGGGCACGGCTTTCGAAAGATCAAATCCCTGCAGGGGAGTCCAAACTTAGCCCATCACAAGCTCTCACGGTCAACAAAGGATATTCCTTCTCCCAAGACAATCCGATCAGACTCGGCATCCCGGTTACAAGACATCCTCGACAATGGTAAAACAAGTCCAGCAACACCGCCCGAATGTGCCGACAAATCCCGATAGGAGCTACACATATCTCGTTCTTAGGGCACACTCAGATTATCCAAACTTCCGGTAGGCCAGCCCAGAGTTACCCCTGGTGGTCACCGGCGGCTGATGAGGTGGACCAACACTCAGAGGAGCACTGGCCCGAGGGGGGGGTTTAAATAAAGATGACTCTCGGGCTCCGGAAACCCAAGGGAAAAAGAGGCTAGGTGGAAAATGGTAAAACCAAGGTTGGGCATTGCTGGAGGAGTTTTATTCAAGGCGAACTGTCAAGGGGTTCCCATTATAACCCAACCGTGTAAGGAACACAAAATTCGGGAACATAACACCGATATGACGGAAACTAGGGCGGCAAGAGTGGAACAAAACAATAGGCAAAAGGCCGAGCCTTACACCCTTTACCAAGTGTATATATGCATTAAGATAAACAAGATAATATGGTGATATCCCAACAATAAACAATGTTCCAACAAGGAACAATCTCCAATCTTCACCTGCAACTAGCAATGCTATAAGAGGGGCTGAGCAAAGCGGTAACATAGCCAAATAATGGTTTGCTAGGACATGGTGGGTTAGAGGTTTGATATGGCAATTTGGGAAGCATGATAAGCAAGTGGTAGGTATCGTAGCATAGGCATAGCAAAAGAGCGAGCATCTAGCAAGCAAAGATAGAAGTGATTTCGAGGGTATGGTCATCTTGCCTGCAAAGGTGTCAGAGTTGACTTGATCCTCGTAAGCGAACTCAACGGGCTCCTCATTCACGAACTCGTCTCCCGGCTCTACCCAAACAAGAATAACAAGCAAACAGAACACAATCAACCACGTGCAATGCTCAAACAGCATGATGCAAACATGGTACGATATGCGGGATGCGGTATGCGATGCATATGCAAGATTTGCAAATGAATGATTGAACCTGGCCTCAACTTGGAAATCCAAGTGTGCCACTGGAAAGGTGAGGTGATTTCGGTTGAAATCCATATAAGGATCACCGGAATCGGATGCGCGGTTTGGAAATGGCAAGCAAAACAAATATGGCACCGGTCTGCGATAATCATCAAGTAACCAACTAGATGCATCAAGATAAATATGCTACAGCACTCAAACATGACAATAAAATACATGGCAGGGATCCACACATGATGCTTGACAAAATATGAACACTGAGCTGTGGCTAGTTCATCCATTAACAGGTTCAAACAAGCATGGCAAAAGTGCAAATGATAACAGGTTTCAGACTATGTGAAATTAACACAAGTCTAGAATTTATCATGAGGAAGCACACTTTAGAGCATGAAAACTACATGCTACACGAACTTAACATGGCAAAACAAGGCATGGCATGAAGCTACGGAAAGCACTTAACAAAAGTCCCTTAGTGACCTTGAGCCAAAAGGGATCAGAAAATACAATTTCAAGCATGTGAACATGGCAAAAACATAAACAGATTCAGACTTGGTGAAAAAGTAGAGAATGCAAAACAGTTAACGAGTAGGCATGTTTACGAGCTCGATGCACTCACTATAGAGCATGGCATGACAAACTAAGAATACACCCATGAAGAATACATGGCATAGGAGCTAGACATGGCAAGAACAATAACATAGCATGCACAGATCAATAGCAACATCCTCGGCAAAATCGCTAAACATGTCGACAATCTGCCAGGATTATTTTATAGCAAAAGTAGAGCTCGATTGACTCAAGCTAGGGTGCTCCATAAATGCAAACAAAGACATGGATGGATAGAGCACCACAATATTAACAAAACATCCTTACTTATCATCCTCAAAAGAGGCACGAATCACTAGGAAACAACATGAACATATGGCATAACAACAAAATCAGGACAAGGACTTAGTGAAATTCTAAGTCCCTGAAATCAGCATCAACGATTACGCTACTTTGCAAGCTTGAGCTAGTCACCAAAAATATCACAAAAAATACATGGCATACACCCCTGTAAAGATGGCATGGCATTTAACAAAACACATGTAGAGCTCAGGATCATAGCATGCACACATTAATCATGGCAAAAATGACAAAATGCCATTTGCTGAAACAGATCTGACAAATTCCTCAAATAGCCGTCTTCCAACAGCATTTTGGGCATCAAGATGAGCTCAACTGAAAATGACGCAATGAGATGAAATGATGTACTCGTCGAGACGAACATTTTGATATGCTACACGCATGAATCGGAGTTATGGATGCAGAGTTATAGCATGATGAAGATTGCAAAAAAGTAATGAGAGGAGAGGGAAAAAGCCAACGCCGACTAGGGTTTACTGTAGCGGCGATCTCAGATCCGGCGAAAGGCACTGTAGCTGCCGGAGAACTCGAGGTCGCCGGCGAGTGCGGTGGTCACCGGAGGAGAAGAGGCCGGCCGGGAGGGGAACGGAGGGGTCACCAGACGGCGAGGCGCGGCTCCCGCGGTGGCGGCGAGGCGCAGTGCCCGGTGAGGCGAGGCAGCCGGCGAACCGCTCCGGTCAACGTGGCAGCCTGTGGCGGTTCTGGCGAAGGCGTGCGGCGGAGAGGGCAACGCCGGACGAAGGGACGAAGCGGGCGCGGGCGGCACGGAGACAACGGGCCTCGGGGGACCGAAGCGGGCTCCGGCGGGCCGCGCGGCGCGGGGCGAGGAGCTGCCACATGGTGCTCGGCGACTGGTGCGGCGAGCTGTGTCCGGCGCCGGCGGACAATGTTCGGCACGCTGAGGATGAAGGGGACTAGGGTTAGGGGTGTTTTGACCCGAAAATTTTGGGGGAAGGTCTTAAATAGAGGTAGGAGGAGCTAGGAAGCTCCAAATGAGGTGCGGTTTGCGGCCACGCGATCGAGATCGAACGCTCTAGATGATGGAGAGCATTTAGGTGGGTTTTGGGCCAGTTTGGAAGTGTGTTGGGCTGCAACACACACGAGGCCTTTTCGGTCCCTCGGTTAACCATTGGAGTATCAAATGAAGTCCAAATGGTACGAAACTTGACAAGCGGTCTACCGGTAATAAACCAAGGCCACATGACAAGTCTCGGTCCAATCCGGAAATGTTTAACCCCCACACACGAAAAGAGGTAGAAAGGACCACCGGAGGACATAGGAGCGCCGGAATGCAAAACGAACAACGAGGAAAATGCTCGGATGCATGAGACGAACACGTATGCAAATGCAATGCACATGATGACATGATATGAGATGCATGACAAAGACAACAACACTCGGAAACAAAAACCCGACAAAAACGAAATGAAATAACTTAGTGCCAGAAATGACAAGAGTTGGAGTATAGATAAGGTAAATTACATCCGGGATGTTACAACGACGATATGACCGAGGTGTTAAATTGTGGAGGGGGCACCGCACACGGCTAAGAGATTGTCTATTGTCCTTTGGGGTGCCCCCATGCCCACGTATATAAAGGAGGAGGGAGGAGGAGGCCCTCCAAGGGGGGGGGGGGGCCATAGGCGAGTCCAACTAGAATTCCCAATCCTAGTTGCAGTCCCCTTCCTTTTCCAATAGGGGGAGAGAGGGAAGGAGGAAGAGAGGGTGAAGGAAAGAGGGGGCGCTGCCCCCTCCCTAGTCCAATTCGGACTTGCCATGGGGGGGGCACGCGGCCACCCCTTGTGGCCCTTCTCTCCTTTGCACTAAAGCCCATTAAGGCCCAATACTTACCCGTGGGGTTTCAGTAACCTCCCGGTACTCCGAAAAATACCCAAATCACTTTGGAACCATTCCGGCGTCCGGATATAACCTTCCAATATATCGATCTTTACCTCTCGACCATTTCGAGACTCCTCGTCATGTCCGTGATCTCATCCGGGACTCCGAACAAACTTCGGTCATCAAATCACATAACTCATAATACAAATTGTCATTGAACGTTAAGCGTGCGGACCCTATGAGTTTGAGAACTATGTAGACATGACCGAGACACATCTCCGGTCAATAACCAATAGCGGAACCTGCATGCTCATATTGGCTCCTACATATTCTATGAAGATCTTTATCGGCCAAACCGCATAACAACATACGTCACCCCCTTTGTCATCGGTATGTTACTTGCCCGAGTTTCGATCGTTGATATCATCATACCTAGTTCAATCTCGTTATCGGCAAGTCTATTTACTCGTTCCTTAATGCATCATCTCGTAACTAACTCATTAGTCACATTGCTTGCAAGGCTCATAGTGATGTGCATTACCGAGAGGGCCCAGAGATACCTCTCCGACAATCGGAGTGACAATTCCTAATCTCGGTCTATGCCAACTCAACAAACACCATCGGAGACACCTGTAGAGCATCTTTATAATCACCCAGTTATGTTGTAACGTTTGATAGCACACTAAGTGTTCCTCCGGTATTCGGGAGTTGCAAAATCTCATAGTCAGAGGAACATGTATAAGTCATGAAGAAAGCAATAGCAATAAAACTAAACGATCATTATGCTAAGGTAGCGGATGGGTCTTGTCCATCACATCATTCTCTAATGATGCGATCTCGTTCATCAAATGACAACACATGTCTACGGTCAGGAAACTTAACCATCTTTGATTAATGAGCTAGTCAAGTAGAGGCATACTTGGGACACTCTGTTTGTCTATGTATTCACACATGTACTAAGTTTCCGGTCAATACAATTCTAGCATGAATAATAAACATTTATCATGATATAAGGAAATATAAATAACAACTTTATTGTTGCCTCTAGGGCCTATTTCCTTCAGTCTCCCACTTGCACTAGAGTCAATAATCTATATTACATAGTAATGATTCTAACGCCCATGGAGTCTTGGTGTTGATCATGTTTTGCTCGCGAGAGAGGCTTAGTCAACGGGGCCGCAACATTCAGATCTATCTGTATCTTGCAAATCTCTATGTCTCCCTCCTTGACTTGACAACAGATGGAATTGAAGCGTCTCTTGATGTGTTAGGTTCTCTTGTGAAATCTGGATTCCTTTGCCAAGGCAATTGCTCCAGTATTGTCACAAAAGATTTTCATTGGACCCGATGCACTAGGTATTACACCTAGATCGGATATGAACTCCTTCCTCCAAACTCCTTCATTTGCTGTTGCCGAAGCAACTATGTACTCTGCTTCACACGTAGATCCCGCCACGACGCTATGCTTGGAACTACACCAACTGACAGCTCCATCATTCAGTATAAATACGTATCTGGTTTGTGACTTAGAGTCATCCAGATTAGTGTCAAAACTTGCATCGACGTAACCATTTACGATGAGTTCTTTGTCACCTCCATAAACGAGAAACATATCCTTAGTAATTTTCAGGTATTTCAGGATGTTCTTGACCGTTGTCCAGTGATCCACTCCTGGATTACTTTGGTACCTCCATGCTAAACTTATAGCAAGACACACATCAGGTCTGGTACACAGCATTGCATACATGATAGAACCAATGGCTGAGGCATAGGGAATGGCTTTCATTTTCTCTCTATCTTCTGAAGTGGTTGGGCATTGAGTCTGACTCAACTTCACACCTTGCAACACAGGCAAGAACGCTTTCTTTGACTGATCCATTTTGAACTTCTTCAAAACTTTATCTAGGTATGTGCTTTGTGAAAGTCCAATTAAGCGTCTTGATCTATCCCTATAGATCTTGATGCCCAATATATAAGCAGCTTCACCGAGGTCTTTCATGGAAAATTCTTATTCAAGTATCCTTTTATGCTATCCAGAAATTATGTATTATTTCCAATCACCAATATGTCATCCACATATAATATTAGAAATGCTATAGAGCTCCCACTCACTTTCTTGTAAATATAGGATTCTCCAAAAGTCTGTGTAAAACCATATGCTTTGATCACACTATCAAAGCGTATATTCCAACTCCGAGAGGCTTGCACCAGTCCATAAATGGATCGCTGGAGCTTGCACACTTCCTTAGCACCTTTTGGATCGTCAAAACCTTCTGAGTGCATCATATACAACTCTTCTTTAAGATATCCATTAAGGAATGCTGCTTTGACATCCATTTGCCAAAATTCATAGTCAACTCCTCGAACTTCTTTAAGATATCAATTAAGGAATGCGGCAATTGCTAACATGATTTGGACAGACTTAAGCATCGCTACGGGTGAGAAGGTCTCATCATAGTCAACTCCTCGAACTTGTCCAAAACATTTTGCAACAAGTCGAGCTTTGTAAACAGTAACACTACCGTCAGCATCAGTCTTCTTCTTGAAGATCCATTTATTCTCTATTGCTTGCCGATCATCGAGCAAGTCAACTAAAGTCCACACTTTGTTCTCATACATGGATCCCATCTCAGATTTCATGGCCTCAAGCCATTTTGTGGAATATGGGCTCGTCATCGCTTCATCATAGTTCGTAGGTTTCTCATGGTCAAGTAACATGACCTCCAGAACAAGATTACCGTACCACTCTGGTGAGGATCATACTGTGGTTGACCTACGAGGTTGGGTAGTAACTTGATCAGAAGTTTTATGATCATCATCATTAGCTTTCTCACTAATTGGTGTAGGAATCACTGGAATTAATTTTTGTGATGAACTACTTTCCAATTCGGGGGAAGGTACAATTACCTCATCAAGTTCTACTTTCCTCCCACTCACTTCTTTCGAGAGAAACTCCTTCTATAGAAAGTATCCATTCTTAGCAACGAATATCTTGCCTTCGGATCCATGATAGAAGGTGTACCCAGTAGTATCCTTTGGGTATCCTATGCAGACACATTTCTCCGATTTGGGTTTGAGATTATCAGGTTGAAGCTTTTTCACATAAGCATCGCAGCCCCAAACTTTAAGAAACGATAGCTTAGGTTTCTTGCTAAACCACAGTTCATATGGTGTCGTCTCAACGGATTTAGATGGTGCCCTATTTAATGTGAATGCAGCCGTCTCTAAAGCATAACCCCAAAACGACAGCGGTAAATCAGTAAGAGACATCATAGATCGCACCATGTCTAATAAAGTACGGTTACAAGGTTCGGACACACCATTATGTTGCGGTGTTCCAGGTGGCGTGAGTTGCGAAACTATTCCACATTGTTTCAAATGAAGACCAAACTCATAACTCAAATATTCACCTTCACGATCAGATCGTAGAAACTTTATTTTTCTTGTTACGATGATTTTCCACTTCACTCTAAAATTCTTTGTACTTTTCAAATGTTTCATACTTATGTTTCATCAAGTAGATATACCCATATCTGCTCAAATCATCTGAGAAGGTCAAAAAATAATGATACCCGCCGTGAGCCTCAACACTCATCGGACCGAACACATCAGTATGTATTATTTCTAATAAGTCACTTGCTCGCTCCATTGTTCCGGAGAATGGAGTCTTAGTCATCTTGCCCATGAGGCATGGTTCACAAGCATCAAGTGATTCATAATCAAGTGATTCCAAAAGTCCATCAGCATGGAGTTTCTTCATGCATTTTGTACCAGTATGACCTAAACGGTAGTGCCACAAATAAGTTGCACTATCATTATTAACCTTGCATCTTTTGGCTTCAATATTATGAATATGTGTATCACTACTATCGAGATTCAACAAGAATAGACCACTCATCAAGGGTGCATGACCATAAAAGATATTACTCATATAAATAGAACAACCATTATTCTCTGATTTAAATGAATAACCGTCTCACATCAAACAAGATCCAGATACAATGTTCATGCTCAACCCTGGCACCAAATAAAAATTATTTAGATCCAAAACTAATCCCGACGGTAGATGTAGAGGTAACGTACCGACGATGATCACATCGACTTTGGAACCATTTCCCACGCGCATCATCACCTCGTCCTTAGCCAATCTTCGTTTAATCCATAGCCCCTGTTTCGAGTTGCAAATATGAGCAACAGAACCAGTATCAAATACCCATGCGCTACTACGAGCGTTAGTAAGGTACACATCAATGACATGTATATCAAATATACCTTTCACTTTGCCATCCTTCTTATCCACCAAATACTTGGGGAAGTTCCGCTTCCAGTGACCAGTCCCTTTGCAGTAGAAGCACTCAGTCTCAGGCTTAGGTCTAGACTTGGGCTTCTTCCCTTGAGAAACAATTGGCTTGCTATTCTTCTTGAAGTTCCCCTTCTTCCCTTTGCCCTTTTTCTTGAAACTAGTGGTCTTATTAACCATCAACACTTGATGCTCCTTCTTGATTTCTACCTACGCAGCATTTAGCATCGTCAAGAGCTCGGGAATTGTCTTTCCATCCCTTGCATATTATAGTTCATCATGAAGCCTTTATAGCTTGGTGGGAGTGATTGAGGAACTCTGTCAATGACACTATCATCAGGAAGATTAACTCCCAGCTGAGTCAAGTGGTCGTGGTACCCAGACATTCTGTGTATGTGTTCACTGACAGAACTATTCTCCTCCATTTTGCAGTTATAGAACTTGTTGGAGACTTCATATCTCTCAACTCAGGCATTTGCTTGAAATATTAACTTCAACTATTGGAACATCTAATATGCTCCATGATGTTCAAAACGTCTTTGAAGTCCCGACTCTAAGCCGTAAAGCATGGCACACTGAACTATCGAGTAGTCATCAGCTTTGCTCTGCCAGACGTTCATAACGTCCGGAGTTGCTCCTGCAACGGCTCTTGCACCTAGCGGTGCTTCCAGGACGCAATTCTTTTGTGCATCAATGAGGATAATCCTCAAGTTAAGGACCCAGTCTGTGTAGTTGCTACCATGATCTTTCAACTTAGCTTTCTCTAGGAATGCATTAAAATTCAAGGGAACGGTAGCACGAGCCATTGATCTACAACAACATAGACATGCAACTACTATCAGGTACTAAGTTCATGATAAATTAAAGTTCAATTAATCATACTTAAGAACTCCCACTTAGATAGACATCCCTCTAGTCATCTAAATGATCACGTGATCCATATCAACTAAACCATGTCTGATCATCACGTGAGATGGAGTAGTTTTCAATGGTGAACATCACTATGTTGATCATATCTACTATATGATTCACGTTCGACCTTCCAGTCTCAATGTTCCGAGGCCATATTTGCATATGCTAGGTGTCGGTGTCAAAACCAGCGGATCTCGGGTAGGGGGTCCCGAACTGTGCGTCTAAGGTCGATGGTAACAGGAGACAGGGGACACGATGTTTACCCAGGTTCGGGCCCTCTCTATGGAGGTAATACCCGTCCTTCTTGATTAACCTTGATGAATATGAGTGTTACAAGAGTTGATCAACCATGAGATCATAATGACTAAACCCTAAAAGTCTAGTCTGGCTACGATTATGAGGATTTGGCCTATCTACTAGCCCTCTAGTTTATATGGACACGGGAGGGATCTAGGGTTACACAATGTCGGTTACAGAGAAATGAATCTTCATAGTTGGTCACCAAGCTTGCCCTCCACGCCAAGGAGAGTCCTATTCGGACACGGGTGCAGTCTTCGGTCTTCTTGTTCTTCACAACCCATCGGTCCGCCCCATGGCTAACAGGGCGGACGCCCAAGGACCCCTTAGTCCAGGACTCCCTCAGCAGCCCCTAAACCTGGCTTCAATGACAAGGTATCCGGCACGTAGATCTGTCTTCGGCATTGCAAGGCGGGTTCCTCCTTCCGAACTCCAAGATAGTCTTCGGACGTAATGATCGTGTCTGGACCTGTAACATAAGTACCACAGCCGTAGAACATATTATTTTATGAGTCCAATCTGCTGATAATTTTTATAACGTGGCATCACGCTCGCCCAGTTATTTATTTCGAACCATTTCCTATCCTACCATTCCACATTTCAAGGCATGGTTGTTATTGGCACGTCCTGTCAAAGCAGAGATCGTGTCCCCTTATTGAGAGATTCATAGCAATATGAGCGTGGGCAACCCAACCGTTATGTTGAAAAGATTCCTTAGGAATAGGCAAGTCTTCAGGCTCAGGAGGAGGCGTTCAATACCCGGTGCCTTTATAAAGGAACCAAGGTCCATCTTTTTACGCCAAACCTCTCCTCAGCCTTTCCAACCTCAAGTTCTAGCACCCAAGGTTCGAATCCATCGCTCCAAGCTTCCCCATCATGTCCGGACCCAGCCCTCAAGGTCGATGGGTGGCCTCCTCCGTTACAAAGGAGGATATCGCAAAGCTTCGGGTGGCCAGATACCTGACCGCGGAGATCCCCCACAGGCTTCCTGCTCAAGGACAGGTTATTCCGACCCCCAGATTCGGCGAGCGGTTCATATTCATCTCTCACTTCCTCCGAGGGCTAGGGTTTGCTCTCCACCCCTTTGTCCGGGGGCTAATGTTTTATTACGGACTAGATTTTCACGATCTAGCTCCAGATTCTTTCCTCCACGTCTCGGCATTTATCATCATGTGCGGGGCCTTCCTCCGAATCCCCCCACACTTCATCCTATGGCTCAAGACCTTTAGTGTGAAGCCGAAGGTAGTCGACAGGGAACAAGCGGAGTGTGGCAATGCTGTAGGAAGTAAGCTTGCCAACACTCTCTTGCCAAAAGGCTCTTTCACAGAGACTTCGAACCAATGGTAGCGAGAGTGGTTTTACATCATGAAACCCTGTAGCACCAAGTGGGCAGCTATACATGCGTTCTGTTCTGGTCCTCCATTACAGCTTGCATCATGGATCAATAAGGGTCTGGACTGGGGATCAGTTGATGAAGTGTAGACTCTACAGAGCCGCATCCGAACCCTCCTTGAGAAGGACATAGATCTTGTCGACATGATTCAAGTAATGCTAGTCCGCCGAGCTCTGCCATGCCAGCGTAGGCCTCTCCGCATGTGGGAGTTCAATCCGGAAGGACCACGAACCCTCCAACACTTCTTCGGCATTACACACAAAGGGATGTGGAAGTTGTTTTTCAAGAAACGAAAACATTGGCCGGGCACCACTGAGGACGCCGGCCTCGACTGCAAATGTCCAGATACCTCGGTAAGCACTCGACTTCCGAACACTTTGTAGTTAAGTATGTCGTAATACGTTACTGAGAAAACTATCCTCTTTCAGGGCTGGATAAAGAAAGCATAATTAATTCGGTGTTCGGCCCCCCTTCCTGAAGGTTCAGCGAATCCCATGTTAACAAGGATGCTGGCCCCGGCACTATATCAAATGCCTGTGAAGGAGAGCAAAGCGGAGAGTGGGAGGACCAAAGATGACCTCCATTCCGAAGGTATATCAGACATTGTGTCCGGGGGAATCAAGATTCCATCATTCGAAGACAAATGAAGGGGAAGTTAACGTCTCTTCCCCCCATGGAAATAAAAGGGCCGCCTTCGAAGATTGGGAGGAAAAGGCTCCCAAGCGAGGCAAGATGCCTCTGACGGGTGGCACGGGCTTGGAGGATGACATTATCACGCAGTCCCATGACGAGGACAAGCATCAGGCCAAATCGTAAGTGAACAAGGGTGTTTTAAATATGTCCCATTCCTATCTTGTAATGTCTAGAATACATGTTTTTTTTGTAGTTCGGCATGCAGCCTTCTCCAACAATCCTCTTCCTCGGGGGACCTTCTACCGGAGATGATGGAAAGTGAGACGCCTCCACCGGCCTCCTTGCCCAATAGGGCGGACGACTTCGAGGTGCCATCGCTGAGGGTCTCCCCCGATCAACAAGTGGTGCAAGGTATGATGAAGACACTACCCGAAGGTGATACTTCGGTGGCCCAGGGTCCGGAGACCAACAATGGAGGCCCCGAACAGTCTGGTCTTCAGCCGGATACGAATAAACGGATCCCTTCAAAGGGAGGCCGTACTCCTACAACAACTTTTGGAGACCCAGAGGCGCTGGATATATTGATGAATATGCTGCGGCAGGCGTCTGTCTTAGAGGAACATCGTACCTTGATGGGCACGGTGGTCGAAAAGGTCATGTCCATGAAAAGCGGATTGAATGAGGCCTTCGTGGGCCTTCTAAGAGGCTTCGAGGTTTGTAATGTAATATGTTCAATTGTGTTTTATTCACAAAATACACCTGTGTATAGATAGTAGCCCCTAAGGCTCTGATTGGCTTCCCGAGGGAGGCGATCAGAGGATCAAAAGATATGCCCAGGAAATAATATGATTAATTGGAACATAGGTTGTGACCTCCCGGGAAACTGTCCGTACTATAGAGGTTGCGGAGTTGCAACACAAGATTGATGAGGCGGATAATGATATCGCGCTTATCTACAGGCGGCTTGACAAGGCGCAAAGTATGTTTTTGGGGCAGCCATACTATGCACGTGTTTAAAATATAAGCATGATGCGAAGATTTGTGTAATAAGATGTACATATCTACAGATGGTGCTGCCGCGGTCGAGATCCTTTGAGCTGAGCTAGCCTGGGCCAAGGAGCAGGCCCGGATTAGTAATGCAGCTGCCGAAAAGGCATCTGCCAAGTTAAAGGCCGAACAGGCTGCTCGACACCAATACGAGGAGAAAATACCCTCGATGACGCTTGAACTAAAGGAGGCGGCTAGCCGCTGCGGATTTCTCAAGAGGGATAATAAAGCCAAAGCGGTTGATCTTGACAAGGCCTTACGAGAGGCCAGAAAAGCCCGGTCTGGATCTAGAGCGGCCCGAGAAGAGATCCGGCAAACTGGGGAGATCGCGGCTGGTAAGCCCTATTTATTGCAAACTAAGTTCGGCGATCCGAATTATGCTCAGCTTAACCAAGTGTGGAGCTCTCCAGACATGTTTTTGGACCTGCCGAAGAGTTCTTTCGATGCGGCGCAATTTTACCAAGCGCAAGAGGGATATGCAACAGAGAAGCTTTTCTGATCACAATTTGGTGCATCAAAACACCCTCTACTGCTGAATGAATAGATGTCCCAATGGGCCGAGCTTCATAGGATGTCCGGTGCTGTCATGAAGAACGTCATACTCCGGCTATGGCCGACTGAGCCTATTCCGAATAGCTACTTCAGTTTGGTGTAGCGGCTTGCTGATGCGGTGCCATGTGTCGACGCCGTGAAGCGGTCGGCGTGCATTGAAGGTGCACGGATGGCCTTTGCCCGAGTCAAGACATACTGGGGGAAGATGAAGGCCATCGATATTGCAGCGAAGGGTCCACCCAAGGGCAAGGACCATCACAAACCAGAGCATTACTTTGAGGACGTCTTAGAGGCTGCCCGCTTGATAGAGGGTCAATGTTTGAAAGGCATAATATTCGAGTGAACTCTTTACGAATTGTGTCGGGGATATACCCCGCGGTATGACCCAGCCGAAATATGACCCGGCCAGACTTGACGGCTTACTCGAGACCCAATTGACACTTCGCGATTCATTGATGAGTCGCCCTGACCAGACGGTTTACAAGCAACCCGCCTGAACATTATGACTCACTGGTAACCCAGTGGGCGGGACAGACGGATGACAAGGCCCAAGGCCCAGAAGGCCGGTTTATGTTAATGGTGGGCCGGTTTAAGAGGAAAGGCATAAGGAATATTTCCCTTACAAGGAGTCAAGACCCGAACTTGTATCCAGTTTGTATTAGAAGGTAGACTAGTCCTAATCCTAATAGGGCTCCACATGTAACCCACCCCTCTAACTTATATAAGGAGGGGTAGGGCACCCCAAGAGGGACAGAAAATAATCGCTAAGGCTAGACACAACTAAAGGGGAGCCGCTTATGCGGTGACTCCCTGATGAGCATAATGAGACCTAGCCACAAACAACATGTAGGGCTATTACCAGATGATGTTTCCCGGGGCCCGAAGCTGTCTAAATCCTTGTCTTGTGTGTTGCGTCTCTGGATTCCGCTCAACCCCTCTCAGGCTACCATATAGATGCGTTGGTCTCACGACTAAGTCCTTTCAACGAGGACATCTGCTGTGATCTTTCCACAATAGTTGGCGCCCACCGTGGGGCTTGCGCATGGTGGTGTTGAGTTCTTGGAGGGATCTTTCTAGAATTGAGAAGTTCATAATTTTTTGGATGAAGAAGAACCGATTTAGGAGGATCTACATCAACAGTAAGTTCATCAGTCAAGATTGAAGAAGTTTTCTGCGGTGTATATAAGATGAGATCGAGACAATTTAGAGTTTCATCTATGCATCGCCACATCGTACAGCCGGCAGGATATGATTTCGGCTGTGCGCTACCATACCACAAAGCTGCCGAAACCTGCAAGAGATCAGTTTTGCTGACATAAGCTGCCGCTTCACATGATCTATCAAAACTAGCAGGTTCCATCGACCGAGGCAAGCGCGTCAAATTAATTCTCATCCAAATCAAAACAGAGTAATCTGCGAGTCACCGTGGCTACTTCGAATACAGCCATCCAAATCCAGTTGGTTGGAAACAGCAATCACGCGTCACGCGCTATGGCTCCTTGCGACCTTGCGAGGTCTCAAGATCAAACTAGCATGTACAGGCACACGCGGATGAATCAAAGGTCCATCATGCCTGATGGAGTCCCATGCCCATCCATGGGAGGAGCCCTCAACTAGTACAACGACTGTATTCACGTGGACTCCAAATTTCTAGCATGAGAGAAATGACTTGCTCAGAATAATTGTAACGACCCTGGGTCGCACCGCAGCCTTACCTTGCGCTGGCCTACTCACCTCCGCTGCCGCGGCCCCTATGATGCCGGCTCGCCGTTGCCTTCACTCAGAGCCGCTGCTCGAACGCCGTTACCGCCAAGAACAACCCAGGGACATGTGCAAGGCCCCTACCTCTACTCTAAGCCGCTTCCATGGCTTGAGAGCCGCGCTTGAGAGCCTCCTGCTTTG
Organism: Triticum dicoccoides; assembly: GCF_002162155.2. NCBI lineage: Eukaryota > Viridiplantae > Streptophyta > Magnoliopsida > Poales > Poaceae > Triticum > Triticum dicoccoides. Next base: position 537,721,235 of record NC_041392.1, read on the forward strand.
GTTCGGATTCCACCTCTCGCTGAGCCGCTGGATCCGCCCACGCCCTCTTCCATGGCGGGTCATTCTTCTCCAGCCTTGGCTGCTTCTACCCCTGCGACTGTCCAAGCCGCGGCCCCTGTTCGAGCCGTCGGCCGCTTCTAAAGCACCAGCCTTGATGTCATAACCGCTGCGCTCATACCCTTCGCCGCCTTCGTCGAGCCGCTGCTGCGCTCCCGCCCTCTGCACCGCGTGCTCGCCCCTGAGCTGCCCCGTCCTCACTGGGACCGCGCCGCAAGCCGCCGGCCTCACTTCCTACTGCTCTGCTGCCGCGTACTCGCTTTAAACCCGCTGCTACCTCGACCTGCCGACGCCTTACCGACCGCCATGCCTCCGTCACCGCAGCGCACACCTCATGCTGCTTCGAGAGCCGCTGGCCTCTACCAAGCCGTCGCTGCTTTGCTGCTCCAACTCACCAACGCCGATCCATCGGCCCCGCCTCGCCTTCAAGTTAAACTGGCGCATCTCCGCGGCTTCAAGGAACTACCACCGGAGCCTCCTCTATTTATCTCTGCTATTCGGTTTCAAGACACCATCGCCAAGTCACATCGCTCCGGGTCGCTAAGCCGCCTGCCGCTCCAAGTTGCTGCGATGGCTGCTTCTGCCTCACCGGTCGACCGCTGCTTTCCTCCGAATGCGGAGCCACCTGATTCCTACTAAAAAGGATAAGGGGACTGGTGTGAAGAAAAGTCAAAGTGGTCAGCAAATGTGTTGAAAAATTGTTCTCGGACGCTATATAAACGGATCATCCATCGTCCGAACAAATCAGGTGACCTCCATTTAAATTTATCTTATTAGCATATACTGTTTTTGTCAAAGAACAATTACTTTGGTCTTTGTATTTTATATGCAGGACAATTGGTCACTTCAAAGACAATGGCCGGGTCATGGATATATAAATCGCACAATTATTGTCATGCGCTAGCATATGACCGTGCCATAATGATCAAAGAATATGTGCACAAGATGCCGCCCTTGCGGCCCGGACTACTTCAACTTATCAGGACCATCCATGTGGCCGACTCGCCCGTCCATGCCGGTTTACAACGCTATGGCCGACTCTCCCGTCCGCACCGGCTTACAAATGTCGCGGCCGACTTATCTGTCCGAGTCGCCTCTGATGCTGCGGTCATCTTTGTCGTCCGTCTCTCGCGGCCTGGTCTACATCAATATACCGGGCCACACCTGTCTGCATGAGCTGTTTATTGAGTATGAGCAAGTCACGGCTTGGGTAGCCCGGTTTTCTTTCAACAAAATGGAGGCATATTATCATATACAATCAACCGCCATCTACACTGGGTGGCTCAATGAGCAGGCGCACAAGTCGCCACCACTACAGTTTGGTTAACTTCAAATCGCCAGTTGGAAGGAACCATTGGCCGAGTTGCTGACATGGCTCATACGGGATCATTTATAACCCGCCGCAGTCACCTCAACCTTCTGTGGATTCACATCGTGTTATCAACACCAATGATATACAACTTTGGATGGTTTATCTCACGGTCAAATATGGAGAATCTCAAGCCAACTCCTCGAGTCGCCTTAAGACTCGGGGTCTATGATGACATGACTCAGCAAACCTTGCAAGTTTCAGTTAATTCAAGAACCCTAGGATGATGGAAGAGAAGATAACCCGGTCCCGGAGGCTGCTGCCATATTGATGAAAATTTAAAGGTCGTTAGAAAATTTCCGGCTCAAAATGAAGATTCCGGCTCAAAATCCGGTTCAAGGGAAAGATGTTCTCCCACAAAAGCTCTGAAGCTCTTAAATCCGATTTAAGAATTTCCGGTTCAAAAAGAATTAATCTCTCGCAAGTTCGAGTTTAAAGGCCGTCAGAAAATTTTTAGCTAAAAATGAAGATTTCGGTTTAAAATCCGGTTCAAGGTAAAGATGTCTCTCACAAAGCTTTGAAGCTCTCAAAATCTGGTTTAACATCCGGTTCAAGAAGAAATATCTCTCACAAAGTTTGAGTTCTCAGAAAAATCAAAGGGGCCAAAGAGAGTGTTGCAAAAGCACAACTCAAACATAGGCACCCATTGAGCACATCTCAAAATATTGCTCGGGGGCTCTTTGCTTCTACAAGAACAAAGAGTCTATAACCTTGTAATAGGCTATAAAATCCAGGCTTGGAAGCCAGGTGTATTCACCTAGAACCCGGGGTTATCCTACCTTTTTAAGTAAGCCACTCCGCCCAGGTAATCCTAGTAAGACCCGTCGAATGTTTGACAAGTCAATCTTATAGACAACCTGAACTTGTCATAGTTAAAATGACGATTGGTTAATGTGAGGTCCATCTTATAAGGCTTTGCAAAATGGTTTAACTCAGTGGCCTGGCAGCCCATGAAAAGCCTCGCCTTTTTGCATGTTTTCTTCTGAAATCTTTCTTTTGGTAGTTTCTTTTGATGAAGATTATACTAATCCGGTGTTTATTGACTCGGCTTGGCTTTCAACTATAATTTGTCAGCATACGATCAGCTACAATCCGGTGTTTATTGACCCGGTCTTGTTTTTGACTATAAGTCGCCAGTATGAGATAATATCCGGTGTTTATTAACCCGGCCTGGCTTTTGACTATAAGTCGCCAGTATGAGATGAGATAATATCCGGTGTTTATTAACCCGACCTGGCTTTTGACTATAAGTCGCCAGTATGAGATGAGATAATATCCGGTGTTTATTAACCAAGCCCAGCTTTCTTTATAAACCGGCAATCTCTGATAATTACCAGTGCTCAATAATTTGGGTTATCACCCTTACTGCATTGCCTTGGTAAACCAACAGTGTGATCAAATAACACATGTATGATATATTTTAAATTATATGGTTATCATTCAGACCAGTTTTGGTTATATAACTATGATTCCCATGGCTTGAGCAATCAAAATCATGCTATTGCATGCCTACGGGTCAATACCCTCGACGAATTATATTTTTCAAATCTTGAATAGCCAACATGGCTAGATTTTTATTATGGTTATCAATAACCAATATTATGATTGAGGTTTTCAAAGTCGCTTCAGCGCAATGGCTATTATTTTATCAATGGATATAATTTATTCTACAATGGAGGGAATAGTCCCGAGTCGCTCCAGGCTTACGACCCGGCCCTTGGGGGCTACATTATTCAAGTTGAGATTATATCAAATATGCAAGTCTCATGTCGCTGCAAGCATGCACCATGACACTTGGGGGCTAATGCAAAGTCATTTTTACTGGCCTTATTGAAGATCCGACTCATCACATCATAATGATCTGGCCCTTGGGGGCTAACAATTACTCCTATCAATGATTCAAGGTACACAAATCTTAATCCATTATATTCAAGGGTCCACTTCTCGGTTGGTAAAGCACAAAGCTCTTAACCTTGTGGACGCGGGTTCGAGCCCCATGGTGGAGTTACATCATATGATGTCATTTTCAAATAAAGCATGATCATATTTATAAAGTCCCTGCTCATTATTGCATAATGACCCAGCCCTTGGGGGCTACACTGGTTGAATTTTTTTGAGCATCAGGCAATTACAAGTCCCAGGTTGCTGCAAGCATGACAACCTGACACTTGGGGGCTACATAATATGGAGTATTCAATTTTTAGTGACTGGGATGAACAACATGGATTTCTTCAAAAGTGGCAGTATTTATATAGAAGCAAGTCTTAAGCCATCACTTTGTTCTGCTCAAGACTTGGGGGCTACAGGTAATATGGATATAAGGAAGAATTTTTTTCAAATTCTCAGTTTTGAGTAAACCAGATTGACCCGGTGTCTGCAACAATTATGACCCGGTGTCAGCAACAAATTATGACTCAACATCATCTGTTTATAACCCGGCAATTTTGGTAATCATAAATTGGCAAGATCTACATATTCAAGCCGGCTGAAAAATTAGAGGAGTATTTCAAGACCAATATTTTTAAGCCGGTGCTTTAGAAAGCTGATTCAAGTGTATTATTTCTTAAAATATTTTTGTGAGAAACCAACATCAGCAAATTGAGTAGGAAGCTGGCTTATTGACCTGGATTTCTAGAAGAAGGAAATGACAAGGAATTAAGGATGATCAGGTGCCGGTTTACAAGAATTCTTAGCCCGAAGCATAATCTGTCAAATTTGTTCTTGTGTTTGTTTTACAGGATCAGTTTAACATGGATAAATCCAAACTAAACTGGGGGCTAATGTCGGGGATATACCCCGTGGTATGACCCGGCCAGACATGACGGCTTACTCGAGACCTAGTTGACACTTGGCGATTCACTGATGAGTCGCCCTGACCAGACGGTTTACAAGCAACCCGCCTGAACATTATGACTCACTGGTAACTAGGTGGGTGGGACTGACGGATGACAAGGCCCAAGGCCCAGAAGGCTGGTTTATGTTAATGGTGAGCCAGTTTAAGAGGAAAGACATGAGGAATATTTCCCTTACAAGGAGTCAAGACCCGAACTTGTATCTGGTTTGTATTAGAAGGTAGACTAGTCCTAATCCTAATAGGACCCCATATGTAACCCGCCCCTCTAACTTACATAAGGAGGGGCAGGGCACCCCAAGAGGGACAGAAAATAATTGCTAAGGCTAGGCACAAAAAAGGGGAGCCGGCTTATGCGGCGACTCCCTGATGAGCATAATGAGACCTAGCCACAAACAACATGTAGGGCTATTACCAGATGATGTTTCCCGGGGCCCGAAGCTGTCTAAATCCTTGTCGTGTGTGTTGTGCATCTAGATTCCGCTCAACCCCTCTCAAGCTACCACATAGATGAGTTGGTCTCACGACTAAGTCCTTTCAACGAGGATATCTGCCGTGATCTTTCCACGACAAATTGTAAAAGACAATTTTTATAAGCAGTTTATTTTTTGGTTTTGCCTAAAGGTTTTTGTTCCCCCTATGCGGCCGTTTGTATGTGATCTGAAAGTTTTCCAGTCGTCGGCTTCAACCCCCTCGTAGGAAATATGGTGGTGTTCGGAAAAGCATCTGATCACTCTTGCCCCAACGTCTTGGTCCGTCAAGGAGGTGTTAGTGCGGTGAACCAGGCAACTGGCCTATAGGGCGTTAACACTTTCACTTAGCCATAGGAGTTTTATGGTGGGTCTACGATGTAGCCCCTGGTATGTACGTGACATATTCTCATATAATGCGTTTACATATTTGACCTGAAATAGGTCCTTCGTGTGACACGGCGAGAATCGCGAAAGATTCCAATAAGTCATCGAACCAACTCTCGCCGCATCATGACAGTCAGTTTTCGACTTTCTCTACTGAGGTGCTTAACCAGGTGAATCGGAAGCACAATCGCAGTAGTTCTCCCTTTATTACCCTAGCCAATAGATCGGAACATAAGGTAGCAAACACAGGAGCCGGGCAACCCAACTTTTGACCCAAGACATGATTCGGAGCTGATGCATATAAGGCCAAAACTCACGATGCAGAAGTATGCTATAGAGCTGTTGGGACTTTGTCGGCAACTCGCTTGTTCCCATACCGAGCCCCTGGCAAGTTCTGCCAAGGTCTATGTTTGAAACAACCGTAGGGGTAAAACTCGGTTCTCTAGAAAAGAGTGGATTATTTTTACTAGGATATGAGTGATGTGCCAATCGTTTATATAGATAACAAAGCCGCAACCCCGACTATTTTACATGCCAGGGGTCGAAGGTGGAGGAAAAAGGCACTTTACACGCTCGAAATAGAGAGTGCGGTCTACAAAAAGTTATTTTGGACCTCCCGTTGCACGTCTGCGCCACCTTTCCTCAGTGGAGGGCCTCCGTAATAAGAGTATCCTTTGGGTGAATTTATGAACCCGAACTCTGATACAGTCCATGATATGGCCAGCTTGTGCGCTACCTGTGGCAAAGGATAATGGAAAAAGAAAGAGTAATTTAGAAAAAAGGGGAAAAAGGGGAGTAGTTTATGGGAGTACTTGTAGACCCGTCCGTATTGTGGTTTCGCCGGCGCCCGGGCTATTTGAATTGCATAGTTATGTATGCGTGGTACAGATTTCACAGGTGTATGAGGCAGATGGCAGAAGCCAAACTGCTAGTCCTGCTTCAAAATCGGTCGATCCTGTTGAGTGGAGACAGGAGGCTTAATGGCCAACAAGGTATGCGGTTTAATGAGGCCCCTTTGTACTTCGGCTGAGGTTGTCATAGTGTGATCCTCAGTCCGGAGGGAGTGTTTATCCTACTCCCCAGTAGAATTGTGTGTCACGTATACCATGTTCATTGTTTTCACTTCGGGGGGAAATTGCTTCTGACCCCTGGTATTTGATTGGTGAGCCTCTTCGTTGTTGCTATCGCCTGGCGGGCTCCTCCCCTTCTGTTCGGCGTTAAGCTTGCCGGCCTGCTTGAAGACCCAACAGCTTCTGTTGGTATGATTGGCTGATTTTTTGGGGTGGCCATGAATCTGGCAGGGCCGGTCCAATATCTTGTCCAAATTGGATGGTCCGTCTATGTTTGCCTTGAATGGCTTCTTCCGTCGACCAGATTTGGGGATGCTGAATCCGGCGTTGACCGTTGTGACATGCTTTCTTTCATTATCATTGCCGCGTTTGTATTTACTGCGTCGTGGTTTGCCATTGCTGTCCCGGACTTCAGAAGTGCCTGGATCGTTGGTGCTATTACTTCTACGAGCGAGCCAGCTATCTTCTTCTGCGCAAAAGTGGGTCATCAGAGCGGTAAGGGCTGGCATGGATTTTGGTTTTTCTTGACCGAGGTGGCAAGCGAGCCACTAGTCCCAGACGCTGTTCTTGAAGGCCGCTAGGGCTTTTGCGTTCGGACAGTCGACGATTTGGTTCTTTTTAACTAAGAACCTAGTCCAAAGCTTCCTAGCTGACTCTCCGGGTTGCTGGACAATGTGACTTAAGTAATCGCCATCTGGTGGCCAGACATATGTACCTTGGAAGTTCTCTAGGAAGGCCTTTTCCAAATCCTCCTAGCTGCCAATAGAATTTTCAGGCAGACTATTTAGCCAGTGCCGAGCTGGCCCTTTGAGTTTTAAAGGGAGCTATTTGATGGCGTGGAGGTCATCTCCATGAGCCATATGAATGTGGAGAATAAAGTCCTCGATCCACACCACGGGGTCAGTTGTTCCATCGTATGATTCGATATTTACGGGTTTAAACCCTTCTGGGAATTCGTGATCCATTACTTCGTCAGTGAAGCAAAGAGGGTGTGCGGCGCCTCTATATCGGGCTGCATTGCAACGTAGCTCTGATGGAGTCCATCTGCGGTGTTCGGCCCGTGTATGACTAGCCTTGTCACGGCCGAATAGATAGCTGTCATCACGTGTCGAGGTACGTCCTCGCGATCCATAGATCGATCTGGTATGTCCTGCTCTATTATTTAGGTCCTGCGGAAGGTCATATGTATGACCACGAGTTGTTTTATCTTTGCCTTTATAATGAGGTGGAGCGGGCTGGTATTCGGCTTGAGTTGCCATTTTATCCCGACCTCGTGGTGGCCGGTCAGCCTCATTGCGTGATGATGGTATGGGCTCCAGCATCTCATCATCGAACTGAGGTAGCAATTTGCGCTTCAGGTAGCTTTTGGCTGGGCGCTTGAGGCCGTATTCTTCGGCTGCTAGGACATCGGTCCATCTATCATTGAGCAGATCTTGGTCAGCTTGAAGCTGCTGCTTCTTTTTTAGGCTCCTTGCAGTGGCTATTAGCCGGCGCTAAAAGTGCTCCTGCTCGAGGGGTTCCTCAGGTACAATAAATCTTCGTTGCCGAGGCTCACCTCATCCTCGGAGAGCGGAAGATAATTACTGTCCTACGAGTCTTCTTTTATGGCCTGTTCGTCGGGGCTAACTTGCCCTTCTTCCCGTTCTTCTTGTTCGGAAGTTGCTTCAACGGGGTCTTCATTATCGTCGGCATCGGCCGGAGTATTATCTTCTCCCGTGCTGGTGTTGCTGTCTTTTGAACGACGTGACTTAGAGCGGCGTCGAGGACACCGGTGTTTTTACTGTATCTCAAGAGGTTTATTCTTGACTGGATTTTCTTTATCATCGTCGTTGGTTGTTTTGGGTGTGTCCACCATGTACACATCGTATGAAGAAGTGGCTGTCCAGCGTCCAGTAAATGGTGGATTTTGGTTTTGCTCCTCATCAGCATCGTCGTCCATACCGTCGATGTCTTCGGAGTCGTAATCAAGCGTGTCGGTTAAGTCTTTGCCCGTGGCTATGAAGTGGATGGCGGGTGGGAAGCAAAATTCTCCATCGTCAGCCCCTAGTTCGAACCGGACATAGTTCAGCTGTGAGTCCCCCACCAAGGACAGGTTCTTTAATGAGTTTAGCACATGTACCAAAGGCAAGTGCTAGAAGATGTCTGTGGCGCTGAATTCAAAGATCGATAAACGATCAAGTTCGGCGTCTGCGGGCTCACATGGTTCGGAACTTACGACCGGAGACGAGTCTGGAGTTCCAGTGGCATAGGTATCGTGTGAGATTAAGTCTATGTGCGGCTCCAACGCCGGGGAATCTGTGGCCTCCATGATGGGGTTGAGCCTCCGGTCCTTGGATGGCGCAGTATGCTCCGGATCTAAGGCCAGAGCGGTTACAGGAGCTATCTCCTGGATGCGGTCCGGTGACAGATTTAGGTCATGTCCATCGGGGTGACTAGGAGTGGTTGCCACGGTCTCGAATCCGGTGAAGATCAAGTCTCCATGGATGTCTGCAACATAGTTCAAACTCCCAAATCTGACCTGGTGGCCAAGGGCGTAGCTATCGATCTGCTCCAGATGGCCAAGCGAGTAGGCGTGCAGTGCGAAGCCGCCGAACACAAAGATCTCTCCAGGGAGGAAGGTCTCGCCTTGGACAGCATCATTGTTGACAATTGAAGGGGCCATCAAACCTTTTGGAGACGGCACAGTGGAACTCTCAATGAAAGCACCAGTGTCGGTGTCAAAACCGGCGGATCTCGGGTAGGGGGTTCCGAACTATGCGTCTAAGGTCGATGGTAATAGGAGACAGTGGACACGATTTTTACCCAGGTTCGGGCCCTCTCTATGGAGGTAATACCCTACGTCCTGCTTGATTGATCTTGATGAATATGAGTGTTACAAGAGTTGATCTACCACAAGATCATAATGACTAAACTCTAAAAGTCTAGTCTGGCTACGATTATGAGGATTCACCTACTACTAGCCCTCTGGTTTATATGGACACGGGAGGGATCTAGGGTTACACAAGGTCGGTTACAGAGAAAGGAATCTTCATAGTTGGTCGCCAAGCTTGCCCTCCACGCCAAGGAGAGTCCTATCCGGACACGGGTGCAGTCTTCGTGTTCTTCACAACCCATCAGTCCGGCCCATGGCTAATGATAATCCCCAAGTGCAAGGAATCATCGTAGCAATTTCCAAAGGTGGAAGTGATAAGTATGGAGTGTCGAACCCACAAGGAGCTAAAGGTAAGATCAATATTCTCTCAAGCCCTATCTGCCACTGATACGACTCTACGTACACCGAACGTTTGCTTCCAACTAGCAACGATAAATAAAACTATGTTGTGGGTATGAAGAGGATAACTCTATATGATATCGGAGAGCTCAAATATGAAAGTAGGTGTTGTTATCATAAAGTTAAAATATATGACTAAATATTATAAATAGCGAGCGTGGAATAATGGTGGATCGGTGTGCAGAATTGTCCTAGGCAATCATTAACAAGACCGGTAATCACTATTGCAGTTCATATGAGGGAGAGGCATAAGCTAACATACTTTCTCTACTTTGATCATATGCACTTATGATTGGAACTCTAGCACGCATCCGCAACTACTAAAGATCATTAAGGTAAAACCCAACCATAGCATTAAAGCATCAAGTCCTCTTTATCCCATACACAACAACCCCCTTACTCGGGTTTGTGTTTCAGTCACTCACGCAACCCACTATAAGCGAATCATAAACGTATTGCAACACCCTACAGCGGGAATCCCTCACGCTTGCGCAACATGGAGGGCACCATAGGACAGCACCAAAGTAAAACATACAACTCATACCAATCTAGATCATCAATCAACCCAAAGACAAAGCATAACTACTCAAAATATCATAGCATGGCAACACATAATTGGATCATAATATGTGGCATAAAGCACCATGTTCAAGTAGGGATTACAGCGGGGTGCGGGAGAGTGGACCGCGTAAAAGAGATGAGGATGCTGATGATGATGGTGATGTTGATGAAGACGATCACCGCGGCGATGATTCCCCTCCTGATGGCACTCTGGTGCCACCAAGAGAGAGGAGAGGTTCTTCCCATTGTGCTTCCTCCTCCATGGCCTCCCCCTGGATGGGGAGAGGTTCTCCCTCTGGTCCTTGGCCTTCATGACGATAATGGCCCCTCAGGGATCCTCCTCCATGCCCTCCGGTGATGATGGCCCCCTCCGGCAGGGTGCCAGAGAGGGCCTAGATTGATTTCTCGTGGCTATGGAGTCTTCTGACGGTGGAACTCCCGATCTAGGTTAATTTTCCAAGGTTTCTGTATTTATAGGAATTTTTGGTGTCGGTCTCACGTCAAGGAGGTGCCCGAGGCGTCCACGAGGCAGGCCCACATGCTTGGGGGGGCACCCTCGTGGATGCCCCGGGACTCTCCTGGCCCAACTCTTTTACTCCGGGGTCTTCTTTTGGTCCATAAAAAATCGTCAAAAATTGGCACATCAATTGGACTCCGTTTGATACTCCTTTTCTATAAAACTCAAAAACAAGGGAAAAACAGAAACTGGCACTAGGCTCTAGCTTAATAGGTTAGTCCCAAAAACCATATAAAATAGCATATAAATGCATATAAAACATCCAAGGTTGATAATATAATATCATGAATACTTCATAAATTATAGATACGTTGGAGACGTACCAGCATCCCCAAGCTTAATTCCTGCTCGTCCTCGAGTAGGTAAATGATAAAAGAAATAATTTGTGAAGTGTGAATGCTAGCAAGTGCATAAGTTTCATCAATGATAGTCACAATCACTTTTTCTAGCATCATTATATATCATAACAGTAGCTCATTTTCATAAAACTTTTCATGATCAAGTAACAAGCTATTCACATGTTAAAGTATAGATCATAAACTCTCTTGAAACTAACAAACTATATTCTCAGTCATCAAACAATTGCAATCCATCTTATTTTCAGGAAGGGTCTATGTCAGAGCTTTGATTTAGCAAACTCCACATACTCAACTATCATTTAGTCTTTCACAATTGCTAACACTCATGTGATATATATGGGTTCAAAGTTTTAATCGGACACAGAGAAAGATAGGGGCTTATAGATTTGCCTCCCAACTTTTAACTCAAGGGTAATGCCAACAATAATAGTTCGTTATAACTTACATCCAATTGGATATATATATCAGGATCTTTCCAACACAATGTGCTTGCTAAAGGATAAAATGTAAAAAGGAAAGGTGAAGATCACCATGACTCTTGCATAAGGTAGAAGATAAAAGTAAAAGATAGGCCCTTCGCAGAGGGAAGCAGAGGTTGTCATGCACTCTTATGGTTGGATGCACAAAATCTTAATGCAAAAGAACGTCACTTAATATTGCCACTTGTGATATGGACCTTTATTATGTAGTCTGTCGCTTTTATTTCTTCCACATCACAAGATCGTATAAAGCTTATTTTCTCCACATTAATAGACCATACATATTTAGAGGGCAATTTTTATTGCATGCACCGATGACAACTTACTTGAAGGATCTTACTCAATCCACAGGTAGGTATGGTGGACTCTCATGGCAAAACAGGTTTAAGGAATGTTTGGAAGCACAAGTAGTATCTCTACTTGGTGCAAAGAATTTGGCTAGCATGAGGGGGAAAAGCAAGCTCAGCATGTTGGATGATCCAAGACAATATACTTTATTTCGGATATAAGAAAACATAACCCATTATGTTGTCTTCCTTGTCCGACATCAACCTTTTAGCATGTCATATTTTAATGAGTGCTCACAATTACAAAAGATGTCCAAGATAGTATATTTATATGTGAAATCTCGCTTCCTTCAATATTATTTCATGAATTGTTCAAATGACCAATTCTATGTTTGCTAACTTTCAATAAGTTTACTACCTATACTTATTCTATGTGAAGTCATTACTCCCCATTGTATAAGCATATGAAACTATATAAATTCATAGTTATGATATTTCAATTATTCAACCATTTACTCATAGGATATACGTAAAGCACGTGAGTAAATGACAAACTACTCCAAAAGATAATAGTGAAGGACACTGAGTAGTCAAATAATTAACTAGCCATGGGAGGATTCTTTTTCATTTAATAATTCAGATCCAATGATTTTATTCAAACAACAAGTAAAATTTAAAATACACTCCAAGCAAAACAAATCATGTGACGAATAAAAATATAGCTCCGAGTAAGGTATACCAATAGTTTTGAAGACGAAAGAGGGGATGCCTTCCGGGGCATCCCCAAGCTTAGGCACTTGAGTCTTCCTTGAGAATTACCTTGGGGTGCCTTGGGAATCCCCAAACTTAGGGTCTTTCCACTCCTTATTCTCTTCATATCGATATCTCACCCAAAGCTTGAAAACTTCAATCACACAAAACTTAACGGAACTTCGTGAGATAGGTTAGTATGATAAAGAGTAAACCATTCACTTTGGTACTGTCAAAGACAAGGCTCATAATTATTCTCACACAATTCCTACTGTACCATATCATTTCTACAATTTATATTGACAAATATAAGCCATAGAAACTTGAAAACAAGCAAACTATGCAATGAAAACAGAATCTGTCAGAAACAGAACAGTCTGTAATGATCTGAACACCAACCATAATTATGATACTCAAACAATTATAAAATAAATTTGTGGACGTGAGGAATTTGTCTATTAATCTTCTGCAAAAAGAATCAGGACCAAATCTCTCTTCTGTAAAAAATGGCAGCTAATCTCGTGAGCGCAAAGTTTCTGTTTTTACAGCAAGATCACATTAACTTTCACCCAAGTCTTCCCAAATGTCTTACTTGGCACTTTATTCAAACAAAATCTATAAAACATGATTACTACAGTAGCTTAATCATGTAAACACATGAAAACAATAACGTTAAATATTGGGTTGTCTCCCAACAAGCGCTTTTCTTGCTATCACGGAAAAAGAACTGCAATGACTACAAGCAAACAAATAAACAAGACAACAAGGAAATAAATAAGCAAGCAACTAACGCTAGGCTATCACGGCGATTACACATATTACATCCACTAGGCATGAAAGTTCGCCACCAGTGCAAATATAGGGAACAAAGCAGCATATCATATACATTGGCCGTCAAAATTGGCCACCAGTGCAAATAAACGCGGCAGCAAAACAAGAGCATAACTGAAACAACTTCAGAAGAGCTCAAAAAATGTTATCCTGGGTATCTACCATGCTGGCAATAAGCTTAGCAAGCTGATTAGCTTTGTCCCGTTTGGCGCTAAAATCCTCCAACGCTTGCTGTTGCACCAGAAAGTATGCATCTGAATGCTCCAGGGACTTCCGCAGTCCTTCCGCTTCTTGTCGTAGCACAACTGATCGATGTGTTTCAGCTTGTAGTTGAGACTCAAGAAACCGAACTGATTCAGACAGTGAGTTTGAATAGCTTGTGCAAGCGGTAGTGGCCAGTAACTCCAACACTAAACCAAGACAGGATGTGTCACTATCCTGAACCTTATCTGCTTTACTTCCTTTACCGTGGCTTAATAAGGCCTCTTCCCCAATATTCTGTTAGCATTCTAAAAGAAGAAACAAGCAGACACATAACAAGTTTAGCATGTACTAGTATATGAAACTCATTTCGGTGAACCAGTTCATTAGTAAGGTGGACAGGATTAAACTACCAAGTCTTCTATTGCCAAGTACTAGTACATAATAAAAGCATCAAACAAACATATATCTATGTCCTATGGTAGCAATGGAATCTTTAAATTAGAATAGTTGTTCTTCAGGTTTAGGCACTTGTTCTACATGAATAGAGTACAGTGAGATGCAAGAATATAATACTTAAAAATAGAAAATGAGCTCATAGACCTTACCACATTCTTGGTTCGGGACCAGTACAGAACAAGGCGTTCCCAGTCATCGTCCAGTAAATGTGTCTTAGGAGAACGTAAGGGAATTTGATGAGTTTCTTTGCCGGTGAAGTACGTTTTCTTCAGGTAATTCCGATACTTCCACCAAGCATTCTTGAAGATAGCAGAGGTATTAGCATAGGTTACCTCATCCTGAGTTTCCAAATCGGTCCTTCTCTATAGAGAAAAATGGGAAAATTTGCTGTATTATAACCATCATGGAGGTAAGATGTATGGGACGAAGCAAAGTAATTGCCATGAATAACATTACTTACACATAACTCCTGGACAAACACCTGCAACTGGCATTTTCCTTCATCTTCAGTATAATATTTCCAAGATGGGAAGATACGCACATATGATTTAACAACATCAAATGCGATAGATGCTAAACTATGACTAGCTGGTTGTGCTTCCTCCACAGGAATAGGCGTACTAACTGGTGGAGTTGGGGTTCGCCGTGATAGTACTGACCCTTTGGGCACTGGAGCTGCCTTACTAACTGCTCTTGTTTGGGAGCTCTGTGGTGGAGATGGTGTGGTGTCAACAGGAACTGGGTTACTATCGGCTGGGGTTGGGGTTAGATTGGGTGAAGCTGGTTCTCTGTCCAACGTAGTAGGGGTACAATCTGCGAGAGTTTGGGTTATCTGTGGTAGGGCTGGTAGACCATGTACAACTGGGGTGCTATCTCCACCAAGAGGTAGCATTGTTTTATTTGAAGACCGTGTTTTTAGTCCGCTAGATACTGGCATCACCCGCTCCAATTCAAATGGCTGATAAACAGGAAACGTAGTTGAATGTACAGACATTGTATGAGAGACAGATGCAATGGATAGTGTGAAAAAAAGAGGGCATGGAATAGTTGACATGTATATTGTTTAACTAGAACGGATAGCATGACATAATTTCACATACATGATGTCTATCTAAACTGGATAGCATAGCATAACATAATTCAAAGATATGATGAATAACTAAACAAGATCGCATGACATAATTCACCTACATGTTATCTAAGTAATCAGGATCGCATCATGTAATTCACATATGTGATTTATATGCTAAACAGAGGGCATTCGATATGATGTCTGAACTAAGAACATGGTGTTGAATATTGTGTATATGATGTCTAAACTATGCAATGCAAGACACCGTATGCATGATATGAGCAGTATAACTGTGCCAAGTTAGAGCATACACCTCAGTGGGGGAATAGGACTGGTCATCTGTCTCTGAATCCATCTCTGAGGAGCTATCGGGACCCAACAAGAGATCTGCTTCGACAGGTAGCAGTGTCTGCTCTGAAGGCCTTGTTTTCACTCCAGATTTTTCCATCTCCCACCCGAATGGCTGATTCACATGAAGAGTAGTTTAATGTACAAACATTGTCGACAAATGGAAATGTAATGAAGAAAAGGATGGGCAAGATATCATTCAAATATATGATGCCTGGTTAAACAGGATGGCATTGCACATTTCACATATATTATGGCTGGCTAAAAGACACGAGACTGCATAATTCCCATATATGATATAGAAACTAAACATGTGGCATTACAGAACATGTCTAAACTAAGCAGATGACATATATGATGTCAAAAGTAGGCACTACAAGGCAACATATGCATGATATGACTAACATCATCATGCCAAGGTAGAGCAAACACCTTGGGGGGTAAATAGGAGTGGTCAGCGGCGTCCGAATCCGCCTCAGAATAGATATCTTCCTCTGGATTACAATCTGGAGAGGGGTGGGGAGGGTTTGCCATTGAACCCACCATGGAGCGATGTGTGCATGACATTGTATTGCCGCGCAAAACTCTTCTCTTTTTCTCTACATGTTCAGCATGACTGTGTACAATATCTAACATGCATACGAAAAAATATGGTGAGATTATGTAAGGAGAGCATGCAGAAATTTAGATTGATGGTAACAACCAGTGGATCAATGTTTTTCCGTTGAACTAAAATAGCCCTAATGGATCGACGTGAATGTATAGTAATAAGTGATGCAACAAGTGTACAACCTCTTTGCCGCAGCCGTGTCGACCTCAGCATTATTGGGTTGGTCGCTGAAGCACTTGAGGCAGAGGTGGCTATCAGAGGTGTGGAGGAAGATCTGAGGAATCTGTAGACGGCATCCAGGGCACTGCTCTGTTGTCATGGATCATTCTGTCGTTGGAGCAGCTCCGGTGAGCCGTAAGACGTCAAGGCTGAAGCAGCACAAGACAGACATCGTCAATATCAAGTGGGATTCTAATAGTATCTCCAATAGATGATGTAAAATGGATGTAAAATTAACATCACCAAAAACCGCCTGACTACAATAGATGAGGTAAAAACTGTTGACTCTGAACTTAACTGTCGAAACTAAAATTTACTGTGGAATCTGAGTGCTATTGTCAAAACTGAACGCAATGGTAGTAGAGAGGCACTTGACATGTAGTTTAGGGAGGGCCTGCAGTTCATCTTCAACCTGCACCCCCCTGAGCCGCCAGCCACCACCGGGTGAACCGCCGGCCCCAGCACCGCCTCGCCGCCCCGAAATAACTCGCCACCGCCGCCCCGGCCAGCCCTCTAGCCCCCCCGCCCCCACCCTGAACCCTAAGATAGATAGTGGGGTACCTCTCCGGCGAGCCCTCGTCCCTGCTAC
>NC_041392.1:537738264-537741697 GCF_002162155.2 Triticum dicoccoides
AAGTGTGGCTTAATCGGAGCAGAGCAGTAGCACGAGTGAGGGGGAGAGCAGCAGCAGCAGCAGCTGGGCGAGCGAGCGATCGAGTGAGAGCCAGAGTAGCAGCAGCAGATCCGCTGGTATGGACGCCGCCACCGAAGGGGCCTCGCACTAGGGGAGAGCCGCCGTGGAGATGTCGCCCGCGGCGCCGGCTTCAAGGTAGCCGCTCCAAGTGGGTGCGGGATGGAGCACCGTCGGCGCCGGGAGGTTGAGTTAAGGAGAAGGTGCGATGCGATGAGTGTACAACCTCTTTGGTGGCGCCGAGTAGGCCTCGGCTTCGTCCAAGGAGTCGGTGAGGATGCCTCGGTTCTTGTGGAGCAGGTTAAGGCGGCGTTGTGGGGATGGAGCAGCCGCGATAGACGATGCGATCGTCGGAGCAGCTCCTTGGAGGTGGAGGACGGGGCGGCTGAACCGGCAGGACGGCGAGATGGACAACGGATCCTCATCTAGGGAGGTTGACGAGGGACGTCGAGCTGTTGCGGTGGACGACGTCGTCGGGGAAGAGGCTCCGGCTAGGCAGTGGTGACGTGGCGGACGGAGGAGGGTGGGGTTTCGCGGCTGGAGCGGAGAGGTTATGGCAGCATGGGATTTCAAATGGCGAAAAGGGGGCGATGGGAGGGGGTGAAGCATGACTTAGGAACGCGCTTGTCCAAAATGTATGGTGTGTTACAAAAGTAACCCCCACCGATTTGAACTAGCGGCCCTTTCGGCTCAGGGTTAGAAGGGGGATTTCGTGTGTCGGGATTTGGTAGCTGGAGGGAGTTTTCGCACGCGTTGTAATTTCGGGATAGCAAGGCGCGGGTTGTGAAGGCGCCGGTTTTGGGAGCACGATATCTGAATTTTTAGGATATAACAAGACGCGGGTTGAATTTTAGGGACAAGCCTAACGTGTAGTAATATTGTACTTGTACGTACCAAATCAATTCGCACTTCCCTCAACCAAAAAGAAAACGAAAAAAATAAAACTATTCACACCACACAAAGAGAGAGTCTTGCCCCGTTTTACTATAAAAATGCTATTCAAAGTTACTCCCTCCTTCCATCTATATAGGTCCTAATGCGTTTTTCGATGCTAACTTTGACCAAGTATTAGAGCAATGATATATGACATGCAACTTACACAAAGCACGCCGTTAAATTCGTCTGTGAAAGGTTCTTTCAATGATATAATTTTCACATTGTGCATATCATGTACTATTAATCTTGTCAATAGTCAAAGGTGGCCTTAAAAATCTCATTACGCCCTATATAGATGGAAGGAGGGAGTATGAATCCATGTTATGTCCGATTAAATTTTTTCGCTTGTTGTATAATGCATGTAACCTACTCATACCAACATTTTAGTGCATTCCAAATGTCTATACTACCGCTGTCATTCGAACTAAATTTGAATTTGTTTCTCTATTTCAATAAGAATCTACAATCATGATTGTTGCCAACTTCAACCATCATAGTTTCCTTGCTATCCTCCAGATATAAATCAGATGGCCTATAATGCAGGATGGCAGGCACACCATCATCAACAACTCCGTTTTTTATAAGAGTAGAGATAAAATATATTAAATGTAGTATACCATGTTCATAACCACACAATGTGTATCACCGTTATATATATTCACACATCCGTCGGTTTGAAACACTATGATAAATTCTTCAAATATCCGAATTCGCTTTTTATAATGAAGTATATATGATCTCTATTCGTCTTTTACACCCACACAACCCTCTTATCTTTGTAGCTAGCGCTAACTTTCTCTTGTGCATGCACATGCCCACATCCCTCTCACCCACCCTCAGCATTCTCTAGCTCCATCGCGCAAAATCGTCTTTTCACTTTAGGTCGTTCACCCATGGTGTGTGTAGGCCCCCCAGCTCCTTCTTTACGACGCACATCGATCGATATGCCTCTCTAGCCAGGTGTGCCTAGCACAAACACAAGCTTCCCCTCTTATCTTGTCACCGTCCATGCCTCACTCCCACCACTCTTTTCATCGTTCTCGTACTCGCACACTCCTCCCCCTCGATATAGTATGCCTCTCGTACCACCTCCTATATGCATCCCTCCCTCTCTATCCTTCTCCTCGTGCCTCATTTGCTTCTAACACACACATGCATGTATACCGATCGATCTCCCAACATATGCCTAGATCGACTTTAACTACCCCCCCATCGATCGACGTACCTCACAAGTTATGTCTCTCCTTTCTCTTACAAAGGGCGATTGATCTTCCTATGTAGTTACGTCTGCTTACCACAGCCACATCGTCCCCCCTCATCATTTGTGCATGCCTCCTGACCCGTCTCTCACACGCACGTGCATAGACAACAAGCAGCCATCTCCTCTCTTATTGATATTGAGGGCGTGCCCTCCGTTTGTCTAGCAAGCCTATCCCACCATTTGTTAGAAGCAACTCCACTACCACCCCTCCAACACTCTAGGTTTGTCTCTCTCCCAACCATATTCATCTCCTGCACATATGCATGGATGTCGATCGATCTCCCTTAATACATGAGGCAGATTGATCTCCTTAATACATGAGGTAGGCCTCTCTCCTCCTCCACGCATATATCACCCATTGTACCTCTATAGTTAATTGGGCCTCCCTCTTCCCCCACCACACATCGATAGTCGAGCGCTGCAGGTAGGTATCCATGCCACAGAGACAAACTGCACATGTCCCATCTCATGTTCCAGTAGGCCAGCCACTCTATATCTTTGACGTGGGCACACACAAATTCGATGGCACTCTTTATCGATTGTGCACGCACTGATATGTCTCCAACGTATCTATAATTTTTGATTGCTCCATGCTACTTTATCTACTGTTTTGGACTATATTGGGCTTTATTTTCCACTTTTATATTATTTTTGGGACTAACCTATTAACCGGAGGCCCAGCCCAGAATTGCTGTTTTTTTGCCTATTTCAGTATTTTGAGGAAACAGAATATCAAATGGAGTCCAAACGGAATGAAACCTTGGGGAACGTGATCTTCTCACCGAACGGGATCCAGGAGACTTGGACCCTACTCCAAGAAGTTTCCAGGGAGGTCACGAGGGTGGAGGGCGCCCCCCTGGGCGCGCCCCCTGCCTCGTGGGCCCCTTGGAGCTCCACCGACGTGCTCCTTCCGCCTATATATCTCCATATACCCTAAAAACATCCGGGAGAAACATTGATCGGGAGTTCCGCCGCCAGAAGCCTCCGTAGCCACCGAAGCTCAATCTAGACCCGTTCCGGCACCCTGCCGGAGGGGGCAATCCTTCTCCGGTGGCCATCTTCATCATCCCGGTGCTCTCCATGACAAGGAGGGAGTAGTTCTCCCTCGGGGCTGAGGGTATGTACCAGTAGCTATGTGTTTGATCTCTCTCTCTCTCTCTCTCTCTCTCTCTCTCTCTC
>NC_041392.1:537789933-537866977 GCF_002162155.2 Triticum dicoccoides
GTCTCCAGGTAGTATTGCTTTAGGCCGCCAGGGCGAGGGGCCGCTTGGACGACAGCTTCGTCTCCTTGTTCGACGAGGTCCTTGTCGGTTTCCTCGATAAGTTCACCGTCGTCAAGAAGCTTGCAGACGACTTTGACGTAAGCCTCCAGCCGACGCACCTAGGCTCTGCGATGCCGCCACCCTCAACAGCCACTATGGTAACAACCTCTTCGACGCACTGGTGGCCCTGCGACTGCCCACTGTCGCGCCGAAGAATGTCCACCTCGAGGTCGCGCTCGCTGCGCAGCGCCTGGCGCGGCAAGACACCGTCGACATAATCACCCACATCTACGCGCAAATCGTCCACAAGGACTACTACATGCAAGAGGAGGACGATAGGATGCTGGCCTTCTTGGAGTGCAGGGCAACCTTGGACGACACTGTTTAGAAGCACGTTGAGCTCGCCGCCAATGCCGCTGCTCCTCACACGTCGGTTGGTGACCCGGCGCACTAGGGCGTGAGGATATCGTTGAACGTTGATGGATCTGTATGTACTTTTATCTTTCCGTCAAATCCATGTAGTAGTATAAGATATTATAGTAGTTATCTTACCTTTCGCATCAACTTCATAATTTTCATACGTACTCCATGCATGAACGGCGCCAGAACCAAACTTCTCATCACTCTAGGCAAAATCGTTATTTTCTATCTATCGGTCGCGCCATGGAGCAGAACCAATTTTTACAAGTTACGAGTTCAAAAGGAAAAGCCTGCCGTGTTCGCGTCGCACCCCCACACGGTTGGTCCGGCACGCCACTCAAGCGGGAATGCGTGCGGTGTTGCATTTTCACTTACAAGTGGGACCGCAGTTGAGCAAACCGACTATCGACAAACCCCCACCCCGCCCACCGCGTGATGGCTGAGAAAACAGGAGGGAGAAGAGATGGCTATAGCATGGACTCCAAGAAAATTGGTGTCGGATGGGACTCGTGTGTGTGGCGTGTGCCGTCCTGCTAGACATGAATGCTACTGAGTTATGGCCCATGCCACCCCACTATATTGAGCATATATCGAGGTACGTAACAAATTTCCTGCAGTGCGTGCTTAGCCCTCCTCTATCTCTCTTCTCAGCCAGCCAGCGGACGCGCGGAGCCCATCGTCTGTTTGCTCACATGCGGCCCCACATGTCAGTGAAAATGCAAGAGGACCCACTGAACCTGCACATCTTTCACCTCGACGTGCTGGTGATGAAAAACAAATCCAACAAAGATCTTCGGTGGCCGCTTTTGGAGTTACTCAAGAGTAGTAAGATTCTATTTACAGTTTAACCCAAGATGCACATCTCGTGGCTTCAACTACCACTCTATTTTCTTTCATGACACGACCTGGATGCTGGATGTCCCACATGTCGGCAAAAGGAGGAAGAACCCGACCAAATCTTCGGTTCTGCTCTCGGATGAGATTAGTGCACTTGTTGATACTCCTACTAGAATAGAGGCTAGACATGAGACTAGATGCGAGGAAGCAACGTCTACTTCTTTACACTCGAAGAAGAAAGAAGCACGCAAGATCGACCCTTCACAGATCAACAATGAATGCATCGAGAAGGCACTAATCCAACTTACAGGAGTAGTACAATGTATTCTTGTGGTTATTTTTTTCTTTGGTCTTGCTTTTCTAGTCAAAATTATCGTTGGAGTTTGTGCAAAATGGAGGTCTGTTTGGGGTCGTGCGTTGGAGTTGGCCTTACAAGTGGGACCATAGTTAAGGAAACCGACTATCGGCAATCCCCCACCTCGCCCGCCGCGTGATGGCTGAAGTTAGAGAAACGACGAGGTTGAGAGATTGCTCTAGCACGGACTCCAAGAAATAATATGGTGTCAGATGAATGTCGTGGTGGTGGCGTGTGCCGTACTCCTGGACGTGAATGCTTGTTCTGGCCCATGCCACCCTACTACTCCTACTAGTATATAGTATACTAGTATCGAGGATTCGAGGTGCTGGTTACGTACAACGAACACATTAACATATGGCTACAGTAAAAACACCCGCCCGACGCGCGAAGCATGTGAAGCTAGTACAAATTTAGAGAAGCGACTCGAAAGCCATTCATAAATTTAGTAAGTTTGTCACAAGCATATCATTTTATTACATACAACAGGTCATCAACCCACATCGACAACGAGGATACAATATAAATACTAAAGTTTTCACCACACAACAAATAACAAGCCATGAAATGAACTTCAACTCAATCATTCCGCGGCGTTGGAAACGCTTGCTTTGAACCACAAGTGATTCTCTAGGACGGGCCATCTGTTGTTGATCTGGAGACCAACGCATGACTGATCATCGAGGCTGAAGCGGCCTACTATATCAGTACGAGGGTAGGGAACCACCCAAATGTCCGAGGTATAGACACAATTGCTTCTCATAAATGTGTCAACAACACTTGGATCGTCTTTCATGATCATCAAATAGTTTTGTCCAAGGAAGAGCGAGTTTTCTGCAAGACTATCAATTATGTGCCAGGGAGAAGGAGTTGGCGCTAGCACACTAGTATCCATCCCGAATAACATGCAACGGGTGTTGGAATAGGTCCGGAGAGTGCGACCATGGGAGACACCTGCTTCCTTAGCAGTAACATCATCAGTGGGCTGTATACACACAAGAAGAGGTGATCCATCGGAATTAGTTGCCAGGTGCCACAGAGTATATCGGCGCTGCTCGTCCTCATGCTCGTGATCATCATCATCATCATCTCCCCCTTGGTTATAAAAATATCAAGTATAGGTGGTGGGATGTTCACAGGACCTTGGAAACACAAGAAGAAGGTTAATTAGTAAAGGGAAACTTGCTAACCCGCATGCATGTGGATGAAACAATTATAATTACGGTGGAAGACAAATGTACCAAAACTACTAGGATGCCATGCAAAAACAGTGCCACGAG
Organism: Triticum dicoccoides; assembly: GCF_002162155.2. Lineage (NCBI taxonomy): Eukaryota > Viridiplantae > Streptophyta > Magnoliopsida > Poales > Poaceae > Triticum > Triticum dicoccoides. The sequence continues at coordinate 537,792,865 of NC_041392.1, forward strand.
AGGTGGCAGCAAACACAAGGCCCTCGTATTGAATTGCATCACAGTACTCATCCGTGTACATAAACTGATTTTTGAGAAATATCCATTGAGTCGAACCACAAAGGATGGCAACAAGCTTGTTGAAGATAGCAACTACTTGATAGTTGTTGTAATTCCAAGAGCGGTTGGGAACTCGACAAATTGCTATCTTCCGTAGAAGACAGTCACCATGATCGTATTTGAACATGCGTACATTACCGGTGTGCTCAACCTCTGGGCAGTGTGCTGAGATTTTTGGAAGTGGAACCCGGTGACGAGTGTACACATTCACAAGTTCCCACTCGCAGTTGGACCCAATGTAAACAACCCAATCTCCATTTGCGCCCGCCCAAGCCTTGCCCTCAAGCGATGGCATCTTAACATCATACGTATCATTATCAAGCGGCATCAACTGGCACAGGGCGAGGCCTCCGTCGTGCCGGCGCCAGTCATCAGGGTCACGACGAAGAAGATAGGGGAGATCAAACCGCTCCTTGACTCTTGGGTCCTTTGTAATGATGTTATTAGTTGAGTCGAGAATGGGCTTGAACGAACCTGCCATGCTAGCCGAGGTGATGACGTCGCACCGATCAATGAGTTCCTCCACCACGTCATCTTTCAGATCGGGGCAAGAATAACGGGGTCATTTCCGGCCTGTTTCCTCCATGGAGAAGAAGATCGAACAATGGCAGAAGAAAGGGTGAAGGGCTGAAGGAAAATGGAGGAGGGAGAGGAAGAGCATGCGACAGCAGTTCCAAATCGTGAGGGAAAGGCGAAGAGTTGGTGGACGGTTGCGAGTTTGCCACGATTCACGAAGAGGCACCACGGCCTACACGTCCGTTCGGGAATACTCCTACTACTCGCTGTCGTCTCACAGATATGTTGGAACGGGACCACATGTCAATGAAACATGGTGTGTAATTTCTTGTGCAAAATGCGATCTGGCCGCGTTGGCCGAGGTGCCGCATTAGTTATCGACCTTTATTTTTTTAATGGCGTGCCGATCAGTTTTGAAGCACGACTAACTGGTACAGTACGTGGAGAGGATGATAGCAGGGACCTGCCAAGGTCATGGCAGTATGGAAGCAAGTGCCTCCTTATTTCAAGCCAATAAAAAAAATGGCTCCTCCTAGTGGATTTCTGACATCTGGGTCCCATGCCATTGTCAACGTAGTCAATAAACGAGAGAATTGCACAACGAGCGGCTGACACCAGGACCCAGCAGCTCGCCCAGTTATTTATGTTTTGGGTTAATTTGAGAAATGCCACTCCAAATCTGGTGTATCCGAGAAATGCCACTTCAATTTCCAAACTTTGAAAAATGCCATTTCATGCCATTTCTAGTGGCATTTTTCGAAGTTTGGAGTGGCATTTTTCAAAGTTTGCAAACTGCAGTGGCGTTTTTCAAAGTTTGCAAAAATTGCAGTGGCATTTTTCAAAGTTTGGAAATTGCAGAGGCATTTTTATGTATCGGCATAATTGGAGTGGCATTTATCTAATTTGTTTTTGAGACGGAAGCAGGGTGTCAACTGGGCTGTGCGGGACACTCTGGCCTGTCTAGACAACCTTCTCTTTTATGTTTACCATAGACCATCCGAGTAGTTTTTTTCTTTCTGAAAATGGCTAGCCCAGTTCTTTTGTGATTTGTCAAGTAAGTCGCTTTATCAGGCCTGCTGGGCTGCAAATCTTTCAAGACGAGGAGAGCTTCATTCGGCTGGCCAAGAAAATGGCCTATCAGTAATGAGAAATGGCTTGTACATTTTTAAAACACATCAAACCGGCAATTATTTTCAAATATCTTTTTTTTCATTTCGAGATTTTAAATTGCATGGATTTTTATGCGTGGACAATTTATTGGATTTTATATTGATATACATTTATTTTTAAAATCAGTCTGAATGTGACTCGAAATTTCGGGATTAAAAACAGTTCAAACCGCACCGACATATGCAAAATTTCGTATATTTTTTAACCGTGGCCACAATATGGGCTGTAATGCTAACATAAAGAATATGGGCTCAAAAAATCCGTAAGAATTAGCAAATGGGCTGTAAATTATTTGAAATAATGGCAGATGGGCTGTATGCTGTTTTCCACAGATTTGAGGCTTTCCACAGATGGCCTGTATACTGTTGGATGTCCATCCAACGGCCATCGTGCTTCTTCAACCTCTGGTCTTCTTGCTCTAGCCGCCCAAAGCAGCGCCAGTCGTGCCGCCTGCTCCTGCCTCCCGTGGCCGGCTGTGCTGCCGCGGAGGCCTCACCGCCCCATACTACTCCCACCGCTGGCCAGGCCATCCCTTCACTCCACTCACTCTCACCCCCTATTATTCTGCAGCGACGGCAGCGCAGCCGAACTAGTGAACCCTCATACTCCTCTCCGCATGGGTATCCACTGCCGCGTCTTACCCAGCTCCGCGTCGTCCCCTTCCTAGGCCTCGCCGTCGTCCACCGCCCTGGTGCTCTCGGCGCGTCGTGGTCAACGTGGTCAAGGAACGGCTTCCATTGGACGTGGACTGTACGTGGAGAGGCTGACACCTGGGTCCACGGCCGCAGCAAGGAAGTGCCTCCTTATTACGTGCAAAATAATTATTCCTCCACCTGACAGCGGGGACCCACCAGACGGGCCACCTGTATTTTGCGAAAAAAATCGTTTCCCCCTGACTGCTGGAACCCACCGGACGGGCCACCGTATTTCACAAAAAACGCCCCCCCCGCTGTCAGCTCGGACCCATCGGAAGTGCCTCCTTATTACGCACAAAAAAATGAATACTCCCCCGGCTAGTTGGGACCCACCTTGCTGGGAGGCTGACTTGTGGGCCTACTAAGTTGACGGGGACGAAGGGCTTTGTCAACTTAGTCAATATGAACGGTTCTAGCTCCAGTGATCGTACGATGTCCATCCATCGGCCGTAGTGCTTCTTCAACCTCTGGTCTTCTTGCTCCAGCAACCCAAAGCAGCGCCAGTCGTGCCGCATGCTCCTGCCTCCCGTGGTCGGCTGTGCTGCCGCAGAGGCCTCACCGCCCCTACTATTCCCACCGCTGGCCAGGCCCTGCGGCGACGGCAGCCTCACACCGCAGCCGAACCAGTGAACCCTCGTAGTCCTCTCTGCGCGGGCTTCCACTGTCGCGTCGTCCCCTTCCTAGGCCTCGCCGTCGTCCACCATCGTGGTGCTCTCCATGCGGCGTGGTCAACGTGGTCAAGGAACGACTTCCATCGGAAGAGTACTATATGTGGAGAGGCTGACAGCTGGGTCCACGGCCACAGCCCAGTTTTTTTGTGATTTGCCAAGTAAGTCGCTTTGTCAGGCCTGTTGGGCTGCAAATCTTTCAAGACGAGGAGAGCTTTCATTCGGCTGACCGAGAAAATGGCCTATCAGTAATGAGAAATGGATTGTACATTTTTAAAACACATCAAACCGGCAATTAGTTTCAAATATCTTTTTTTTCATTTCAAGATTTTAAATTACATTAATTTTTATGCGTGGAGAATTTGTTGGATTTTATATTGATATACATTTATTTTTAAAATCAGTTTGAATGTGAGTCGAAATTTCGGGATTAAAAACAGTTCGGACCGCACCGAAATATGCAAAATTTTGTATAATTTTTTAACCGTTGCCACAATATGGGCTGTAATGCTAATAAAAAGAATATGGGCTCCAAAAAAACCTTAAGAATTAGAAAATGGGCTATAAATTATTAGAAATAATGGCAGATGGGATGTATGCTATTTTCCCCAGATTTGAGGCTTTCCTAAAAAAAAGGTTGACGGACAAGCATTGACTGTTGGATGTCCATCCAACGGCCGTCGTGCTTCTTCAATCTCTGCTCTTCCTGCTCCAGCCGCTCAAACAAACGCCGACGGGACTGCCTGCTCCCTCCTCCTCGCGGCCGGCTGTGCTGCCGCGCAGGCCTCACCGCCCGACCATACTCTCATCGCTGGCCTAGCCATCCCTCTACTCACCCACACCTGCTTTTATTCTCCGGCGACGGCAGACGAACCAGTAAACCCTCGTACAGTCGTACTCCCCTCCGCGTGGGAAACAACTACCGAGTCTTCCCTGCCTCCGTGTCATCCCCTTCCTAGGCCTCGCCATCGTCCACCGCCCTGGTGCTCTCGGCGCGGCGTGGTCAACATGGTCAAGGAACGACTTCCATCGGACGTGGACTATACATGGAGAGGTTGACAGCTGGGTCCACGGACGCAGCAAGGAAGTGCCTCCTTATTACGCGGAAAATAATGATTCCTCCACCTGACAACTGGGACCCACCGGACGGGCCGCTGTATTTCACGAAAAAAACATTTCCCCCTGACTGCTGGGACCCACCAGCTACATCTTCCACGCAAGGAAGTGCGTCCGAAAAAAAAAACGATTCGCCCCCTGACTGCTGGGACCCACCAGCTACATCTTCGCAGGCAAGGAAGTGCTTGACAATCGGGACCCACCTGGTCAAAGCGTACGTAGCGTTGTCATTCTGGTCGCGAACGTGTACGTACATACTGGTCGATGTAGAGGCGCGCACGTGTCATAGTAGAGGCGCACACGTGTCGTAGTAGAGGCGTGCACGTAGCATGTACATGTACGTACAGCGGCCAGGGTGCAAGAAAGAAAATACGGCCACGTATGTGTACATACAGGTGGGGTCTTAGACGCCTACTCCCGCATACGTACGGCCAGGGCTCGTGTACATGGCTGGGTCGGAACGGAGAAACAGCGTCGTCATCGTGTTCATGGGGAGGCAACGGAATGCGTCGTGTTCATGGGGACGCAATGGAATGCGCCGTGTTCATGGGGAGGCAACGGAATGCGTCGTGTTCATCAGGAGGGCTTGGACAGAACAGGTGATGGAAACAAGGCTTGGCGTACCGCAGAACAGAGGAAACGGCCTTGTGTTCGACCGGCCACGTTCGAAACGGGATCCTATTCATCGGGAGGGGTCTGTCGTACCGCAAAACGGAGGAAACGGACCTCCTACGGTCGAAACGGGGGTCCTGTTGATCGGGATGGGTGTGGCGTACTGCAAAATGGACGAAACGGACTTGTGTTGGAGCACTACGGTCGAAACAGGGGTCCTGTTCATCGAGAGGGGTGTGGCGTACCACAAAACGGGACTCCATGGGATACTATTCATCTCCACCGCCGACCCCCTCCAGCCTCCACGAGCTACTGTTCATCCACCGCCGACCTCCTCCAGCCTCCACCTGCGACTGTTCATCCACAGGCTCCTGTTCATCCAGCCTCCACCGCACGCTACTCCACCGGCTACTGTTCAACCAGCCCTCTCCACCGGCTCCTGTTCAACCACCCCTCCATGGGCTACTGTTCATCCTGCCCTCCACCGTCTACTTTTCATCCTGCCCTCCACAAGGTGGTCCTGTTCATCCAGCCCTCCACGGGGTCCTGTTCATCCAGCACCTACCGGCTCAATCGATCGGGGTCCTGTTCATCCAGAGGCAACACCACGGGGTCCTATTCATCCACCCCCACCAGGAACTGTTCATCCAAACCCCCCAGCAACGTTCACTGTTCATCCAAAGGAAGCATCGACCGGCTTCAGTTAGCAGCAGTAGCGAAGGAATCGCTCGACTGGTTCAGTTAACACCCATCGATCAATCGCTCGAGTTCAGTAATGCGTAGCCTGCAGTGCAATCGCTCGGGTTTAGTTAGAGCCCAACGGCTTGCTCGGGTTCAGTTAGAGCCAACGCCTCGCACACATGCGCGTACGTGTATAAGAGAAGCGCGCATCGCTCGGCCCCCGACCTCCCACCGTAACCGGGAACTCCCCGAAATTTTCCTCGCCCTCGCTTCTACCATAGTTTTTTTCGTCATGGACGGCCCAAAGAATGCCATGCAACTGTGTCTCCGGCCCGCCCAGGACGAAAAGCCCATGATTTTTTGTCATAGAAGTAGGAGCCCACCACATCTATGATGATACCGGGTTTTGTCACAATTATCGTCATAGAAGTGTCATATGTATGACAGAAAAAATTTCGTTCGGCCAAAAATGTCACGGATGTGTCTTTTTTTTTGTAGTGGTTGCCTCCCCATGAACATGACGACGACGCTGTTTCTCCGTTCCGACCCAGCCATGTCAACGAACCCTCGCCGTACGTATGCGCGAGTAAGCGTTCGAGACCCCGCCCGTGTGTACACATACGTGGCCGTATTTTCTTTCTTGCACCCTGGCCGCCTCTACTACAACACATGCGCGTCTCTACATCCACCAGTATATATGTACGAACACGTTCGCGACCAGAATGACAACGCTACGTACGCTTCGACCAGGTGGGTCCCGACTGTCACGCACTTCCTTGCATGCGAAGATGTAGCTGGTGGGTCCCAACAGTCAGGGGGGCGAAATACGGTGGCCCCTCCGGTGGGTCCCCGCTGTTAGGTGGAGGAATAATTATTTTGCACGTAATAAGGAGGCACTTCCTTGCTGCGGCCGTGGACCCAGCTGTCAGCCTCTCCACGTACAGTCCACGTCCGATGGAAGCCGTTCCTTGACCACGTTGACCACGCCGCGCCAAGAGCACCAGGGCGGTGGACGACGGCGAGGCCTAGGAAGGGGACGACGCGGAGCCGGGGAAGACGCGGCAGTGGATGCCCACGCATAGAGGAGTACGAGGGTTCACTGGTTCGCTGCGGTGTGAGGCTGCCGTCGCCGCAGAATAACAGGGGGTGTGGGTGAGTAGAGGGATGACCTGGCCAGCGATGGGAGTAGTAGGGGCGGTGAGGCCTCCGCCGCATCACAGCCGGCCACGGGAGGCAGGAGCACGAGGCACGACCGGCGCTGGTTTGGGCGGCTGGAGCAAGAAGACCAGAGGTTGAAGAAGCACTACGGCCGTTGGATGGACATCGTACGGTCACTGGAGCTAGAATCATGCATATTGACTAAGTTGACAAAGCCCTCCATCCCCGTCAACTTAGTAGGCCCACAAGTCAGCCTCCCACCAAGGTGGGTCCCAACTAGTAGGGGGTATTCATTTTTTTGTTCGTAATAAGGAGGCACTTCCGGTGGGTCCGAGCTGACAGCAGGGGGAACGTTTTTTCGCAAAATACGGTGGCCCGTCGGGTGGGTCCCAGCAGTCAGGGGCCAACGTTTTTTTCGCGATATACTGGTGGGCGTCCGGTGGTACCCTGCTGTCAGGTGGAGGAATAATTATTTTCCACGTAATAAGGAGGCACTTCCTTGCGGCTGCCGTGGACCCAACTGTCAGCCTCTCCACGTACAGTATTCTTCCAATGGAATTCGGTCGTTGACCACATTGACCACGCCGCACCGACAGCACCACGGCGGTGGACGACGGCGAGGCCTAGGAAGGGGACGATGCGGAGCCGAGGAAGACGCGGCAGTGGATGCCCACGCGGAGAGGAGTATGAGGGTTCACTGGTTCGGCTGCGCTGCCGTCGCCCCAGAATAACATGGGGTGTGGGTGAGTGGAGTGGAGGGATGGCCTGTCCAGTGATGGGAGTAGTATGGGGGCGGTGAGGCCTCCGCGACAGCACAACCGGCCACGGGAGACAGGAGCAGGCGGCACGACCGGCGTAGCTTTGGGCGGCTGGAGCAAGAAGACCAGAGGTTGAAGAAGCATTACCACCGTTGGATGGACATCGTACGGTCAGTCAAGCTAGAATCGTGCATATTGACTAAGTTGACAAAGCCCTTCATCCCCGTCAACTTAGTAGGCCCACTATACTTGGTCCCAGCTAGGAGGGGGAGTATTCCTTTTTTTGTGCGTAATAAGGAGGCACTTCCTTTTGTGCGAAGATATAGCTGGTGGGTCCGAGCTGTCAGCGGTGGTAATGTTTTTTTCGCGAAATACAGAGGCCGTTTCGGTGGGTCCCAGATGTCAGGTGGAGGAGATCGTTATTTTGCGCGTAATAAGGAGGCATTTCCTTGCGTGCGGCCGTGGACCCTGTTGTCAGCCTCTCCACGTACAGTCCACTTCAGATGCATGTCAGTCGTTGACCACGCTGACCACGCCATGCCGAGAACACCAGGGCGGTGGACGACGGCGAGGCCTAGGAAGGTAACGACATGGCGGCAGGGAAGACTCAACCGTTGTTTTTTTCCCACGCGGAGGGGAGTACGACTGTACGAGGGTTTACTGGTTCGTCTGCCGTCGCCGGAGAATAACACCAGGTGTGGGTGAGTAGAGGGATGGCTAGGCCAGCGATGGTAGTACGGTGGAGCGGTGAGGCCTGCGCGGCAGCACAGCCGGCCACGGGGAGGAGGGAGCAGGCAGTCTCGCCGGCGCTTGTTTGAGCGGCTGGAGTAGGAAGAGCAAAGATTGAAGAAGCACGACGGCCGTTGGATGGACATCCAACAGTATACATGCCATCTGTGGAAAGCCTCAAATCTGTGGAAAACAGCATACAACCCATCTGCGATTATTTCAAATAATTTAAAGCCCATTTGCTAATTCTTACGGGTTTTTTGGAGCCCATATTCTTTATGTTAGCATTACATCCCATATTGTGGCCACGGTAAAAAAATTATACAAAATTTTGCATATGTCGGTGCAGTCTGAACTGTTTTTAATCCCGAAATTTCGAGTCACATTCAGACTGATTTTAAAAATAAATGCATATCAATATAAAATCCAATAAATTGTCCACGCATAAAAATCAATGCAATTTAAAATCTCGAAATGAAAAAAAAGATATTTGAAAATAATTGCCGGTTTGATGTGTTTTAAAAATGTACAGCCCATTTCTCATTACTGATAGGCCATTTACTTGGCCAGCCGAATGAAGCTCTCCTCATCTTGAAAGATTTGCAGCCCAACAGGCCTGATAAAGTGACTTAGTTGACAAATCAAAAAAGAACTAGGCTAGCCATTTTCAGAAAGAAAAAAAACTACTCGGCTGGTCTGTGGTAAACATAAAAGAAAAGGCTATCTAGACAGGCCAGAGTGTCCCGCATAGCCCAGTTGACACCCTGTTCCGTCTCAAAAACAAATTAGATAAATGCCACTCCAATTATGGCGATTCATAAAAATGCCACTACAATTTCCAAACTTTGAAAAATGCCACTGCAATTTTTGCAAACTTTGAAAAACGCCACTGCAGTTTGCAAAATTTGAAAAACGCCACTCCAGACTTCGAAAAATGCCACTAGAAATGGCATGAAATGGCATTTTTCAAATTTTGGAAATTGCGGTGGCATTTCTCAGATACACCAGATTTGGAGTGGCATTTATCAAATTAACCCAAAACAAAAATAACTAGGCGAGCTGCTGGGTCCCTGGTGTCAGCCGCTCGTTGTGCAATTCTCTCGTTTATTGACTACGTTGAAAATGGCATGGGACCTAGATGTCAGAAATCCACTAGGAGGAGCCATTTTTTTATTGGCTTGAAATAAGGAGGCACTTGCTTGCGTACTGCCATGACCTTGGCGGGTCCCTGCTGTCATCCTCTCCACGTACAATCATCTCCTGATTGTGTATGCTTCAACTTGCTAGGCCCACAAGTCAGCCTCTAAACCGTGGAGGACAAATACAACCCATTTAAAAAATAACAGTCCGTTCCATATGTTCAAACGAAAAGTTTAACATTCAGAGCAAAGTAACAGGTCTGATCCACATATAGAGTACTGAACTTCCATGTTGACAACCATCATAGCCAAGTTAACTATCTACTCCTACTAACACTGTAGTAGCGTACAAGTACTAACTTACTCTTAGCTAACTAGACGATGCCGGCCGCCATCTGTTGTCCATGATAAACGCCGGCACCGGCGTCCTCCGCCTTGCCTCAGACTTGCCAGAGGTGCGATAGGGCGTGTTGCTCACGCGCGTTGGCCCATTCCATGCCGGCATGGTCCACCGAAGCTTCGGCTTCCAAGCGGGAAACCCACTTGATGAGCTGGTAGTAAAAATCGGCGTCACGAACGCGTGCGTGCCCAACAGCCTCCAGGGCTATTTGCCGGGCTCCGGCCTCCACGTAGTCGGCCTAGTTGCGGGCTCTCTGCTCGCGACTCAGAGCGTCGGTGCGCTGCTGCTCCATGTCCCGCTGGCGGAGCAAATCGGCGATACGCAGCTCCTCCGCTAGGCGGTCGCGCTCCAACAACTCCTGCTCCTCCGCCATGTGGTCGCGCTCCAACAACTCCTCGATCTCCGCATTGCCATCTAAAGACAGATAGAATTCCTCCTCCCTCCGTCTGCCTTCCGGTGAAAACCCGAACACTAGTTCCGGCGGTGACCGCCTCCGGCGTCGCCTACCGCGGATGGGCGGGGGCATGGCGGACGTGGTGAGCGATGTCGGGCCGGTGGGGGCTTATGAGGATATGGCGAGTTGGGTCACGGTGGCACCTGAGAAGGCCTGGAAATAGTACTTATAGGCGGAAGGTAGCGCGACGGTCATCGTAATTCAATGCATAATGGCTTAGCGCGCCAGCTTGCCAGGGAAAACTAGAGAAACTAAAATTATGACTATGCCGTCCTGTCCCGTCTGGGTCGCACGCCGGCATGGCGGTCAAACAAGTGCACTCGAATCATCTCCCTCCTTGTCAATAATGATTCCACGGATTTAAAGTGTATCTTTTTTTGCATCAGTTAGCTGCCTTAATTATGGTCGGCTGCATGCAGGCACTCAGAATCGCTCGTAGGCAGTACGCGAAGCAGCATGCAACGAGTTGCAGCCGAGGGCATGTATGCAGCCACTTAAATCGCTGGAATTAATTAGGGTTAAACTTCTGCATGCTGTTAATTGTTGCCATGCCTTGGTCTTGCTGCTTTGCTCACAAGACTAATAAATCCCGGACGGAGGGAGTACCTTGGTTGGTGAGAGGTTTGAATTAAGCCCTGCAAACCGAAAAGGAGGTACTAGTACGTGCGTGATCCGCTATTTATTCGTGTAGGACCGAGTAGGTTGTTTCTTGAATTGAGCCCTACAAACTGGAAAGAAGGTAGTACGTGCGTGATCCGCTATTTATCCGTGTAGGATCGATAGTGTAGCTTGTCAGTTTCTTCAGAGGTAGGCATTTTTATCCGTGTAGGATCGATAGTGTAGCTTGTCAGTTTCTTCAGAGGTAGGCATTTTGATTCAAAAAACTACCACTTCGCATCTTGCGTCGCAAATAAAACTGCCAGGAGCGCAATTGTAGGCTAGCTAGTGATCGATCAGTAACTTGTAAACACTGAGCGAACAGAAATAAGTAACTGTTAATGCATCTCAATGATTCACAGATCATATACAAATATGTAGCTCCAAAAGCAAAGATTAGCCACTTCGGATCTCACGTCGCAACTAAAATTAACTAGTACGATTCCCATACATAAGATCAACATGTTAATGCATCTCAATGATTCACAGATCATATACAAATATGTAGCTCCTAAAGCAGAGATCTAGAAAAAACATCTGTTCTTCCTACTAACATGGATGCTTCTCTTGGCCAACATTCAGTACAGACTGAAAGACAAATTTCTTTGTGAAGTCTACAATTCCTCTTGCAAACGTAAGTGGTTTCACCAACAGCTGGAACCATGAGAATGAACCACACATGATGGAGGAACATCCACTGCAATATGATTTGGTCTTCTCTTGATCACACCGCGAGACTATTTTTGGAATACAAACTTTAACTTAGGCAAAATGATGCCCATTGTATAATCAGACCAAAGCAAGGAAGCACCTAGTGTTGGCCAATAAATAGTACAGTACTACTTTTCTGCACTCCATGAAGTGACTGTCCAATCTTTCTATGTCTATTTTCAAATGGCACTGCATGTAGTGACTATACTATTCTCTTGTGCAGTTCAACCAAAATTGCGAACACTTTGATTGTTTGCCAAATAGCAACAGGCAGACATCTCTGTCTGCACAAATATCAAGCAACTAGTAAACATATATGACACCTTGTATTTTCGGTTTAAACATGTCTCTTCCGCTTAGCATCTGTCATGTTCTGCACTGGACAATCTGATACAGTTATGTTTTGCCCTGGACAATTTCATACTGAATTGATTTGCTAGTTCAGAGCAGAAATATAGCGCCTATTCTTCATCAAACCAAGGATATCCATGTTCGAAGTGATGGAAGAGGTGAAATCAATACAACTGAAATTGAGCATCCAATCATTGAATCATGTCCTGCACCTCCAATGTAGGTCCACCCTGCCAATAAATTCACATGCAAACCACTAGTATTACTATCTAATGACATTACAAAAAGAGTAGCAAGATAGTAGAAAACCATGTACCTTCGTAATGAACAGCTCATTGTGCCACCAATTGGATATAAGTGTTTGGAAAAAAAACATGCTCCTAATGTTGAACCAGTTGGACTTTTTGTGCAGTTCCACTAAAATCGAGCATCCCTGTTTGCATAGATATTGAAAGTGTGATTACTCTAAAAGTGGCACTAGTTGAAGCATAGACTCACAAATATAAGCATTCCAATTTCATAATGGGAAAAGGTAGCAAGACTGTTTCTAACCACATGTTTGAAGGAATAAATAAAGCAACAACGGCTGATGTCAGGAAGGCATACATAGTTTTTTCTAAAAAACTGAGCCATTCCTGACCTTTCCTCTTCTTTTAAGCAAATTTTGTGCAGTTCTACTAAAATAAAATGCCATCACCGCCTTGACAATTCAGTGACACTCTACAAAAGGAAATGACTTAATATTACATCATGATGTCAGGTATGTAGTCGACAAGCATTAGAGACAAACATATAGACCTCCTCCGATAACATAATGAACATTACTTTTAACAAAGGTGTGACTAGCTTTACCAGGATAATTTGAGTGAACTCTACACCCTTTGTTCCTTAATATAAGATGTTTCCGCGGTTCAATTTAGAGTACCCAAACATCTAGTATTTAGAAAAACAGGTAGTAGTTTTCTTGAGCACATATCTGGGAAAGCTTACCACACTTTATTTATGTCCATACGCTAGTGCAACACCATTCGAATACTACAAATATACACTAATCCAGTGGCTAGTGCAACAGTAGAGTAGTTAGTTTATTACAGGGTACAGTACAATGGTTTTACTGAACAGATTTCAATAAACTCTAGCACTGGAAGGTTTCTATAAGAATTAACAATACAAAATGTAAAGGTAACAAGTTTCAGCATTGGTATACTAGCTCTGCATGAGCATTAAACCAAATAAAAAAGTCTGAAGGTAACTAGCATTATTAACTAATGACAGTATAAAAAAATTGAAAACCATGTACCTCCAAGGTAAATATCATTTCGAACTCGGGGGGACCTTAAAAATTGCTATCCCAATCTTGATAATCGATCAAACATAAAAACTTGATCAAACGAATCAAGAGAACAACCAGAGGAGGAGGTGCCCGCTCTTGACCTTTCCTCTTGTCTTCATAATTGTCTGTGCAGTTTAACCAAAATAAAATGACATCAGCGCCTTGGCATTTTGGTGAAACTGTACAAAAAAATTAACTTATCTCATGAAAGTGAGGTATGTAATCTATAAGCATTAACAGTGCAAAAATTTGAAGGTAGTAACAAGTTTCATTGTTGGTATACTGGCTGTGCAACAGCATTAGAATGCCTTAGCTGAAAAATCTTTAATACATCCACAATCAATAGCTAACCCTGAAATAATCCAGTGACATTAAATGGCATTGCTTAAATTTATCGGTGGCATTAGACTGAGAGTGGCATTAGTTAAATGTGGCATCACTTTAGCAGTAGCATTGCTTGACTTGACTGCTGGCGTTATACTAACAGCAAAAAAGTGGCAATGAGAGCATGGGAGGCCCATTCGGACAGTGGGAGCACCAGTATGATGTACCTCCACGAACGCAGAGTGGTGAGGGAGGTATGGTTGCCCAGAGCAACAAATATCCAGGCAGCATATGTGGATTACGTCCCATTTTTCCTCTCTTTAGCCACCTTTTTCCTATGTGAGGATAACAAACTGATCGACCTGGTCATTCTCTATTGCGTTGTCATGCCTTTCTACCCTTCTTCAACCAAGAGACACGAGACTCGTTCCTTAGCTACTGATTTTCCCCTTTTCAACCTAGATGCGGGTTCGATGCCTACTCTCTTGGACAGTACACTCTCCCTTCCTTTCCTTATTCAACCCAGACATGGATTATTCTGCATGAAGTAGGGTTTCCTTTAATAGTGCAAATTATGGTTTTCGCCTGCATGGCCAGCAGAGCAGAGGATAGCAAATTGGGAAGATGGTGGAGTGGAAAAAGATCCACATGCAACGACGTGGCAGATGGGGCAATAGAACAAGGTTATGGTTCGAAAAGAGGTAGCATACCTGAGGGTCGGCGGAAGTGGCTTCGCTCATGGTCTTCGTCCTCCGCACACACTACAGCAGCAAGCTTGGGGACGGAGGCCATCCCGCACGGGCGCTAGGTCTGAGAGGACGGCCTTGTCATCAGTGCATGATCTCGCTCGCCGACGACGAGTGCATCAATGCTGCACATCCTTTTCTTCCCCGGCGGATCTGTGACCACCGGTGAGGAGGGAGAGAGGGGCCGTCTTTTTTAGATCTGGAGAGAGGGTGGTAGTATGAGAAGCAAGTGGGCAGCCCTTAGCAAGAAAGCGCTCAAGCTCCAGCCTATATATCTTTTTTATACTACTAGTACTGGAGGTGGAGTAGTGGTAGAGTAGTTTATATTTTCTCTGCGTACAGTACCAGTTAGTCGTGCTTCAAAACTGATCACCAGTTAGTCGTAAGAGATCGCATTTTGCACGAGAAATTACACACCATGTTTCGTTGACATGTGGTCCCGTTCCAACATGTCAGTGAGACGACGACGAGTAGTAGGAGTATTTCTGAACGGACGTGTAGGCCGGGGCGCCTCTTCGTGAACCGTGGCAAACTCGCAACCATCCACCCACTCTTTGCCTTTCCCTCTCAATTTGGAACTGCTGTAGCACGCTCTTCCTCTCCCTCCTCCATTTTCCTTCAGCCCTTCACCCTTTCTTCTACCATTGTTTGATCATCTTCTCCATGGAGGGAACATGCCAGAAACGACCCTGTTATTCTTGCCCTGATCTGAAAGATGACGTGGTGGAGGAACTCATTGATCGGTGCGACGTCATCACCTCGGCTAGCATGGCAAGTTCGTTCAAGCCCATTCTCGACTCAACTAATAACATCATTACAAAGAACCCAAGAGTCAAGGAGCGGTTTGATCTCCCCTATCTTCTTCGCCATGACCCTGATGATGACCGGCGCCGGCACGACGGAGGCCTCGCCCTGTGCAAGTTGATGCCGCTTGATAATGATACGTATGATGTTAAGATGCCATCACTTGAGGGCAAGGCTTGGGCGGGTACCAATGGACATTGGGTTGTTTACATTGGGTCCAACTGCGAGTGGGAAGTTCTGAATGTGTACACTCGTCACCGGGTTCCACTTCCAAAAATCTCAGCACACTGCCCAGAGGTTGAGCACACCGGTAATGTACGCACGTTCAAATACGATCATGGTGACTGTATTCTACAGAAGATAGCAATTTGTCGAGTTCCCAACCGCTCTTGGAATTACAGCAACTATGATGTTGTTGCTATCTTCGACAAGCTTGTTGCCGTCTTTGATGGTTTCACTCGATGAATATTGCTCAAAAATCTGTTTCTGTACACAGATGAGTACTGTGATGCAATTCAATACGAGGGCCTTGTTTTTGCTGCCACCACTCGTGGCACTGTTTTTGCATGGCATCCTAGTAGTTTCGGTACGTTTGTCTTCCACCGTAATTATAATTGTTTCATCCACATGCATGCGGGTTAGCAAGTTTCCCTTTACTAATTAACCTTCTTCTTATGTTTCCAAGGTCCTGTGAACATCCCACCACATATACTTGAAAAAATTTATAACCAAGGGGGAGATGATGATGGTGGTGATCACGAGCATGAGGACGAGCAGCGCCCATATACTCTGTGGCGCCTGGCAACTAATTCCGATGGATCACCTCTTCTTGTGTGTATACAGCCCACTGATGATGTTACTGCTAAGGAAGCAGGTGTCTCCCATGGTCGCACTCTCCGGACCTATTCCAACACCTGTTGCATGGTATTCGGGATGGATACTAGTGTGCTAGCGCCAACTCCTTCTCCCAGGTACAGAATTGATAGTCTTGGAGAAAACTCGCTCTTCCTTGGACAAAACGATCCGATGATGGTGAAAGGCGATCCAACTACTATTGACACAACATTAACAGTTCCATTTATGAGAAGCAACTGTGTCTATACCTCGGACATTTGTGTGGTTCCCTACCCTGGTAGGGATATAGTAGGCCGCTTCAGCCTGGATGATCAGTCCTGCGTTGGTTTCCAGATCGACAATCGATGGCCCGTCCCAGAGAATCACTTGTGGTTCAAAGCAAGCGTTTCCAACGCCGAGGAATGGTTGGGTTGAAGTTCATTTCATTGCTTGTTATTTGTTGTGTGGTGAAAACTTTAGTATTTATAATGTATCCTCGTTGTCGATGTGGGTTGATAACCTGTTGTATGTAATAAAATGATATGTGTGTGATAAACTTACTAAATTTATGAATGGCTTTCTAGTCGCTTCTCTGAGTGAGTGGTGCGACGAGGCAAAAAAATATTTTCCGAATATATAATTGTATGTGCATTGCAACAGGTTATCGGATGAGGCCAATCAACAATAGTAGTACACTATTTGTACTAGCTTCACATGCTTCATGCATCGGGCGGGTGTTTTTACTGTAGCCATATGTTAATGTGTTCGTTGTACGTAACCAGCACCTCGAATCCTCGATACTAGTACTATATAGTAGGAGTAAGTAGTAGGAGTAGTAGGGTGGCATGAGCCAGAACAAGCATTCACGTCCAGGAGTACGGCACACGCCACCACCACGACATCCATCTGACACCATATTATTTCTTGGAGTCCGTGCTAGAGCAATCTCTTCAACCTCGTCGTTTCTCTAACTTCAGCCATTGCGCGGCGGGCGAGGTGGGGGTTTGCCGATAGTCGATTTCCTTAACTGCGGTCCCACTTGTAAGGCCAACTCCAGTGCACGACCCCAAACGCACCTCCGTTTTGCACAAACTCCAATGATAATTTTGACTAGAAAATCAAGACCAAAGAAAACAAGAATCACAAGAATACATTTTTCTACTCCTGTAAGTTGGATTAGTGCCTTCTCGATGCATTCATTGTTGATTTGCGGAGGCTCGATCTTGCGTCTGTGCTAGCTAAAAGTGATAGAACATCTACTAAATTGCGCTCTATCAATATATGGATGTACTCTTCTTCCCAATACAAAAACTTACATCCATTCTACTCCCTCCGTTGCACAATACATGCCTTCTATTTGTGAAAATATATATGTATCTAGACATGTCTTAGTATATAGGTAGATCCATTTTTGGACAAATGGAAGTCAAGTATTTTGGAACGGAGGGAGTACACAATAAATTTTTTAAGTTAGCACAACTAGTCTAATCCGAGAGCAGAACCGAAGATTTGGTCGGGTTCTTCCTCCTTTTGCCGACACGTGGGACATCCAGCATCCAGGTCGTGTCATGAAAGAAAATAGAGTGGTAGTTGAAGCCAAGAGATGTGCATCTTGGGTTAAACTGTAAATAGAATCTTACTACTCTTGAGTAACTCCAAAAACGGCCACTGAAGATCTTTATTGGATTTGTTTTTCATCACCAGCACGTCGAGGTGAAAGATGTGCAGGTTCAGTGGGTCCTCTTGAGTTTTCACTGACATGTGGGGCCGCATGTGAGCAAACAGACGATGGGCTCCGCGCATCTGCTGGCTGGCTGAGAAGAGAGATAGAGGAGGGCTGAGCACGGACTGCAGGAAATTTGTTCTACGTACCTCGATATAGGCTCGATATAGTGGGGTGGCATGGGCCATAAATAGCATTCACATCTAGCAGTGCGGCACACGCCACCCACACGAGTCCCATCCGACACCAATTTTCTCGGAGTCCGTGCTACAGCCATCTCTTCTCCCTCCTGTTTTCTCAGCCATCGCATGGTGGGCGGGGTGGGGGTTTGTCGATAGTCGGTTTTCTCAACTATGGTCCCACTTGTAAGTGAAAATGCAACACCGCACGCATTCCCGCTTGAGCGGTGTGCCGGACCAACCGTGTGGGGGTGCGACGCGAACACGGTAGGCTTTTCCTTTTGAACTCGTAACTTGTAAAATTTGGTTCTGCTCCATGGCGCAACCGATAGATAGAAAATAACGATTTTGCCTAGAGTAATGAGAAGTTTGGTTCTGGCGTCATTCATGCATGGAGTACGTACGAAAATTATGAAGTTGATGCGAAAGGTAAGATAATTACTGTAGTATCATATACTACTACATGGATTTGACGGAAAGATAAAAATACATACGAATCCATCAACGTTCAACGACATCCTCACGCCCTAGTGCGTCGGGTCACCAACCGACATGTGAGGAGCAGCGGCATTGGCGGCGAGCTCAACGTGCTTTTGAACAGTGTCGTCCAAGGTTGCCCTGCGCTCCAAGAAGGTCAACCTCCTATCGTCCTCCTCTTGCATGTAGTAGTCCTTGTGGACGATTTGCGCGTACATGTGGGTGATTATGTCGATGGTGTCATGCTGCGCTAGGCGCTGCGCGGCGAGCGCGACCTCGAGGTGGACATTCTCCGGCGCGACGGCGGGCAGTCGCAGGGCCACTAGTGCGTCGAAGAGGTTGTTACCATAGTGGCCGTTGAGGGTGGCGGTCATCGTAGAGACTGGGCACGTCGGCTGGAGGGTTATGTCAAAGTCGTCCACAAGCTTCTTGACGATGGTGAACTTGTCAAGGAAACTGACGAGGACCTCGTCGAAAAAGGACACGAAGCTGTCGTCCAAGCGGCCCCTCGCCCTGGCGGCCTCAAGCAATACTACCTGGGGACGTTCCTCGGTGCCGGGCCGCAGGCCGGTGTCGTGGACCATCTGGCACAGCCGGCTGATGCTCGCGCTCATCGCCTCCATGGGTCTAGTGTAGCTTCTAGTCAACTGATCTTGCGATTCAAGTGATCACTCAGCCCTTGGTTAGCGTGCGTAGGTGCGTAGGATTTCGTACTACTCCTCGGCTCTCTACTGCACCTGCCTTTGGCTGTATGGTAGGTGGGCCAGCCACCCCCTGGGGCCACGTGTCATTCACCCAAAGACAGTTGCCGAAGTCAATGAAGCTGCATCCCCCTCCGTGCTGGTGCAGTATAGTCATCTCACCGGACCTCTAGTTGGGGCCAAACGAGAGAAGTTTGATGTTTACTGGTTTATTGGTCCCCTTTGCATTTTGCGAAGTTTTGACCTTTGATTTAACTAATAAAATGTTAATGCATGTAAACAAAAATGTTGTGTAAGTCATCTTACGAAAACCAAATAATCCCAAAATACTTAGGCACGGTGCATTAACTCCCTCCTTGTTTCTTATTTCGTGACATATCAACCAATGAGAGATGTGGGCCATGCATGCTTTCAATGACTTGAGACTACCAAACATGACATGTAGTGTTTAGTTCATTGCATGTAATCCTATTAGTACTCTAGTTAGGAGTAGCAAAAAAACATTAAGTCCTCTTGCCGATAGGAATAAAACACCATGTATTTATTTACAGAGGGAGTAGTACATTTTTGGTGACATGCATTACTTGATATTGGTAGTCAAATAATAAAATCCAGATGGATGTGGTAGTACTCCTAAATCCAGACGGTGGTGCTACTAGTACTAGTAGTAGTACTACCAATGTAGTAGTAGGAGTACTAGCACTGTACTACCCGTTGGTCAAATTATTACGTGTTGCTCCTCACAGTGAAGTGACAAGACCCTACACCGGAGATGACACCTGAGTATAGGCGCCGTGTTCAGCATACCATAGTCAGCCTCACCATTTGCAGTCACTATCATCATGGATGTAGATCTAGCCTGCTTACAACTAGCCCTGTTCGACATAATTTCCCATGTGTAGATGGCTGTGCATTGCACGGAACACCAAGATTGGGGGTGGACGGCTCCGGCAGCGGCCATCGCGCCAGATTTTTCCACGGCCTTCTATTCCTAGATGTGGTGGGGAGGAGATGAGGCTGATTGTGAGATACAAGGAGTTGTTTGTAAATAGGGAACAAGTGCGGGCATCTTTTTGCAAAAATGGAGAAGCTTGGTTTGTATGCGTCAGATCTAGATCCGACGGCTATTAGTGAAAGATGGGAGGCACAACATCATCACCAACTCGGGACCTGTTTGATTCACAGGATTTTGAAAATGCGGGAATAGGACACGGCAATATTACAAGTTTCAATCTAATATTACAAATGTTAGGAGTAATGTTGCACCTACGAAGAGGGAATTACTAGGAAGTTTACGTAAGAACTTTCGTTACTTTAGGTGGATGCAGCATTATCGTACAAACTAAAATCCACCGCCCTGACAAGTCACTAATGGGCAAATAAGTTTTCGAGTCTCTGGCCACTTGATGTTTCAAAAACAAATTCAGCTTCTGCGGAGACTTTGTCATTTAGGCTTAGACACTTGCGGTGATCAGCACGCCATTCATTGTTGCGCCAGAGAACGCCAAACCTCATTACCTTGAGCACACTTGCCTCCAGAACAAAAAACCTGGCCAATTTAATCACCTAATCCTTGACTTATAGAGGGCTACGTAGCTGCTACATATACTTTCCATCTAATCTATATATGCCCCCCTGATTTTCGTAAATAGTCCCACATCACATAGTCCCACATCACATCAGTTCGTAACTTTACGTAAACCATTACGTGGATGTAGCATTCCTCAATTTAATCTCAGATGTGCTGCCTCGGTAGTCGATCAAATCAATTTCTGTAAGATGGAGATCAAGGCATTCGATGAGATTGTGATAGTGCAGCACATTTTTCACTTTTGGGTCTTTTTTATCTGCAAAAGAAGAGAACATATTAGAGCAGCTGGCTGCATAAGATTGCCGTGTCATCAAGAGGTACCAATATCATTCGCTCATATGATAGGGTTGGCTGGCTAGTGATATTTTTTACTCTCTCTCTCTCTCTCTCTCTCTCTCTCTCTCTTTCTGTTTCCTCTCATTTAACTAGGAGCACGTGAAGAGCTTGGGCATTTGTTGCCTTCCACTATGTGGCCGATGCCATATTTTGCAAAAGTATGCCACATAACACGCATCGATGTCAAATCAAAAGATTTTGGCACCGCTCTCGCGATGTGAGAGAGTTGGCACGTTGTGCACACATACCCACATGTATAAACAAATCAATCAAACCAACTACACCAGCCTCTCACTCTCCCAAACAAGTGTTTTTTATTGCCTCAGTCCTCTCTCTCCCACGCAGTGTTTTTTCATTGCGTGAGTTAATTTGGCACCGGAGCAAAGTAGGTGATCTAGATTGGGACACCAGGTGAGCAATGGAGGGGCATCGATGCCAAATGCATCACAAGTGAATTTGGCACATGTTTTCGCCTACATAGCCCACTTTTGTAATACTACCTCGTATTTAGTATAAAATTTTGACCATAGATTTACCTAAGAAAATGCCAATGCATGTCACTAAAAATTACACCATTTGAAATTATGTTCAAATACGAATCCAATGATATAGTTCTTAGTGACATGCATTAACATTTTGTCGGTAAAATCTATGGACAAATTTTGATACTACAAAATTGGAAGAGTAAACCAGGAGAATTTGGTAGACGAGTACACCAACGCTGTCAATTTATGCGCGTCAATGAGCCTGATTTTTGTTGTACCTTCTAGATCCAATACAAGCAATCTCTCAAGGAAAGGCGCATTCTCAATGACCATAACGTGGAACAGCTGGAGTGATCTCTTCCCAATTGATGTCTTGTTGCGGGGCTAGCAAGACACATAAATCCATTGGAGATTTGTCGAGGCGATGTGGAGGCTAATGAACCCGTGGATCTTCTCAAGACGAAGGTACTCGAGCACAGTATAGCTGTGGACCAGGTGCTCCATAGCCTTCTTCGAGATGATAATGTCGAAGAGGTCGAGCTGCTTGAGTTGAGGGAGAAGAAGAGCGGGCGCGGCATTAATCTGGGGAAGATAGCAGGAGCTGAAGCTGGCATGGCGCAGCGTTGGCATAAGGCGGAGCGCGGACAGCGGTAGAGAGTGACATCGTCCAGCTTCAAAGCTGAGCTCCTCGAGCTGATCTAGGGCGGGGGATAAGAACCACTCATCGAACTTGGGTTGGACCTTGCAGTTGTTACTGAACATGCGGATGTCAAGGCGTTTGGCTGGCCCAGGGTGCGATGAAAGGATCTTGCAGACTGCGGCCATGCGTTTGCAATCCCCGTCGCAAAGGCAGCTGTCGACGGTGAGGTTGAGGGGGACGCAACACCAGAGGGGGCGCCACCGCCGGGAGAGCAGGGCGGTCCGCACATTAGATTTGGTGGGGAGGAGGCCGATGATGACGAGCAGCGTGTCGTCGAGGAGGCTGCTGATTAAGTCCAGGCTCGCTGGATGCGGTTTTGGCTCGAGCCGCCTCCGCTTGTTGGCTGCTCTCCGTCCATCTCAACCGGCGGCGACGCTGGTGTACACGTGTGCTGGTGTGTGTTGTGTGCTGGGTGTGCGCGAGTGCGTCCTTCTGTGCATGCCGCCGCGCAGTGGTGAATTGTGCGCGAGTGCGTCCTTCGCTTGCAAGAAGTTTGTCCTCAATGCGCCCTCAATTTACTAGCGTGCGGGGTGCTACCCCGAGTGGTTTCAACTTTGTTTACTTCACCGCGTGTCAGATGGGCCTCTAGTTTACTTATTTTCACCCACTGCCACATGGGCCAGCACACGAAGATACAGAACACGAGCTGACAAGGCAGCATGTGGATTGGTTGACCGGTCAAATTGACAATATACGGAGCTCTACGCTGACACAGTGAGCGTATCATCCGTCGGTATAGAGAGTTCGAGTGAGAGGGGAGGCCCGTGAGAGATAGCAGAGAGAGAGAGAAAGAGCTACTCCCCCCGTTCGATAATGTAGTTCCAACATTTTTTAAGTCAAACTTTTGAAACTTTGACCAAGTTTATAAAGAAATTACTTATATCTACAATACCAAAGGTAAATGATAGTATAAAGTAAGTACATGTTGTGATGAATCTAATGATCATTCCAGATGTAAATGTTTTTCTCCACATATACCTGGTCAAACGTTTCTGAGGTTTGAGTTTTCAAAACATCCATATGCTTATGGACGTGACAGAGTCCCTAACAAGAAGAGAGAGAGTGAGTGAAAAATGTGCGTGTGCGTGTGTGAAAGAGACATGGACAACACATGATAAATGTAGAGAAAAAGCGTGCGTGTCTTATGCAAACATATCACACATGCATCTTCGACAACGGAGGCAAGGTGAGGAGATAGTGTGTGGTTGTTTGGAACCGAGAGAGCAAGACCCCTAGCACGTGGCCAAGAGGGGTCTAACAAACAAGGAAGAGACGTCGAGAGAGACGCACGGAGAAAATGCAGACATGGGGCAGAGAGAGTGTGTGTTTGTTATAGAGAGATCCCCTGGAGATCGTGATGGGACTACATGGGTGGGAGATCGAGTGACAAGGTGTGTGCGCGATAGAAGATGCCCCGAGAGATATCAAGATAGACGTATGGATGGAAGGAGACAATATTGTGTTCCTATTGGCTTGTAAGAGATAATCATACTTAGGAGGGGGGGAGTGCTTGCGCCTATGATGGATTGAGGGATTATGGTACTTAGGGGGGTGCGTGTCACATGGAGATAGAACAAGGGAGGAGAGTGTTGGATGGGTCTATATGTATAGCGCGAGCGAGACATGTGTATGTGTGAACCAGGGAGATATAAGGCCAGTTTGGCTTGCGTCCTGAGCATCTTTTGCCTGGTCTGGGGTTGTGGCTGGATTTCATGCATGCTTGTTTGGTTTCTACCCTGTAAAAAAGAAAGCCCGCCTGGCCTGGGTTCCCTTGCACTTTAATTAGCCTGGCTGAACTCCAGACACTGCAAGTAGCCTGGCCCAGGCGACTGATTTCGAACGCCTGGTCGTGTGTCCACGAGGCTAACAGCAACATGGATGGATATTAGCATTAAATAATTGATGCATGGATTGATTGATGGTACGTTGTTGCTTTGCCTGGCCCAGGAATGAACCAAACGCTTCAACACCACACAAGCCTGGCCAGGCAGAAATATTTTACAACTCACGTCCACACCAGGCAGTACCGGCCATCAAGGCATGAGGGTCAGGTCACGAACCAAACTGACCAATAAAGTTTGAGAGAGATTGAGGAGCCCCGATAAGGCTGAGTGGTGCGTCAGATAGCTGAGAGGGGGAAAGAGATATTCCATCCGCTCGATAATGCAGTGCATGTAAATTTTTTAGAAGTCAAACTTTGGAAACTTTGATCAGGTTTACGCAAATGTTATTTATATCTACAATACCAAAGATACATCATACAAAACTACATCTCATGGTGAATCTAATGGTATATGTTTGTCGTACTAGATGTAATTCTTTTTCTCCACGTACATGGTCAAACTTTGTGATGTTTGACTTTTCTGTAAATCTATATGCTATGGACCGAGGAGAGTGCCTCAGTCGAGACAGATCAAGTGCGTGTGAAGGAGAATGAGTAAGTGTGCAAAAAGAGTATGTGTGTGAAAGAGAAAGTGACAATGATAAATTAGAGAGAGTGTGTTTTTTTTCGTTTCTTATGCGAACATATCACGCATGCATCTCCGAGATGGAAAAGCGAGGCGAGGAGATACACGAAGATAGCTAGTGTGTGATAGTTTGCAATGGAGAGAGATACCCCTGTAGCACATGTCCAATAGAGGTGTGGCCAACAAGGAACAAAGGTCGAGAGGGACACATGGATGGCATGGACGCATCGGGAGGGAGAGAGGGTGTGTTTGTGATAGAGAGATCCCTTCGAGATCGTGAGGGGACTATATGGTGGGAGATCGAGGGAGTGCGTGCGCGATAGAAAGATGCCCCGAGAGAAATCGAGATAGACCATGCACATGTTTGTGATGGAGACTAGGATTAGCTAGTCATATACATATAGGGGGGACTGCGTGTGCCTACAATTGAGTGGGAGACCATCATACTTGGCTAGCTGGGCATGAGATTGTGTGTGCGCGTGTGAGATGGGGAGAGAACGAGGGGGAGAGATAGAGTTTTAGATGGGCCTATCGAGTGCGAGGGAGATATGCATGTGTATGTGTGACCTAGGTGGATGGAGAGTTTGAGAGAGGGGGGAAGAGCTCCGAGACGACATAGTGGTGCATGAGAGAGTTACAGGCAAAGAGCCAAGGAATCTGTGTGCGTACGATGAGTGCACCCAAGATATCTAGCTTGGACTAGCTAGAGTATCATACATAGTGTGCGACAGAGACCTATAAATGGTGTATATATGCATGAGAACTAGAAAGACCCCCCCCCCACACACACACAAAGAGAGAGAGAGAGAGAGAGAGAGAGAGAGAGGGAGAGAAAGGGAGAGGGACGAACAAGGTTTTTGTGTCGGATGCGTGCGACAGAATTGAAGATTGTCGGCGAGAGAGAGAGAGAGAGAGAGAGAGAGAGAACAGGAGTCTGTGAGAGGGGGAGGTCGCGTTTTATGCATCAAAGACTGATATAAACCATGTTTTGATATAAACTTGCATTCAAATATTTAAATTGGAGAACATGTTGTCTGCAACCCACACATGAACGGATATATGCGTATACCAAACAAGTTCATTAATTTGACTTTCAACATGTTCATGGAGTACTATAATACTGTACAACATGCTACTCGATTGAGGTGTTCAATTTTGGATTTAGTTCACTATTTTGACCTACTGAACGAGCTATTTCATTGAATCGAGATATTTCATTTTGGGTTTGATTCGCGTTTTTGAGTGGGTCAACTATTTGTCATATAGTAAATCGCTAGCTACGAGCATGTAAAAACACATTACTCGCGAGCATCATCTCTCCATCTAAAAAAGAAGTGGCAAGCTAATATTTCAAATTTGATCCGAATCGACTTGGTAAGGTAGACGTGGATGCTCGTTCTCCCAAAATTTGAACGAACCATTAAACATCCTCTCTGCTCGGTGGAATTCGCCCGAGCAATTTAATGGGAGACGCGAAATTACTGTCCTATGTGGGACACGCATCAATTGGCCCGTTGTACATCGAGGGTAGGTTCGTAACTTCATCGAAGCGCGCCTTCTCCTCGGCCGAAATGACATGTGCCGAATAATTCATAAACCATGGTCGGCAAAACACGCCCTCCTCGCCCGAAATAGCTCACGCCCACTATTTCAAAACATGCTCTCCTCGCCCGAAATCGCTCGCACCCACTATAGTTCAAAACACGCCCTCCTCGCCCGAAATTGCTCTCGCCCAGAGAAGCAAAGTTACTCTACTATCCCCGACCCTCAGTACACATACCCAAGCCGAGAAGCCTATAGGCAACAGTAGAACTGTAAATCCCCCTCACATTTTAGACAAATGCGTCCGTAAGACATGGTTCCACTCCCCTCTCAATTTCCCCCGCCCGCCCCCCATTCATACCTCGTGGGCGCCAAATCACCTTCTCCCCGGGAAGCTCCCTTCTCCCGAGCCGCGAAACCTCAGCCCCACTCCATGGCGCCCCCCACCACACCAATTTCACATCCGCCCTCCTCCCTAATGCCGGAGACGCTGTCCATTTGCCGTCGTGCACTGGGCCGCGTGCCTCTTACTCTGTGCTGCTGGTGCTGCCTCGACGACGGCCGAGTGAACCGTATCGGAGCCGATTCACCCCCGCCGTTGTTCACGACGCCGGAGCGGCTCCAACTTCGGATCCGTTATTCCCTGTATGTCGTACCTTTGCTCGTTGTAATGGGCTCAAATTATCTAATTTGGTCTAAATACATGAACGAACTTTAGTGGGCCCCTTAAGTTAATGGGCCGTTACTAGGCGGAAAGTTAATGGTCGGCCCTCTTACCTCCCAGGTCGTTAACAGGCCGACATTGAAGTGGGCAACAGGTAGCCCCAATTTATTTCACGGGCCATTAACAGGCCGTTACTAAGTTTGGGCTACATATGGCCCAACTATACTGTAGGCCTTTAGCAGGCCAAAAGAGACAGCGGGCTTGTATTGGACCATGAAGAGCATGGGCCACTAAGAGGCCGAAAGTCAGGTCGTATTGTAAACGGCCCAACTGTGTTGTGGGCCTTTAGCAGGCCGAAAGAGAAACCGGGCTGGTATTGGACCATGAAGGGCATGGGCCGTTAAGAGGCCAAAACTAAGGTCCGACTACAAATGGCCCAACTCATTTATGGTCCATTAACAGGCTGAAAGGCACACAGGGCCGGGAATTGGCCCAACACTTAAATGGGTCGCTAAAAGGCCAAAACTCAGGTCCGACTACAATGGGCCCAACTGATTTATGGGCCATCAACAGGCTGAAAGTGACACCGGGTCAGAAATTGGCCCAACACTTAAATGGGCCGCTAAAAGGCCGAAACTCAGGTCCGACTACAAATGGCCCATCGGATTTATGGGCCGTCAACAGGCTGAAAGACACACCGGGCCGGAAATTAGCCCAACATTTAAATGGGTCGCTAAAAGGCCGAAAGATGTACATCCTGAAAATTGGCCCATCCATTAAATGGGCCGTTAACAGGCCAAAATCTCATCAGGCCGATATTGAGCCGAAATATATAGCGGGCTGTTAACGGGCTCGAACTAACGATGGGCTGCAATGGTGTCAAATCTTTAACGGGCCGAATTGGCACATCTCGTATGGGTCGTGGGCTTAAATGGACCTAACACAAGTAGGCCTTATATGGGCCGGCCTGCTATTTTTTACTGGGCCGGCCTTTTTCACGAGAATGGGCCACTATTGGGCCGTGCCACATGTCGACCTATCATAGGCGCCTCCTGTCCAATGAGTGGATGACATCTGTCCCAACGATGAGCCGACACATTTTTCCTCTAGCTAATAATGATATACACGTGGAAAATCCCCATTGGTCGGTGCTGTTAACGTGTTATCGGATCCAAAACCCGACCCGATAGCTTAACGACGTTCCGTTACGGTGGATGCCACGTGTTGGTCACCCTTGACGAAAGCACTTCTATGACGCCCGATTTATCGTCATGGAAGTGGACCATTCCATGATGATAATTTTGGTAATGTCATGGAACACTTCTACTACAACACAGGTATGACTATCTTGATTCTGTCATAAATTTGTCATGGATGTACATGCATGACAAAAAACGTGACCTACTGTGACAAACACGTATCATCATGGAAGTGTATTTTTTTGTAGTGTATTGAGAAGATGCCATGTCCCAAGGACATCAAAGGTATAAGAAGTTTCCTTGGTCACGCCGGATTTTATAGGAGGTTCATTAAGGACTTCTCAAAAATTTCTCGGCCTCTAACTAATTTATTATAAAGAGATACTGTTTGTCTTTGATGATGATTGTGTAGAAGCAATTGAAATACTTAAGAAAGCATTGATCTCTGCACCTATTGTTTAGCCACCTGATTGGAATTTACCCTTTGAAATTATGTGTGATGATAGTGATTATGTTGTAGGTGATGTTCTAGGGCAAAGAGTTGATAAGAAATTAAATGTTATTCAATATGCTAGTAAAACCCTAGACAATGCTCAAAGAAATTATGCTACTACTGAAAAAGAATTCTTAGCAGTTGTATTTGCTTGTGATAAGTTCAGACCTTATATTGTTGATTCTAAAGTAACTATTCACACTGATCATGCTGCTATTAAATATCTCATGGAAAAGAAAGATGCTAAACGTAGACTTATTAGATGGGTTCTCTTGCTAAAAGAATTTGAATTACATATTGTTGATAGAAAGGGAGTTGAGAACCCCGTTGCAGACAACTTGTCTAGGATAGAAAATGTGCTTGATGACCCACTACCTATTGAAGATAGCTTTCCTGATGAGCAATTAGATGTCACAAATGCCTCTCATACTGCTCCATGTTATGCTGATTATGCTAATTACATTGTTGCTAAGTTTATACCACCTAGTTTCACCTATCAGCAAAAGAAAAAGTTCTTCTATGATTTGAGGCATTACTTTTGGGATGACCCACATCTTTATAAAGGAGTAGATGGTGTTATTAGACATTGTGTACCTGAGCATGAACAGGAACAGATCCTATGCAAGTGTCACTCAGAAGCTTATGGAGGACACCATGCTGGAGATAGAACTGCACATAAGGTATTGCAATCTGGTTTTTATTGGCCTACTCTCTTCAAGGATGCCCGTAAGTTTGTCTTATCTTGTGATGAATGTCAAAGAATTGGTAATATTAGTAGACGTCAAGAAATGCCTATGAACTATTCACTCGTTATTGAACCATTTGATGTTTGGGGCTTTGACTATATGGGGCCCTTTCCTTCCTCTAATGGATATACACATATTTTAGTTGTTGTTGATTATGTTACTAAGTGGGTGGAAGCTATTCCAACTAGTAGTGCTGCTCATAACACTTCTATTAAAATGCTTAAAGAAGTTATTTTTCCAAGATTTGGAGTCCCTAGATATTTAATGACTGATGGTGGTTCACATTTTATTCATGGTGCTTTCCGTAAAATGCTTGCTAAGTATGATGTTAATCACATAATTGCATCCCCTTATCACCCTCGGTCTAGTGGTCAAGTAGAATTGAGTAATAGGGAGCTCAAATTAATTTTGCAAAAGACTGTTAACAGATCTAGAAAGAATTCGTCCAAGAAACTTGATGATGCATTATGGGCCTATAGAACTGCATATAAAAATCCTATGGGTATGTCTCCGTATAAAATGGTTTATGGAAAAGCATGCCAGTTACCTCTCGAACTAGAACACAAGGCATATTGGGCTATTAAAGAGCTCAACTATGATTTTAAACTTGCCGGTGAGAAGAGGTTATTTGATATTAGCTCACTCGATGAATGGAGAATCCAAGCCTACAAAAATGCCAAGTTGTTTAAAGAAAAAGTTAAAAGATGGCATGATAAAAGGATACAAAAGCATGAATTTAATGTAGGTGATTATGTATTGCTATACAACTCTCGTTAAGATTTTTTGCAGGAAAACTTCTCTCTAAATGCGAAGGTCCTTACGTTATCGAGGAGGTCTGTCATTCCGGTTCCATAAAAATCAACAACTTCGAAGGCACAAATCTGAAGGTGGTGAACGGTCAGAGAATCAAACATTATATCCAAGGTAATCCCATAAATGTTGAAACCAATGTTATTGAAACCGTAACCCCAGAGGAATACATAAGGGACACTTTCCGGAACGTTTCAGACTCTGAAAAGGAATAGGTATGTGGTACGGTAAGTAATCCGACTCCAAAACAGTTTTTAAGGCAATATTTCTCCGTTTTGGAATATTTAAAAAATTAGAAAAATAAGAAGCAGTCCGGGAAGGACACAAGGGTGGAGGGCGCGCCCTACCCCCCTGGGTTCGCCCCCCTACCTTGTGGGCACCTCGTGCGCTCTCCGGACTCCGTTTTCGTACACGACACGTATTTTGGTTGGTAAATATTCATTATATAATCTCCCGGCGGTTTTGACTCCCGTATCACGCAAAAATCTCCTATTTTTGTTTCGAGTTGTTTTTCTAACAGATCCAGGTCATCATGTCGTCTTCAAGTGCCCCCAAGGACCAGTTCTTCGAGAAGGTCATCAATCCCTACCTCGCGGAGGTGCTCCAACACCCTCAAACCATTGAGATGCGTGAGGGGTTGTTGCACATCCGCGATGTTGAGGGACCAAGCAAGACCAGAAGCACGGAGGCAAGGCTCGAGGCATTGGAGCAAGAAGTTTTCAAGTGTCAGGAGATGGTGGAGCGTGGACTCGATTCCAATCACATTATGATCACGGAGTTCACCAACAACCACAAGTTGGACGTCAAGGACATTGGGGAGGTCATCTTCAAGCTTCATGAGAAAAACGAGCACCTCCAAGCCCAGATGTATGACCTGCAAAATAAAAACTGTGAGTATGAATATAGATTCAAGAGGATGAGTTTGGCTGCAGATTTGAGGTTTCAGGAGACTCGATCATCCTTCTATGATGGTGAGCCTATGCCATGGAAGAAGGATGACAAGCGTACGCTATCAACAAAACCATCACCTTCTCCACCAACAAAGAAGAATTGAGTACCTGGTATGGGCACTCCCCTTGGCAACTGCCAAGCTTGGGGGAGTGCCCCGGTGTCGTATCACCATCACTTTTATCTTTACCGTTTTTCTTAGTTCGATCCTTTTGATAATATTTTGATCTAGTAGAATAAAAGTTCTTAGTATGATCTAGTTGTGAGTTTTGCTTTATAATTCCTCTATGTAATCGAGTCCATGAGCTATATAATAAAGATTGGTGTTGAGTCAAGGGCTTGATTATTTTGCCATGATCCTAAGGGAATAAAAGAAAAGAGAAAGAAATAAAAAAAGAAACAAAGAGATCATGTGGATCTTGTGGAGAGTAATGAGCTCACATAGAAAAAGTATGTTGAATAAAAGTTGTTGATAGTTGACAAACATAGTTTTGGTCATCGTTGCAATTAATAGGGAGTAATAAAGAAAGAGAGGTCTTCACATATAAATATACTATCTTGGACATCTTTTATGATTGTGAGAACTCATTAAAATATGACATGCTAAAGAGTTGACGTTGGACAAGGAAGACAACGTAATGGGTTATGTTTTCCTACATCTAAGATAAATTATATTGTCATGGATCATCCAACATGGTTGAGCTTGCCTTTCCCTCTCATGCTAGCCAAATTCATCGCACCAAGTAGAGATACTACATGTGCTTCCAAATACCCTTAAACCAGTTTTGCCATGAGAGTCCACCATACCTACATATGGATTGAGTAAGATCCTCCCAGTAAGTTGTCATCGGTGCAAGCAATAAAAATTGCTCTCTAAATATGTATGACTTATTAGTGTGGGAGAAAATAAGCTTTATACGATTGTGTGATATGGAAGAAATAAAAGCGACAGACTGCATAATAAAGGTCCATATCACAAGTGGCAATATAAAGTGACGTTCTTTCGCATTAAGATTTTGTGCATCCAACCATAAAAGCGCATGACAACCTCTGCTTCCCTCTACGTAGGGCCTATCTTTTACTTTTATCTCCTACCTTGCATAAGAGTCATGGTGATCTTCACCCTTCCTATTTAAATTTTATCCTTTGGCAAGCACATATGTTGGAAAGATCCTGATATATATGGCTAATTGGATGTGAGTTTTCATGAACTATTTTTGTTGACATTACCCTTGAGGTAAAGCATTGGGAGGCAAAACTATAAGCCCCTATCTTTCTCTGTGTTCGATTGAAACTCCATACCCATAAGTATTGCGTGAGTGTCAGCAATTGTGAAAGACTATATGATAGTTGAGTATGCGGACTTGCTGAAAAGCTCTTATACATTGACTCTTTCCTGTGTTATGATAAATTGCAATTGCTCCAATGACTGAGATTATAGTTTGTTGGTTTTCAATGAAGTTTACGATTCATACTTGAAATTGTGATTGAATTATTACTCTAGCATAAGAAATCATATGACAAGAATTATATAAGTTGTTGTTCTAAGAATGATCATGATGCCCTCATGTCCGTATTTTATTTTTATCGACACCTCTATCTCTAAACATGTGGACTTATTTTTCGATTTTGGCATTCGCTTGAGGACAAGCAAGGTCTAAGCTTGGGGGAGTTGATACGTCCATTCTGCATCATGCTTTTATATCGATATTTATTGCATTATGGGATGTTATTACACATTATGTCACAATACTTATGCCTATTATCTCTTATTTTACGAGGTTTACATAAAGAGGAAGAATGCTGGCAGCTAGGATTCTGGGCTGGAAAAGGAGCAAATATTAGAGACCTATTCTGCACAGCTCCAAAAGTCCTGAAACTTCCCGGAAGACGTTCTCAAAATATATAAAAAATACTCAGCGAAAGAAGTTCACCAGGGGGCCACACCCTGCCCACGAGGGTGGGGGGCGCGCCCTACCCCCCTGGGTACGCCCCCTACCTTGCGGGCCCCCTGGTGGCCCTCTGGTGGCCATCTTCTACAATATGAAGTCTTTCGATGGCAAAAAAATCATAAGCCATCTTCTTGGACGAAACTCCGCCGCCACGAGGCGGAACCTTGGCGGAACCAATCTAGGGCTCTGGCGGAGCTGTTCTGCCGGGGAAACTTCCCTTTGGGAGGGGGAAATCATCGCCATCGTCATCACCAACGCTCCTCTCATCGGGAGAGGGAAATCTACATCAACATCTTCATCAGCACCATCTCCTCTCAAAACCCTAGTTCATCTCTTGTATCCAATTCTTGTCTCCAAGTCCGGGATTGATGCTAGTAGTGTTAATTACTCCTTGTAGTTGATGCTAGTTGGTTTATTTGGTGGAAGATCATATGTTCAGATCCTTTATGCATATTAATACCCCTATGATTATGAACATGAATATGCTTTGTGAGTAGTTACGTTTGTTCCTGAGGACATGGGAGAAGTCTTGCTATTAGTAGTCATGTGAATTTGGTATTCGTTTGATATTTTGATGAGATGTATGTTGTCTCTCCTCTAGTGGTGTTATGTGAACATCGACTACATGACACTTCACCATTATTTGGGCCTAGAGGAAGGCATTGGGAAGTAATAACTAGATGATGGGTTGCTAGAGTGACAGAAGCTTAAACCCTAGTTTATGCGTTGCTTCATAAGGGGATGATTTGGATCCATATGTTTCATGCTATGGTTAGGTTTACCTTAATACTTTTGTTGTATTTGTGGATGCTTGCAATAGAGGTTAATAATAAGTGGGATGCTTGTCCAAGTAAGGACAGTACCCAAGCACCGGTCCACCCACATATCAGATTATCAAAGTACCGAACGCGAATCATACGAACGTGATGAAAACTAACTTGACGATATTCCCATGTGTCCTTGGGAGCGCTTTTCTCCATATAAGAGTTTGTCCAGGATTGTCCTTTGCTACAAAAAGGATTGAGCCACCTTGCTGCACTTTATTTACTTTTGTTACTTGTTGCTCGTTACAAATTATCCTATCACAAAACTATCTGTTACCACTCATTTCAGTACTTGCAGAGAATACCTTGCTGGAAACCGCTTGTCATTTCCTTCTGCTCCTCGTTGGGTTTGACACTCTTACTTATCGAAAGGACTACGATAGATCCCTATACTTGTGGGTCATCAGTAGACATCAAGCTCTTTTCTAGCGCCGTTGCCGGGGAGGTTAGCGCTTGAAGGTATATCTTTAGATCTTGCAATCGAATCTTTTTGTTTCTTGTTTTAGCACTAGTTTAGTTTATAAAAGAAAACTACAAAAAAATGGAATTGAGTTTGCCTCATATGCTTCATCTTTTTAATATCTTTCGTGAGTATGATGGAAAGGAAGATTATGCCAAAGTATTAGAAGAAGAATGCATTAAAATGTTTGGCACTAAGTCTTTGAATGATGAGCATTATTGCAATGTTATTAGTATGAACTCTTTGAATATCCATAGTACTAATGATTATTGCACTAGTTATGATGAGAATGTCTCTTATAAGCATGTTGATTTTTGTGGAGTGTATAGAATTTGCAAGTACACACCAATTAGGGAAGATAGATTTTGCAAGAGGCATAAGTACTTAGGAAATAAATGGTTGCAAGAAAGGCTAGATGTTTGTGCTGAAAATTTAAATTTTCTTAGCCGTACTTGTGAACTTTGCAATGAACATGGCCATTTAACCATCTGATGCAAATTGTTTCATGATCTAATCGTTTCCAAAAATTGTGATGACTTGATTTCCCTTGCACATCATAATGAACTTAGTTTGCTTATGGGCTATGAAGAAATGAAACATATAACTAACTATCTTCTATTATTTGCCCGTGATAAACTTCTTGATTTTGATCTAGAGGAAATTTATATGTATTGTGCGATGAATTGTGTTGAAAATCCTTATATTTCCAATTATATAAAGAAAAGAAAGCAAATAGAAGATGAAGAGAATACTAATGAAAGGGAAGAGACTTCCCAATATCCTCCTATTTTTTCTTATGATGAATCAGGTAACGAGGAGGAGCCTTCTATTCAACCAATCTCATTAATAAGGAGCTCCAAAAAGAGGGTTGAACCCACACATGATGTGAAGAAGAAAAAGAAAAGACGAAGAAGCAAAGGTAAAAAGGTATCCCTCCCAAATGATGTTGCTCCTATTACTCATTGTGATGATGATAATTTCTATACTATCGGTGCTATCCATACTATTAATGATGAGAGAGATTATGCTTATGATATGAAAAGCCGAAGCTTGGGGATGCTATGTTTGATGAGAATGACATGTTTGAGAATATATTTGCTGCAATTAATGTTTGTCCCAAGCTTGGGGATGCTATGTTTAATGAAGATGATATTTCTAGCCTCCCAAGTTTTGATATGCAAATTTGTTACGATGATACCATGCCTCCTACTTATGATGATTATATTGATGAAGGTGAGTTTGGAAGAGTGTCAACTTTAGGAAGTAATGATCCCACTATTTTGGAGGATGTTGATTGTTATTGTGATCATTATGAAAGTGGATTTGGAGAGGTCATGACTTTATTCAGTAATGATTCCACTATCTTGGAAGAGGTTTCAATTGATTATGATGAGAACAAAGCTGCTACTTATGATGATTATTGTGATGATACTTATGCTATAAAAAGTAGTGATTATTATATTTATAAAACTTGTCATGATTATGATTACCCCTTTTCTGAACATGACTCTTTTAATATGGAAACAATTTATAGTATTCGAGTTTCTTATGATACTCCCACTATTCCGAATGAGAAGAATTTTGCTTATGTGGAGAGTAATAAAATTTCTATGCTTGTAGATCATGAAAAGAATGCTTTATGTGATAGTTATATTGTTTAATTCATTCATGACGCTACTGAAAATTATTATGATGGATGGACATATGCTTGTAGGAATTGCAATAATATCAAGTTTCCTCTCTATGCGCTTAAAATCTTGAAGTTATGCTTGTTTTGCTTTCCTATGCTAGTTGATTATTGTTCCCATAAATTGTTTGCTCACAAAATCCCTATGCATAGGAAGTGTGTTAGGCTTGAATGTGATAGTTATATTCTTCATGATGCTCTCTTTATGTTTCAATTCTTATCTTTTATGTGAGCATCATTGAAATCATCATGTCTAGCTAGGGGCGTTAAACGATAGCGCTTGTTGGGAGGCAACCCAATCTTATTCTTGTTCTTTAATTTTTGCTCATGTTTACTAATAATAATTCATATAGCCTCTATTTAGATGTGGTTTTATGTTTTAATTAGTGTTTGTGCCAAGTAGAACCTTTGGGAAGACTTGGGTGAAGTCTTTGTGATCTTGCTGTAAAAAACAGAAACTTTAGTGCTCACGAGATTAGCTGCCATTGTTTTTTACCAGAGAGTGATATTAAGTTGATTCTTTTTGCATAGGATTAATAGACAAATTCCTCAGGTCCACCAATTTATTTGAGAATTTTATGAGTTCCATAAGTATATGTTTGATCCAGATTACTACAGACTGTTCTGTTTTTTATAGATTCTGTTTTCTAGGTGTTGTTTGCTTGTTTTGATGAATATATGAGTAGTATCGGAGGGTATGAACCATAGATGAGTTGGAATGCAGTAGATATTACACCAATATGAATTTAGAATGAGTTCACAACAGTATCTGAGTGGTGATTTATTTTCTTATACTAACGGAGCTTACGAGTTTTCTGTTAAGTTTTGTGTTGTGAAGTTTTCAAGTTTTGGGTAAAGATTCGATGGATTATGGAACAAGGAGTGGCAAGAGCCTAAGCTTGGGG
This sequence comes from Triticum dicoccoides, assembly GCF_002162155.2. Classification (NCBI taxonomy): domain Eukaryota; kingdom Viridiplantae; phylum Streptophyta; class Magnoliopsida; order Poales; family Poaceae; genus Triticum; species Triticum dicoccoides. Next base: position 537,829,710 of record NC_041392.1, read on the forward strand.
ATGACCAAGGCACCCCCAAGGTAATATTCAAGGACAACCAAAATCCTAAGCTTGGGGATTCCCTGGAAGGCATCCCCTCTTTCGTCCTCGTTCATCGGTAACTTTACTTGGAGCTATATTTTTATTCACCACATGGTATGTGTTTTTCTTGGAGCGCCATTTAATTTTATTTTGTTTTGCTTGCTGTTTGAATATATCCCAAGATCTGAAATTGTTAAATGTTAGACAGTCTTCACATAGTTGCATAATTATTTGACTACTCATTTATCTTCACTTATATCTTTATGAGTAGTTTGTCGTTGCTCTAGTGCTTCACTTATATCCTTTTAGAGCATTGTCAGTGACAAAACCGGCGGATCTTGGGTAGGGAGTCCCGAACTGTGCGTCTAGGCCGGATGGTAACAGGAGGCAAGGGACACGATGTTTTACCCAGGTTTGGGCCCTCTTGATGGAGGTAAAACCCTATGTCCTGCTTGATTAATATTGATGATATGGGTAGTACAAGAGTAGATCTACCACGAGATCGGAGAGGCTAAACCCTAGAAGCTAGCCTATGGTATGATTGTATGTTGTGGTTGTTGTCCTACGGACTAAAACCCTTCGGTTTATATAGACACCGGAGAGGGTTAGGGTTACACAAGGTCGGTTACAAAGGAGGAGATATCCATATCTGTATTGCCTAGCTTGTCTTCCACGCCAAGTTGAGTCCCATCCAGACACGAGACGATGTCTTCAATCTTGTATCTTCATAGTCCAACAGTTCGGCCAATAGAGATAGTCCGGCTGTCCGGAGACCCTCTAATCCAGGACTCCCTCAGTAGCCCCTGAACCAGGGTTCAATGACGATGAGTCCGGCGCGCAATATTGTCTTCGGCATTGCAAGGCGGGTTCCTTCTCCGAATACATCACAGAAGAATTTGAATACGAGGATAGTGTCCGACCCTAGAAAATAAGTTCCACATACCACCGTAGAGAGAATAATATTTTCGCAGATCTAATTTGCAGGCTTGTTTTGGCAGCATGACGTTATGTCATGGCCCGGTGATTATTCGAACTGTTTCCTTTAACCATCCCCGCACATAACGCGAGGCAGTTTTTTGACACGTCTCGTCAAAGCAGAGATCGTGTCCCCTTATTACGTGATTCTCATCAATACGGGCATGGGTAACCCAACCGCTCCATCAATTACGGCGCTTGGGGGATAAGCGAGTTTTACCAGGCAAGTGGGGATGCTTAGCTTCGTCCGCCCATATAAAGGGATAATGATTCACCTTTCTATCCACGCCTTCTTCCTCATTTGCTCATCCGTTTTCGCACACTCGAGCTCTAGCTCCCAAGTCCGCACTTCCCACCTCAACCTTCTCCAACCATGTCCGGAGCAGGAGGCAGGTTGATGGTCTCCTCCGTCACGGACGGAGACATCAAGAAGCTGTGCGGAGCCAGATACTTAGCCGCGAACATCGCGCATCGGCTGCCCGCTGCGGGGTAGATCGTCCCTAGCCCGGAACCTCACGAGAGGGTAGTTTTCCTTCACCACTTCCTCCGCAGACTAGGGTTTCCCCTCCATCCATTCGTCTGTGGTCTCATGTTCTACTATGGGCTAGACTTCCATGATCTGGCCCTAAACTTCATCCTCAACATTTCGGCGTTCATCGTCGTGTGTGAGGCTTTCCTCCGCATCCGGCCCCACTTCGGCCTATGGTTAGAGACCTTCAATATCGAGCCGAAGGTGGTACGAGGCCAACAAGCAGAATGCGGTGGAGCCATGGTGGGCAAGATGCCCAACGTTATATGGCTCGAAGGCTCCTTCATGGAGACAATAAAGGGATGGCAATCGGCGTGGTGCTACATCACCGAGCCGCGCGACGCCAAATGGGCGGCAACCCTTGAGTTTCGATCCGGATTCCCTACACGGCTCACTTCCTGGAAAGAGAAGGGCTTGTCATGGGGTTCGTCGGTGGAGCTGGATGGACTCCATAAATGTATCCGGAGTATGGCGAGCAAGAAGCTCAAGCTTGTCAACATAGTCCAAGTTATGCTGATCCGCCGGATCCTCCCGTGTCAACAACGGGATTTTACCTTGTGGGAGTTCGACCTGCCCCGGCACCAGACTCTGAGCGAGCTCTTTGATACGACGTACAAGGATGTCTGGAAGGTGCTGTTCAAGGGCACCGAGGTCCCTCCTTCTCTCGCCGAGGACCACAGACTAAGCGCAAAGCGCCTAGCGCGTTCGGTGAGTTCAATACGTCCCGTAGGACATTTATTTTCCCTAGCTTAATTATGTGCAGGGGTCTAATCTCCATGCCTTTGACAGGACTGGGTGGAGATGTCGGGGCAGATTAACTGCGCGGCCCCTTTGCCCGAAGATACTGCGGGCGCTCTCCTGACGGAGATGCTGACTCCGGCTCCTTACAAGGTGCCGGAGAAGACCAAGAAGGCCAAGGGAACCCGAAAGAGTTCCCGACGCCAGGTGTTATCTGACTCATCATCCGATAACTCTGCGGCACACTCCTCCCCGAAGACGAGGAGGAAGAATAAGATGCTCCCCCTCCAGGCGTGGGAGACAAGAAAAGGAAGGCCGCCCCAACTGGGGAGGCCGAAGGGTCCAAGAAGGGGAGGACTCTCCTTCCGGATAGTTCCACCGCCGCCGACGAGGGCGAAGATGAGTGGTTGCCCCTGGCCAAGCCCCCGGGGAGATCGTAAGTATTCGGATACCAGAGTAACTCATAGAATTCCTTTGTCGCACTGTTTTTGCTAACACCGAACATAATTATGCAGGTCACCACGAGCCAGTATCGATGTGTCATCGGACAGCTCCCTGGGCTCGTCGGACATGGATAGCGATCCAGTCCCGACCGCCACCTCCCCTCATCCTGCTGAGGACGCCGAGGTGCTGTCTCAAGAGGCACCGGGTCGAGGGGAGACAGTCCTAGAGGCGCCTCAAGGCGACCTTCCGGACTCCGGGAGCCAAGGGGATGGGCCCCTGAGAGCTCCGAGTTCGGCCCTCAGCCAAACACCGCGCCGGAACCTCCAGCGGTTCCAGGCTCGGGCAGGCGGCCTCCTCCTAATAGGGGCAAGACGCCTATGCTGGTGACCTCTGTCCATCCAGAGGCACCGGACAATCTGCTGGAAGCGCTTCGCAGCGCTTCCATCGACGAGGAGCACCATACTATCATGAGTGCGGTGATCCAGAAGGTTCATTCCGCCAAGAGCGGGTTGACTGAAGCCCGGGCCAGCCTTCTTACAGGCTTTGAGGTAACTGTTTTAAAATGTAGTAGAAATATTACCGCATAGACAGTAGCCCCTGATGCTTTGTTCGGTGTTCACAAAGAAAAGCCGAGCAGAGGATCAAATAATATCGCAGGAGTCTAATATAATTATGTCAATATGCATATGCAGGCTTCGCTGCTGGCGTCCGCCGCACTGACTGCGGAGGTCGCCGTACTGAAGCAGGACCTCGAGGGGTCCAGGAAAGAGCTCGGCCTTGCCAAGAGGCAGCTCAAGGAGAACAAGGGTAAGTAATGCCCTGTCTATAGATATGTATATACAAAAGAGGACGCGATTGCAAAATGACAGGATTATCGTATGTTTGCTAGGGGCCACGACCGAGGTGGCGACCCTGAAGCAAGCGCTAACCAAGGCCGAAGATAAAGTGGCCAAGGAGTGCACCGAGCGAGAGAAGCACGAGGCTCGGGTGGGCGAGGTGCAGCAAGAGCTCCAGGCTCTCGTGGCGAAGTACGAGGCGTTGGAGCTTGACTCAAAGACGTGGGAGTCCGAGCTTGCCGCGCCCTCGAGAGTGCAAAAAGTGCCAAGGCCGAAGCCCAAAAGGCCCTCCAAGAGATCGACGCGATGAAGAAGATAGCGGCGGGTAAGGCTTTTTATATGCAAAGCAAGCATGTAAAAGTAAATTACCAATTACTTACCTGAATCCTGAGCTCTGCAGGAGCATTCGCAGATTTTCCCTGCAGTGTGTCCGATGTCGCACAATTTTACCAGGCCGAGGATGGAAGCTCAACAGAGAAGCTGTTCTGGTCTCAGTATGCTGAGGCCAAACACTCGGTGCCAATGAGCGACCAACTGAAGCAGATGGTCGAGCTGCATAAGGCGGTCGATCTGGCCATGAGGAGCTTTTTAGTCCGGCTGTGGCCTGGCGACGCCCTTCTGATTAGCTTCTTCGGCCTGGTAAGGCGGCTTGTGGATGCTTGCCCGCGGCTGGAGGTCATCAAGCGATCTGTCTGCATTGAAGGTGCACGCCGGGCTTTTGCCCGTGTGAAATTGCAGTGGGTCAAGCTAGACGCCGTGAAGCTGATCAAGGAGGGGCCGCCAGAGGGCAAGGAGCACCGCCACCCCGAGATGTACTATGAGGGTGTTCTGCCGGGTGTCCGTCTCATAGCGGACGAGTGTTCAAAATATGTAATATTTGAGTGAGACTTGCTCGTTTTATCCTGTATTTATGAAAACTTGTTTCATATGCGCTATGCAACGCTTGTTTGAATTTAAAATATTACCTTATGTTTGGTTGTTTATCCAATCTGAGAGATGGCTAGTCCTCGGCTTCTACCCCCATGCCACGAGTGCTGGGGTGTTCGGGGTAAACCTGAGCACTCTTGTTCCCATGTTTGGGTCCTTCGAGGGAGGTGCTCAGCACAGCGAACAAGGCAACCGGACTAATAATGCTTTATCACTCTCACTTAGCCATAGAATTCTATAATTTTAAATTTCGACGAAGCCCCTGGTATTTGGAAGGCTGAATTTGGGGCGCGATACACGCCTTTAAGCCGGACAGGGCTGACCCCTCGCTCTAAGCGGCATAAGTCTTTAGGGACTCGAAAACCTCGCCAAACAGCGACTAGTCTCTCGCCTTATCATGACAGTCAGTTTTAGCTTTCTCTACTGAGGTGTTGAACCCAGCAGAACCGGGGCACAATCGCAGTAGTTCTCCTAGCGCTACCTTAGCCAATAGAGCAGAACGTAAGGTACCAAAACATAGGAGCCGGGCAAACCTAACATTTGACCAAAGACATGATTCGGCGCTGATGCATATAATGCTAAAAATTTGGGGTGCCGCACTTGTGAAAGTGTTCGGACTTTTCACACTGTATTGTGAGGTACGTAAGCCCCTGGTGTATTAGCCGTACCAAGGTGTACGATTGCAAGGCGTCGTTAATGAACACATAGATATATATATAACAAGAATGCAATAATAGTCGTAATGGCATGCATTGTTTATTCAAAAAATTGCGTTAAAGTAGAATGATACAGATAGTGCGATAAGCAAAGAGTAGGACTATGTCCCTTCCAAGGGCAAGCTGAGGAATGATATTAAATCGAATATTTCGCTCGTTACTGTAATCCGCCTGTGAATTCCGTGGTATGACGTAGTTGTCTGCCTCCTTGGTTGCTGCATCATGTGTTCGGCAATAGTGCTGCCGGACAGTGTTTCCAGAGATTAAGGTCCTGAAAAAAAAGATAACCAAACGGGAAGCCCCTAGTGCGGTTTAAGCCGCGTCTTGGGGCACGCCACAGTTGTGCCCCCCTCCACATATGTGCCCATGGTATTTTTAATGCGTAATTATGTACGCGCGGCATGAGTTTCTCCGCTGGGCTGGGATTGGGGTGGCCGCCGTATTGATACGCGAGCTCAGATCGCGCCAGGTGGTCTATTTGCCGATAGCTCCGAGCGCGCTTGAAGGTGTCCGGGCTTTGAAGCGCCGAACTGGTTGATTGCCTTGAGAGGCTACTTTGCGCTTCTTCTGCGAGGGTTGCAGTGTGCTCCTCTATTCGGAGAGAGCGCTCTGTGTTTCCATTGACTGTACGCGAGGTCCTGGCATCTTGAGCTTGAGGTATGCATAATGCGGTACCACATTGAATCGAGGAAATGCGGTTCGCTCGAGCAGCGCGTGATAACCACTGCGGAACGGGACTATATCAAAGATTAACTCTTCGCTTTGGAAATTATCCGGGGATCCGAAGACCACTTCCAGTGTAATTGAGCCTGTGCAATGGGCCTCCACACCTGGAATGACGCCTTTAAAGGTCGTTTTTGTGGGTTAGATCATTGAGGGGTCTATACCCATTTTGCGCACTGTGTCCTGATAAAGCAGGTTCAGGCTGCTGCCGCCATCCATAAGGACTCGAGTGAGGTGGAATCCGTCAATGATTGGGTCTAGGACCAGTGCGGCAAATCCGCCATGACGGATACTAGTGGGATGGTCCATGCGATCGAAGGTGATCAGAAAGGAGGACCAAGGGTTGTTTTGGGCTACTGGCTCCAACGCATATACGTCCCTGAGCGCACGCTTCCGCTCCCTCTTGGGGATGTGGGTTGCGTATATCATGTTCACCGTCCGCACTTGTGGGGGGAACCTCTTCTGTCATCCGGTGTGCGGCTGCCGGGGCTCCTCCTCGTCATTGCTATGCGGCCCCTTGTCCTTGTTTTCGGCAATTAACTTGCTGGCCTGCTTGGACACCCAACAATCCCTGTTGGTGTGACTGGCTGGTTTGTCTGGGGTTCCGTGTATTTGACACGAGCGATCGAGTATACGGTCCAAGCTGGACGGACCCGGCGTACTCTGTTTGAATGGCTTTTTCCGCTGACAGGGTTTAGAGCCTTTGAATCCGGCATTGACTGCCGTATCCTTAGTATTTTCGCTGTTAATGCGGCGCTTATGTTTGTTGCAACGTGACCTGCTATTGCCGTCCCTGGTATCTGAGGTACCATGGTTCTTTGATATGTTATTACTGCGAGCCAGCCAGCTGTCTTCTCCCGCACAAAAGCAGGTCATGAGCGTCGTGAGAGCTGCCATAGATTTCGGCTTTTCCTGACCAAGGTGCCGGGCTAGCCACTCATCTCGGATGTTCTGTTTGAAAGCCGCCAAGGCCTCTGCATCCGGACAATCGACGATCTGATTTTTCTTTGTAAGGAACCGAGTCCAGAATTGCCTGGCCGACTCTTTTGGTTGCTGAATTATGTGGCTCAAGTCATCCGCGTCTGGTGGTCGCACATAAGTGCCCTGAAAGTTGTCGAGGAATGCGGCTTGCAGATCTTCCCAACAGCTAATGGAGTCCGCTGGCAAGATGTTAAGCTAATGCTGCACTAGTCCTTTGAGCTTTAGTGGGAGGTATTTGATGGCGTGTAAGTCATCACCGCAGGCCATGTGGATGTGGAGGAGGAAATCCTCGATCCATACTGCGGGATCTATTGTGCTGTCGTATTATTCAATATTTACAGGTTTGAAACCTTCTGGGAATTGATGTTCCATTACTTCGTCTGTGAAGCATAAGGGGTGTGTGGCGCCTCTGTATTGGGCTATATCGCGACGCAGCTCGAAAGGGTCTTGCCCGCTGTGTTCGGCCTGGCCGGATTTTCTTTTACTGTATCTAGCGCGATGTTTATCGTCTCGCAGAGTAGTGCACCCTCGTGATCCGTAGATCGATCTTGCATGCTTTGCTTTGTCCTCCAATATGTCTCACAGGTCTGGCGTATCTCCCCATGCTTTTTTATTTGAATGGCGTCGGGGTGGAGGCTGAGCTTTTGGCTGTAATGCCCCTCTATCGCGGCCACGAGGTGGCCGATCAGCCGTATCATACGCTTCCTCCTCTAGTCGGGGTAGTAACCTGCACTTTGGGTAATTCTTGGAGGGGCACTCGAGTTTATATTCCTCAGCCGCGAGGACTTCAATCCATCTGTCAGCTAGCAGATCTTGATCAGCTTGAAGCTGCTGCTGCTTTTTCTTTAGGCTATTTTCCGTGGCCATAAGTCGGCGCTTGAAGCGCTCGTGTTCGACGGGATCCTGTGGTATGGCGAATTCATCATCACCAAGGCTTTCCTCGTCTTCGGAGGGGGCATGTAATTGTCATCCTCCTCCTCTCCGTCTACCGCTCTCTCAGGAGAGCTGGCTCCTCCATCCTCCTGCTCTAAATCATGCTGGAGGGGATTGTTGTTGTCTTCGGCACTATCTGGAGTGTTATTATCTCCTGGGCCGGTATCACCACTTTTGCTTTGGCGGGACTTAGAGCGGCGCCGCTGACGTCGGCGCTTGGGTTGTTTCTTGGAGGGGTCATCCTCCGCCATCTCATCACCATTGCCTTCTTTGGGTGTATCCACCATGTATATGTCATATGACGAGGTGGCTTTCCAGTGCCCTATAGGCGCTCGTTCATGTTCGTCCCCTACATCGTCGTCCATACCGTCGATGTCTTCGGAGTCGAAGTCGAGCATGTGGGTTAAATCATCGATAGTGGCTACGAAGTGGGTGGTGGGTGGGCGTCAAATTTCTTCATCGTCCGCATCACAATCCTGTTGGCCATAGTCCGGCCAGGGCTCTCCTGACAAAGAGTGAGACATTAGTGAATTCAGGATGTCGCCGAAGGGCGAGTGCTGAAAGATATCTGCGGCGGTGAATTCCATGATTGGCGCCCAATCAGATTCGATTGGCAGGGGCGCAGACGGTTGGAGTCCAGAAAAGAGTCTGTCACCTTGGAGTCACGGGCTGCGCAGAGGGTTAGGCTGGTGTTCGGCTCGATCGCCGTTGAGACTGCAGCCCCTGAGGCGGTGTCTAACCACCCGTCCTCGATTGACGCAGTTGGCTCCGAGCTAAGGGTCAGAGCTGATGCGGGCGCGACCTCTGGGGTACTGTTCGGCGGCAGAGCTAGGTCATACCCGTCGTGACAGTGCTGCGCGCCCGACTGTGGCTCGAATCCGTCGAAGATCAAGTCTTCGCGGATGTCGGCCGTGCAGTTCAAACTTCCAAATCTGACCTGACGGCCAAGGGCGTAGCTTTCAATCTGCTCCAGATGGCCAAGCGAATTAGCCCGTAGTGCAAAGCCGCAGAATAAGAAGATCTATCCAGGGAGAAAAGTCTCGCCCTGGACCGCATTGCTATCGATGATAGTAGGAGCCATCAAGTCTAAGGGCGACGACACATAGGAACTCTCAATGAAAGCACCAATGTCGGTGTCAAAACCGGCGGATCTCGGGTAGGGGGTCCCGAACTGTCCGTCTAGGCCGGATGGTAACAGGAGGCAGGGGACACGATGTTTTACCCAGGTTTGGGCCCTCTTGATGGAGGTAAAACCCTACATCCTGCTTGATTAATATTGATGATATGGGTAGTACAAGAGTAGATCTACCACGAGATCGGAGAGGCTAAACCCTAGAAGCTAGCCTATGGTATGATTGTATGTTGTGGTTGTTGTCCTACGGACTAAAACCCTTCGGTTTATATAGACACTTGAGAGGGTTAGGGTTACACAAGGTCGGTTATAAAGGAGGAGATATCCATATCCGTATTGCCTAGCTTGCCTTCCATGCCAAGTAGAGTCCCATCCGGACACGAGACGAAGTCTTCAATCTTGTATCTTCATAGTCCAACAGTCCGGCCAATAGAGATAGTCCGGCTATCCGGAGACCCCCTAATCCAGGACTCCCTCAAGCATGGTGGTTGTTTATTTTATAGAAACAATTGATCTCTCATGCTTAACTTATATTATTTTGAGAGTCTTTTAGAACAGCATGGTAATTTGCTTTGGTTATGAAATTAGTCCCAATATGGTGGGCATCCAAGAAGGATATAATAAAAACTTTCATATAAAGTGCATTGAATACTATGAGAAGTTTGATACATGATGATTGTTTTGAGATATGAAGGTGGTAATATTAGAGTATGCTAGTTGAGTAGTTGTGAATTTGATAAATACTTGTTCTAAAGTTGTGATTCACGTAGCATGCACGTATGGTGAACCATTATGTGATGAAGTCGGAGTATGATTTATTTATTGATTGTCTTCCTTATGAGTGGCAGTCGGGGAGGAGCGATGGTCCTTTCCTACCAATCTATGCCCCCAGGAGCATGCGTGTAATATTTTGTTTCGATAACTAATAGATTTTTGCAATAAGCATATGAGTTCTTTATGACTAATGTTGAGTCCATGGATTATACGCACTCTCACCCTTCCACCATTGCTAGTCTCTCTAGTACCGCGCAACTTTCGCCGGTACCTTACACCCACCATATACCTTCCTCAAAATAGCCACCATACATACCTATTATGGCATTTCCATAGCCATTCCGAGATATATTGCCATGCAACTTTCCACCGTTCCGTTTATTATGGCACGTTCCATTGACATTATATTTGTGGCAAAGCCACCGTTCATAATTTTTCATACATGTCACTCATGAGTCATCGCACATCCCGGTACACCGCCGGAGGCATTCATATAGTCATATTTTGTTCTAAGAATCAAGTTGTAATTCTTGAGTTGTAAGTAAATAAAAGTGTGATGATCATCATTATTAGAGCATTGTCCCAGTGAGGAAAGGATGATGGAGACTATGATTCCCCCACAAGTCAGGATGAGACTCCGGACGAAAAAAAAGAGAAAGGTCATAAAAAAAGAGAAGGCCCCAAAAAATGAGAGAAAAAGAGAGAAGGGGCAATGCTACTATCCTTTTACCACACTTGTGCTTCAAAGTAGCACCATGATTTTCATGATAAAGAATCTCATATGTTGTCACTTTCATATACTAGTGGGAATATTTCATTATAGAACTTGGCTTGTATATTCCAATGATGGGCTTCCTCAAAATGCCCTAGGTCTTCGTGAGCAAGCAAGTTGGATGCACACCCACTAGTTTCTTTTGTTGAGCTTTCATACACTTATAGCTCTAGTGCATCTGTTGCATGGCAATCCCTACACACTCACATTGATATCTATTGATGGGCATCTCCATAGCCCGTTGATACGCCCAGTTGATGTGAGACTATCTTCCTCCTTTTTGTCTTCTCCACAACCACCATTCTCTTCCACCTATAGTGCTATATCCATGGCTCACGCTCATGTATTGCGTGAAGATTGAAAAAGTTTGAGAACATCAAAAGTATGAAACAATTTCTTGGCTTGTCATCGGGGTTGTGCATGATTTAAATATTTTGTGTGGTGAAGAGGGAGCTTAGCCAGACTATATGATTTTGTAGGGATAACATTCTTTGGCCATGTTATTTTGAGAAGACATGATTGCTTTGTTAGTATGCTTGAAGTATTATTATTTTTATGTCAATATTAAACTTTTGTCTTGAATCTTATAGATCTGAATATTCTTGCCACAATAAAGAATTACATGGATAAATATGTTAGGTAGCATTCCACATCAAAAAATTCTATTTTTATCATTTACCCACTCGAGGACGAGCAGGAATTAAGCTTGGGGATGCTCATACGTCTCCAACGTATCTATAATTTTTGATTGTTCCATGCTATTATATTATTTGTTTTGGATGTTTATGGGCTTTATTAAACACTTTTATATTATTTTTAGGACTAACCTATTAACCCAGAGCCAAGTGCCAGTTTCTGTTTTTCCCTTGTTTTAGTGTTTCGCATAAAAGGAATACCAAACGGAATGAAACCTTCGGGAGAGTTATTTTTGGAACGGAAGCAATCCAGAAGACTTGGAGTGTACGTAAGGGAAGCAACGAGGAAAGCACGAGGCAGGGGGCGCTCCCACCCCCCAAGGCACGCCCTCCACCCTCATGGGCCCCTCGTGGCTCCCCTGACGTATTTCTTCCTACTATATATACCAATATACCCTAAAACCATCGGGGAGCAGAATAGATCGGGAGTTCCGCTGCCGCAAGCCATTGTAGCCACCAAAAACCTATCGGGACCCTGTTCCGGCACCCTACCAGAGGGGGGAACCCTCATCGGTGTCCATCTTCATCATCCCGACGCTCTCCAGGATGATGAGGGAGTAGTTCACCCTCGGGGCTGAGGGTATGTACCAGTAGCTATGTGTTTGATCTCTCTCTCTCATGTTCTTGAGGTGGTACGATCTTGATGTATAACGAGCTTTGCTATTATAGTTGGATCTTATGATGTTTCTCCCCCTCTACTCTCTTGTGATGAATTGAGTATTCCCTTTAAGGTTATCTTATCGGATTGAGTCTTTAAGGATTTGAGAACACTTGATGTATGTCTTGCCCGTGCTTATCTGTGGTGACAATGGGATATCACGTGATCCACTTGATGTATGTTTTGGTGATCAATTTGCGGGTTCCGCCCATGAACCTATGCATAGGGGTTGGCACACGTTTTCGTCTTGACTCTCCCGTAGAATCTTTGGGGCACTCTTTGAAGTTCTTTGTATTGGTTGAATAGATGAATCTGAGATTGTGTGATGCATATTGTATAATCATACCCACGGATACTTGAGGTGACATTGGAGTATCTAGGTGACATTAGGGTTTTGGTTGATTTGTGTCTTAAGGTGTTATTCTAGTACGAACTCTATGATAGATTGAACTGAAAGAATAGCTTCATGTTATTTTACTACGGACTCTTGAATAGATCGATCAGAAAGGATAACTTTGAGGTGGTTTTGTACCCTACCATAAACTCTTCATTTGTTCTCTGCTATTAGTGACTTTGGAGTGAATCTTTGTTGCATGTTGAGGGATATTTATATGATCCAATTATGTTATTATTGTTGAGAGAACTTGCACTAGTGAAAGTATGAACCCTAGGCCTTGTTTCCTAGCATTGCAATACCGTTTGCGCTCACTTTTATTACTTGTTACCTTGCTGTTTTTATATTTTCAGATTACAAAAACCTTTATCTACCATCCATATACCACTTGTATCACCATCTCTTCGCCGAACTAGTGCACCTATACAATTTATCATTGTATTGGGTGTGTTGGGGATACAAGAGACTCTTTGTTATTTGGTTGCAGGGTTGGTTGAGAGAGACCATCTTCATCCTACGCCTCCTACGGATTGATAAACCTTAGGTCATCCACTTGAGGCAATCCCACTCCGGTGGCCATCTTCATCATCCCGGTGCTCTCCATGATGAGGAGGGAGTAGTTCTCCCTCGGGGCTGAGGGTATGTACCAGTAGCTATGTGTTTGATCTCTCTCTCGTGTTCTTGATTTGGCACGATCTTGATGTATCGCGAGCTTTGCTATTATAGTTGGATCTTATGTTTATCCTCCCTCTCTTCTCTCTAGTAATGAATTGAGTTTCCCCTTTGAAGTAATCTTATCGGATTGAGTCTTTAAAGACTTGAGAACACTTGATGTATGTCTTGCCATGGATATCTGTGGTGACAATGGGATACCACGTGCCACTTGATGTATGTTTTGGTGACCAACTTGCGGGTTCCGCCCATGAACCTATGCATAGGGGTTGGCACACGTTTTCGTCGTGATTCTCCTGTAGAAACTTTGGAGCACTCTTTGAGGTTCTATGTGTTGGTTGAATAGATGAATCTGAGATTATGTGATGCATATCGTATAATCATACCCACTTATACTTGAGGTGACATTGGAGTATCTAGGTGACATTAGGGTTTTGGTTGATTTGTGTCTTAAGGTGTTATTCTAGTACGAACTCTAGGGATGTTTGTGACACTTACAGGAATAGCCCAATGGATTGATTGGAAAGAATAACTTTGAGGTGGTTTCGTACCCTACCATAATCTCTTCGTTTGTTCTCCGCTATTAGTGACTTTGGAGTGACTCTTTGTTGCATGTTGAGGGATAGTTATGTGTTCCAATTATGTTAGTATTGTTGAGGGAACTTGCACTAGCGAAAGTATGAACCCTAGGCCTTGTTTCAACACATTGCAATACGGTTTACGCTTACTTTTATCACTTGTTACCTTGCTGTTTTTATATTTTCAGATTACAAATACCTTTATCTACCATCCATATACCACTTGTATCACCATCTCTTCGCCGAACTAGTGCACCTATACAACTTACCATTGTATTGGGTGTGTTGGGGACACAAGAGACTCTTTGTTATTTGGTTGCAAGGTTGCTCGAGAGAGACCATCTTCATCCTACGCCTCCTACGGATTGATAAACCTTAGGTCATCCACTTGAGGGAAATTTGCTACTGTCCTACAAACCTCTGCACTTGGAGGCCCAACAACGTCTACAAGAAGAAGGTTGTGTAGTAGACATCACTGAGCGGCAGAAGGCAGCGGCGGTCAAGGCGGCACGGGAAGAAGCCGATGCGTCCGTCAAGGCCCGGGCCGACGCAGCGGCCAAGGAACGAGCGGACGCGGTCGCCAAGGTGCAGGCGGAGAAGGCTACATCCGTCCAGGCACCGCAACTAATCATCCCCCTGCGCGCCGCTCCGCCAGCGCCAGGGACCAAGGTGCCAACTGGAGGAGCCGCCGATGAACAGCCGGTCGCGGAAGGCAGAGGAGGCGACGCCGTCATCTTGGGGCGGAGGAGCCCCTGCAAGCATCGACTGTAGACGCACCAAGCAGTCGGCTTGAGGAACCACTGGTCCCACCAACTGGCAACGAGTTGGTGGTGGTCTCGGCCCCGGTGGTCCGCACTTCGGGGCGTCGTCTCCCGAAGAAGGCGGCGTCGGTGCCAAGGCCACTGGAAGTTGGGGCCGTAAGCTCTTCGGCCCCCGACGTCGAGGCTAGCAGCGCTGCTCCGCCTGAATGGCCTCTCGGAGGTGGGACAAATGTGCTAAACCGTGCCGCAATCGACATCCAGGCCCAAGGCACCGCCCTCCAACAATACACAAAGGATATCCTGGCGACGCGGGCCGCCATCCGGGTATGTCTCCTGATCCTTGTATTTTTCTTGAAATCTTCTGTGGGGGTGCGCCAGCGCACCCACTGGGTGTAGCCCCCGAGTTTCGGGCCGGCTACAGAGCAGGCTCTCGGAACTGAAGGTAAGTTCCGAGTGCTAACCTCTTCTTCTTTCTTCTCTTGTCTTGGTTGCAGGACTATCACAACATCCGCGCTGCCGCCTTCAACTCTCATGTCCGGGAGCTGGCCAAGCGGACCGCTGAACTGACCGACAGCCAGCATAAGTGCTTCTTCCTTATTCACGCGGGGGCGCGCCAGCGCACCCGCGAGGTGTAGCCCCCGAGATTCGGGCGACTACTCTTTTTTCTTTTCCTATCTTGCTGACTGTCCTTTCTTTTTTTGTCATCCGCAGGAGCCAATGCCAACTTGCAGCAGCGGCTGGGCAAGGCGCAAACTGCGCTACGCGCCAAGGAGGAGGAGCGCAGCCTGATGGAGCAAGAGCGCGACCGCCTGGCCAAGAAATTGGCTGACCAAGCGGACCCGCACCAGGCGGCGCTGCAGAAGCTCAAGGATGCGGAGGAGGCGCTCGAGGCCGAGTTCGAGACTCAACGCTCAAGCTGGGTCGACAGGGAGAAGGCCGTGACCGACGGCTACAGCGAGATCGAGGACATGCTCGATGGTAAGCCGTTCTTCCATTTTATTCGTCTGCCGACTTCTTGCTTAAGACGGCCTTCGACTTCATACTTCTTTTTTCTTCTCATGTAGAATATTTTCCTGGCCATGCCGTTGCCGCCATCCAAGCCATTGAGGCCCCTCGTGACGAGCGAAGGCTGGCTGGTGCAGAAATTACACCCAACGCCCCTCGGACCATCGCCGAGCAGCTGCTTGCCATCCAAGGTCGCCTCCAGCCGGCCCACCGGGCGCTTCGCCGTCTGCACCGCGCCGGAGCTCAGGTGGTCTCCGCCCTCTAGCCACGTACCCCGATTCTGTGCACCTAGTCGGACCTTCGACTGGTTAGAGGTGGCCATTGGCCCCTTCGAGGCATGGAAGGGCTCCGCACCCTGGGTAGGCACGCGGAGGGCCCTGGAGTTCGTCAAGGGGTGGTACACTGGGCTGAGCCTTGCTCAGTTGGCCACTCTCCATGCTGAAGCTAGCGAGGAGTTGGTGGTGGTGGCGCTCGAGCTCTACCATCATGCTGCAGCGACAACCAAGTATACGGACACCAGCGTCTTCCTCCCTGAGCTGAATGAGGAGGGCGCCGAGGCGCCGCCCAACTGGTTTGGGCTGAACCCGGAAGGCGGCGAGGACTCGGTGGAGGAGATCGCCTCCAGCGATGAAGGTGAAGAGGAGGAGGAAGAGGACAGCGAAGACGATGCGTCGGATGATGGAGGCGACAGCCAGCCTCATCCTGAACAAGTCTCGACCAACGGGAGGCATGCCGATTAGCCGACTACCGCTGGTGTTGACCAGGCTGAGATCGTCCAGGCGGCCACTCTACCACCCGGAGCTTCGACCTCCGCCGACCCCTCCGATTCGGCTTCTGCTCCTCTGCCCTAGGCGGCCAAGTTATCTTTTCTTCCTGTTTTGTAATTTCTTTTGAACAGACTTGTTAGAGAGCCTTTTGCTATGTAAATTATCTTTGCCAATTTCCAACTTGCCTTGCTCTTCTGTTTTTTTACTTTTTCCTTTGCCGCTTTCCCTTAACTACGTCTTTCCAACCGGATAGCAGCTCTGTCGTCTGTGGCTGGGTCAAGTACTTGGCCATTTTGGGGAAGGCAAGTACTTAGCCTTAGAGCATAGCAAGTTATTTTGTAGAAACCGGTCGGCCGGCTGCTCAACAACCGGTCGTCAAGGCGGGGAGCCGGCTTGGCCTATGCGAATGCTTTGGTCCTTAGCCATTTTTCATGTGGGCACCATTTCCCACCTTTAACTCTTGCCAGCCGGACAGTCGCTCTGCAAGCTGCGGCTGATAGCAAGAGAGGGATTAGGTGCCGGCACACTACTTGTCCGACTGCAGGTAGCATTGGCATAGTACAAGGCGGCAAGCCCCCGGGCCGACTGGTCAAACCCGGTGCCAGGCAGAATAATGAAATAACACATTCATATACATAGAACTTGTCATGTAGATAAAGAGGGTAGCCCCGGGGTGCTCCTCAAGGGTCCTGATGTCTTAGCGTTTAATACAAAAGATTGCTTGGTACATAATGCATTTAACTGTAAAATCTTCGGAGGAGATTTGCATTCTACGGCCGCTCTGACTCCTTGCCGGAGTCGTCTCTCTTGCGTGCTCTGGGCTTTTGTGCATCGATGAGGTAGTAGGAGTCGTTTCCCAAATCTTTGCTGATGGTAAATGTGCCTTCCCAACGGGCCGAGAGCTTGTGCTGGCCGGCTGTTCGCTGGATCAGCCGGAGCACAAGGTCTCCCTCTTGGAACGATCTTGGCTTGACCTTCCAACTGTGGTAGCGGTGCAGACTCTGTTGATAGATGGTGGACCGGCTGAGTGCTAACAGCCGGCCCTCTTTCAGTAGATCAACGCCGTCTTCTCTTGCTTCTTTCGTCTCCGCCTCCGTGTACATGGTGATGCGAGGTGAGTCGAACTCGATGTCAGTTGGGATGACAACCTCGGCCCCATACACAATGAATAATAGAGTGAAGCCGGTTGATTTGTTCGGAGTGGTGCGGAGGCTCCAGAGGACGGCCATAAGCTCATCGATCCAGCAGCCGGCCGATCGCTCCAGTGGCTCGACCAATCGGAGCTTGATGCCAGAGAGGATCAGGCCGTTTGCTCGCTCGACTTGGCCGTTTGATTGTGGATGGGCAATGGATGCTAAGTCCAGTCGGATTCCCTGTGTCGCGCAGAAACGGACCAAGGCTCCCTTGGCAAAGTTTGTGCCATTGTCGGTAATGATGCTGTGTGGTACACC
This sequence comes from Triticum dicoccoides, assembly GCF_002162155.2. Lineage (NCBI taxonomy): Eukaryota > Viridiplantae > Streptophyta > Magnoliopsida > Poales > Poaceae > Triticum > Triticum dicoccoides. Next base: position 537,847,192 of record NC_041392.1, read on the forward strand.
GTACCGAACGGTGATATCAGCAATGAAGGTCACATCAGTCGGACCATTTAGTTTCTTGATTGGTTTTTCTTCAATCCATTTGGTGAATTTGTCCACGGCGACAAGCAGATGGGTCATGCCGCCTCGTGGTGTTTTGAATGGTCCCACCATGTCCAGCCCCCACACGGCAAAAGGCCAGGTAAGGGGGATAGTCTTGAGTGCAGAAGCCGGTAGATGTTGCTTGGAGCTGAACTTTTGGCACCCTTTGCAATGCTTGACCAACTCCTTGGCATGTTCCAAAGCAGTCGGCCAGAAGAAACCATGGCGGAAAGCTTTGGTGACAAGGGATCTGGAGGCTGCGTGATGGTCGCACTTGCCTTGATGGATGTCTTTGAGGATTGGTTGACCTTTCTCTACTTCTAAGCAGCGTTGGAAGATTCCGGTCACGCTGCGCCTGATGTGCTCTCTGTTGACTATCGTGTAGGTTCCTACCCAGCACTGCACTTGCCGGGCCGAGATCTCATCATCCGGCAGTTCTCTGGTCACCAGGAACTTGAGGATGGGATGTGCCCATGATGGTGCTTGAATTTCTTCTACTACCACCACAACCACTTGTAACAGGGAGATCGGGTTGGGAGGTGGTGGGTTGGGGCCGACCACTGCTTACTGTGTTGCTGAAGTCTCTGGGCCGACTACCGCAGCCCCTGGGCCGAGCTGTGAAGTCCCCGGACCGGGTGCGGCTGCTACTGTTTGTAAGCCGTCTGGTGAAGTCCCCGAGCCGGTTACTGCAGCCCCCAGGCTGGGTTGTGAAGTCCTGGGGCAGGGTGTGACTGCCGCAGTCCCTGTGCCGCCTGCCAAAGTCCCCGGGCCTACTGCTGAAGCTCTTGAGTTAGATCTGACTGCTTCGGGAGCAGCTGGCACAAAGATAGACTCAGACTCTGGAGAAGGCTTGGTCGACGGCTTGCAGAGGCACTGAAGGGAGACACCAGCTAGTATTGCCTGATGGGTGGAGCCGATCCATGCCAGGGCGTCAGCTAGCTCATTTTTGTTCCGTGGCACGTGAAGGAACTCGCACCCCTCAAAATATCCGCTGAGCTGCTGAACGAGGAAGCGATAACTTGCCATATTTGCATCCTTGGCATCCCAGTCCCCAGACGACTATTGGACCACCAAGTCGGAGCTGATGTAGTATAGGATCCGGCGGATGCCGATCTCTTTGGCCAACCGGAGGCCGTGTACTAGCGCCTCATACTCAGCCACATTGTTGGAGGTGGCGAAGTGAATTTGAAATGTGTATCTGAGTTTGTCGCCTTTGGAAGAGGTGAGGACAACGCCGACTCCCAAGCCGATGCACATTTTTGAGCCAACAAAGTGCATTCACCAATGGGTGGAGTCCGGAGCAGACGACAGGTACTGGGTCTTGGTCCAATCGACGAGGAAGTCAGCTAGTGCTTGGGACTTGATGGCGGTGCATGACTGGTAGAAGATGGTGTAGGGAGCGAACTCGATGGCCCATTTGGCCACTCAGCCAGACGCATCTCTGTTGCCTATGATCTCGGCAAGTGGAGCAGTGCAGACAACCGTGATGGGGTGCTCTTGAAAATAGGGCTTCGACTTCTTGGCAGCAAAGTGCACGCCATAGCACATCTTCTGGTAGTGGGGGTAGTTCTGCTTTGAGGTGGACAGCACCTCGCTCAAGTAATACACAGGCCTCTGGACCGGCTGTGCCCTGCTGGCCTCTGGGCGTTCCACTACTATGACAATGCTGACCACCCGACTAGCGGCAACGACGTAGAGGTACATGGGCTCCTTGGCAGCCGGGGCTGTCAGGACAGGCGGGGTAGTCAGCATCTTCTTTAGCTGGAGAAAGGCCTAATACGCCTTATCGGTCCACTCGAAGTGAGTGGTTTTTGTCATGAGTTGGTACAGGGAAGAGCCTTCTCACCCAGCCGATTAATGAAGCGGCTGATGGGTGCCAAGCAGCCGGTGAAATTCTGAATGTCTCGCAGTCGGGTGGGCTTCTCCATCCTCTCAATGGATTTGATCTTCATAGGGTTGCACTCAATGCCGCGTTCTGAAACCAGGAAGCCAAGGAGTTGGTCGGCTGGTACCCCAAAGACACATTTCTCCAGGTTTGAGCTTGATCTAAAACCGGCCCAAATTTTCAAAAGTTTCCTTGAGATCTTCCAAGAGAGTGCCGCGCTTCTCCGTCTTCACCACAATATCGTCTACATAGACGTGGATATTTCTACCAAGTTGCTTGAGGAGGCACTTCTGCATGCAACGCTGAAAGGTGGCACCGGCATTTCTCAAGCAGAATGTCATAGTCAGGTAGTAGGAGGCTCTGAATGGTGTGATGAAGGTGGTCTTCAGGCGGTCTGTCGGGTTCAACTTGATCTGGTGGTATCTGGAAAAAGCATCCAAAAAGCTCAACAGCTCGCATCCGTCTGTGGATTCTATCACTTGGTCATTCCGAGGCAAAGCAAACGGATCCTTGGGAGAAGCTTTATTGAGACTGGTGTAATTAATGCACATGCGCCACTTGTTGTTCTTCTTCAGTACAAGGACTGGGTTGGCAAGCCACTCCGGAAAAAATATTTCCATGATGAAGCTGGCTGCCAGAAGCCGGGCTATCTCCTCACCAACAATTCTTCTCTTCTTCTCCGACAGTCGGCGGAGGGGCTGTTTGACTGGCTTGACATCTGATCTGACATGTAGCTTGTGCTCGGCGAAATCCGTCGGAACACCCGGCATGTCCTTGGGAGACAATGCGAAGATGTCCCGATTCTCATGGAGGAAATCGGCGAGCTCGCTTTCCTATTTGCTGTCAAGGTTGGCCCCTATGACAGCGTGCCTTTCCGGGTGCTCTGGGTCCAAGGGAATCTTCTTTGTCTCTTTGGCCGGCTGAAAGGAGTCCTAGGTCTCTGACTCTTTGGGCTCTGGTGACATGTCTGACTGCTCGCTGGCCATGGCCACCACCCGGTCCAGGAGCTTCTTCTCAGCAGCAATCACAAGGGACTCGGCCAGCCGGTTGCTAGCTGTAGCACAATCGGCCGACTTCTCATATTCTCCAAATATCATGATAATGCCCTTGGTCCCTGGCATCTTCATCTTGAGGTAGGCACAGTGTGGCACCGCCATGAACTTGGCTAGAGGCGGCCGGCCTAGGAGTACATGATAAGGGCTCTTGAGGTCCACCACCTCAAACTAAATCGCCTCATGGTGGAAGTGATATTTGTCTCCAAAAAAGACATCTATCTTGACTTTGCCGATTCGTGAGCAGGACAGGCCGGGCACAATACCATGGAAAACAGTCCGGCTGGGCTGGAGTTGCCTCTCTTTAATGCATAACTTTTCCATGGTATCACGGTATAGGATGTTGATGCTACTACCGCCATCTATCACAATTTGGGAGAAACGAGCAGCTCGCCTCTCCGTTACAAGGGTGGCATCCAGCACCACAGCATAAGAACTCGGAGAGGGCATTACCTTTGGGTTGTCAGCACGGCTCCAGCTGATGGGCTTCTTGGACCAATGCATGAATTCTGGAGCGCTTGAAGCAACGGCGTTCACCTCTTGGTGGTGCTGATGCCGAGTGCACCGATCGTTAGCCACACTAGTGAAGACAACATAGGCTCCATGGTCTTCAGGGTAATCATCTTGGATGGCGCCGACTACTGGTCGGGCCGCCGGCTGCTGGGGAGGAGGCGGCGGTGGGCCAGCAGGCAGAGGGGGGAACAGTCCTTCGCCCTTGGAGATTCGGGTGAGCCAGTGGCACTTCCGGGTGGTGTGATTGGACGGCTTCGCGCCGCTGTGGAACTTGTAGGGAGCATCAAGGGTCTGCTCATAGGAGAAGGTGGGTAGCCAAGTAGGCTTGCCACCCTTCTGGTGCTTGGGGCCGGGTTGCCCTTCAGGCTACTAGTCTTCGACTGTCGCCACCTGCCGGCTAGCGGAAACCGGCTGCGGGGCCTTGCGCTTGTTGTCGTTCGGTTGCGGCCGCCGATTGTTGTCGGTAGCCATCGTCTTGGGGGCCGGAGGGAGCACCTTCCCGGAAGTGTGCACTCGGAGCTTCAACTTCATGGAGGAGTCGGCAGTGGCGTACTAGTCTGCTATGATCAATAGTTCGTCGAGTGTAGCAGGCTCGTCGTAGAGGAGTCGGTGCTTGAGCAAGGTGCCCTCTCGGCACCAGACAGTGAAGTACTCGATCGCTTGGACCTCATGCACCCCTTCGCAGGAGTTGTGCAGTTCAGCCCACCGCGTCAGGTAGTCACGAGTGGACTCATCCGGGCCTTGAACGCACAACGAGAGCTGGCGGGGCTTGGGCGGCCGTTTGTAGGTGTTGGTGAAGTTGCGAATGAACACTTCGGTGAAATCCACCCAGTTGTTGATGCTGTAGGGCTTGAGGCTGTTAAGCCACGTCCGGGCCATGCCCTGGAGCATGAGCAGGCCGTACTTCACGGCAATGCACTTGTTGCCGTTTGCTATGCGAACGGCTGTGGAGTAGTCCACCAGCCAATCCTCCGGCATCACAGAGCCATTGTACTTGGGTGTGTCTCTCGGGAGCGAGAACCCTTTGGGGAAGGGCTCGTCGCGAATGTAGGGGCCAAAGCAAGACGGGCCCATCGCGTCTTCTTCTTCCAGCGCTAGGGATCATGCCAAGAGGTCAATCTGGTGGCGGGCGTCGTTCTCTCTGACTCCCTCTCGGCGGCCTAGCCGGTCGCCAAGTGTCGAGTGGTCAACAGGTGGAGGGGAAACGTGCATCTCCCTTCGAGGAGGTGGAGGAGAGTGATAGTCGCCTCATTGTTCCACCGCTCGTGGGCGGCCGTCTTGGTCGCGCTCGACGGTGATGCGTGTCCGGCTGCGGCTGGCAGCCGGCTCCTTGTCTCGTCTGTCGCGGACGCGACCTCTCGGCGTCCGAGAAGTTGCTCCATGCTCTTGGCGAAGGGGCGGGTTCTCCACCCATTGACTAGGCTCTTCTGCACGGCAGCCGGCCTTTTGCAGGGTGGCCTCCGCGTCGATAACTGCTGAACACGCTCCGTCATGTAGCGATGCTCATCGCCCTCTAGGTGGTCCAGCTCGTCTGCTGCCGCCTGGGCATCACGTATGTTCTCCATGGGCGTAGTGTAGATAGGGCGATCTACTCCAAACATGCTGGCGACGGCACCGCCTCGCCGTCGGACCATGCCAACGCAGCTGGGACCGCCACCAGTCGGCGTGGCGCCAACAGCGTGGTTGACCTCACGCTGGAAAGCCTCGGAGAGGCGTGTGATGGTAGCCAGCTTCTTGGCGTTTTCAACGAGCGAGACGCAGCAGGCCTCCAGTGTCTCGGCATTAGTATCTGCCGCAATGGGCGTGGACAGGTCCCGCATTGCTGCCTGCAATGAGTCCTGGCCGGCTCCTCCGGAGGCCCCATTGTGGCTGATGACAAGCACCTCCGTGACGATGCTACCGCCGCTTTCCGCGCGAGGGAGCGGGTCATCGATGACCACCACGTTGGTGGGGCAGGAGTCGAAGGAGGCCGTGTCAGTGTCGACAAGCATCGGGTCGGTGGAGCCAACTGACTCCAGGTGAGTGGTGGGCTCGTTGGCGATGTGGATCTTGCCAAGGAGGTCGACAAAGCAGCTCTCGGAGCTGAGTGCGCCCGCGTCGGGCGCGGGCTCGTCGGAGAGGTGGATCTCGTCAACAAGATCGGCGAGGCAGGCTGCCATGTAGGGGACTTCTGCGCCATGCAGCACGTTGGTGCAAGCGCCATCGGGCGTGCTAGGCTGGCTGCGCTCGCTAGGGAGGAACAAGGTTCCCGTCCAGAACAGATCTTCGGACGATGGTGCACCAGGCCCCACGGTGGGTGCCAAATGTTGAGGGTGACGTGTGACATATGCCAAAGGATGGCTTATCATGGTGGGGGATAGTAAGACGGCGTTGGTGCCAGGAAATGGGATGAGGTGTAGACACGTACGCCGGCGAACTTTACCCATGTTTGGGGCTCTCCTAGGAGATAACACCCCTAGTCCTGCTCTGCGGGGTCTCCGCATGATCACTCAAGCAACAATGGTGGCTACAAGCTTGCTCCTTGAGCTGTTTCTCTGGAGGGGGGAAGAAGAACAAGGCTAGCCCTAGCTTCCTCTCTCTATGGGTGTGTGTGTGATGACTAAAGTCTGAACCCTTTGCATGGGTACCCTGGGGGGTTTAAATAGGCCTACCTCACAGGGGTAAAACAGTAATCTGGTCGACTGTAGGACCTGGCTGTCAGTGTCTATGGTCGCCGGCTTCTCCGCCGGCAGCTGGGGCCTGCCGCCTGGTGGGTCCCGCCGGCTGTCTTGTACTTTGCCGACAGGCCGTGCCCGCCACTTGCAGGTCCTGCCGACAGCGTAATACTGTGGCGATGCCACTGATGAGGTGCGCTTTGTCAGGGAAGGCGTGGCTACAGTGCCGCAGTCTGGCGGGCGTTCACTGTAGCCATTCCCCATCTCCTCGGGTTAATGGTGCACAAACTCTGAGGGAGGGGGAGGGCCGCCTGTTGGGAGTCGGCCTCCCCTCCCGCCGGCTGGTCGAAGCTTGCCACCTTTCGTCTTCTTGCGGACAGGTAGGGCCCGCTGCCAGCAGGCCATACCGACAGCCCGTAGTAGGGGCATGGCCTTCTCTGCCATGAGTGATGTCACAGGCCGCGTGGCAATAGTGTGGCGCCGGACGGGGATGTTCGTCTGGTACGCTGCCCTATGGCCATGCTCCGCCCTGGATTCGGGGGTGGCAGATGGTACTGTAGCCACACCCGTCTCGTCGCCTTAATGTGGTGCAAACTTTGAGGGCATAAGGGGCCGCCTGCTAGGAGTGGGCCTTTTTGGAGGCCGGCTGCTAGGAGTCGGCCCATCTCATGGCTTTCTTCTAAAGAGCGCCGCCCTCCGGCAGCCGGCCGATGCTACCAGCCGACCCCGGGAAGGCGGTACTTCGTCCTTGAGGTTTGAGGGACGCAGCCGGCCCCGATGTCTTGAATCATCATGGGGAGCAGATGAGGCTACCAATGGTCGTTTACTCCGACAGTCGGTCCGGGCCGCTTCATCCAAACAATACCGCCGAATCAAAGTAAGACGTTGGTGGTAAGCAGTATGACTATTGTCGCCCACAACTCTTTGTGTTCTACTCGTGCATATAACGTCTACGCATAGACCTGGCTCGAGTGCCACTATTGGGGAACACAGTATTTCAAAAAAATTCCTACGATCACGCAAGATCTATCTACGAGATGCATAGCAACGAGAGGGGGAAAGTGTGTCCACGTACCCTCGTAGACCGAAAGTGGAAGCATTTAGTAATACGGTTGATTTAGTCAAGCGTCTTCACGATCCTACTGATCCAAGTACCGAACGTACGGCACCTCCACGTTCAGCACAATGACGTCCCTCGAGCTCTTGATCCAATTGAGCATGATGGTGATTTCTATCAGCATGACGCGGTGGCGATAGTGATGATGAAGTTACCGGTGCAGGGCTTCGCCTAAGCACTACGACGATATGACCGAGGTGTTAAACTGTGGAGGGGGGCACCGCACACGGCTAAGAGATTGTCTGTTGTCCTTTGGGATGCCCCCTGCCCAGGTATATAAACGAGGGGGGAGTATGAGGCTGGCCAAGGGGGGCGCATTCCATAGGGGAGTCCAACTAGGATTCCCAATCCTAGTTGGAGTCCCCTTCCTTTTCCAAGAGGGGGAGAGAGGGAAGGAGGAACAGAGGGAGAAGGAAAGAGGGGGGACTTGCCCCCTCCCTAGTCCAATTCAGACTTGCCATGGGGGGGTACGGCCACCCCTTGTGGCCCTTCTCTCCATTCCACTAAAGCCCATTAAGGCCCAATACTTCCCCGGGGGTTCCGGTAACCTCCCGGTACTCCAAAAAAAATACCCGAATCACTTTGGAACTATTCCGGTGTCCGAATATAGCCTTCCAATATATCGATCTTTACCTCTTGACCATTTCGAGACTCCTCGTCATGTCCGTGATCTCATCCAGGACTCCAAAAAAACTTCGGTCATCAAATCACATAACTCATAATACAAATCGTCATTGAACGTTAAGCGTGCGGACCCTACAGGTTCAAGAACTATGTGGACATGACCGAGACACATCTCCGGCCAATAACCAATAGCGGAACCTGGATGCTCATATTGGGTCCTACATATTCTACGAAGATCTTTATCGGTCAACCGCGTAACAACATACGACATTCCCTTTGTCATCCGTATGTTACTTGCCCGAGATTCGATCATCGGTATCATCATACCTAGTTCAATCTCGTTACTGACAAGTCTCTTTACTCATTTAATAATGCATCATCCTGTAACTAACTCATTAGTCACATTGCTTGCAAGGCTCATAGTGATGTGCATTACCGAGAGGGCCCGGAGATACCTCTCCGATACACGGAGTGACAAATCCTAATCTCGATCTATGCCAACTCAATAAACACCATCGGAGACACCTGTAGAGCATATTTATAATAACCCAGTTACGTTGTAATGTTTCATAGCACAAAAGGTGTTCCTCCGGTATTCGGGAGTTGCATAATATCATAGTCAGAGGAAAATGTATAAGTCATGAAGAAAGCAATAGCAATAAAACTAAACAATCATTATGCTAAGCTAATGGATGGGTCTTGTCCATCACATCATTCTCTAATGATGTGATCCCGTTCATCAAATGACAACACATGTCCATGGTCAGGAAACTTAACCATCTTTGATTAACGAGCTAGTCAAGTAGAGGCATACTAGGGACACTCTGTTTGTCTATGTATTCACACTTGTACTAAGTTTCCGGTTAATACAATTCTAGCATGAATAATTAAAATTTGTCATGATATAAGGAAATATAAATAGCAACTTTATTATTGCCTCTAGCGCATATTTCCTTCAAAGACGCTCCCCAAAAACCTTATTGTCATTCTCTCGGCCAGGATCTCGAACAACAGGGTTCTGGAGGCACCTGCTCTCCCGACCAACCGTGCATGCGGTCGTCGGGATGGGATCGCCCGAAGCAGCACACTAAGAGGAGCACGCGTGGACAACTCCTCTTCCCAAGCTCCCAATGGCATGTGGTAGAGTAGCCCTTATAAAATGGTCTTACTCTTCTTACTATAATAGTATGGTACTAAACTTCTCATCACTTTCCATGCACCTAAATGGGCCTTAGAGATTAACTGGGGGTTATTGTCTTATATGGGCCAAAGCCCATCCATAATCCAACAATCCCCCACCAGATCTCGAGGCACATAAGTTTGTCAATTGTTCCAAACATGTTTGATATATCAGAATTTTCAGTGGAGACTGTTAATTTGAATTTCCACCTAGAGAAACAGGATTAGACTTCTTCACAACTAAACAATGGACTATGCCTTGAATTGCCAATTTAGCGTGCAGAAGTTTCGCCTATCACTGCAAAATTTCGTCTATTCAGTGACAAAAACCCTAGCGACAAAACATGAAACGTCGTCTAAAATCATTTTCTGTGATGTCTCATCATTACAAGGTGTTTTTCTCGTGGGGCAGCACCCTAGCCGACTTCAGCGACGTTCTGGCCTACAAGTTTGTGATGCTTTTGGGCGTCCATAGGCATGTCCATTTTCCTGGATGATTTGTAGCATCACACAAAATGTTTCGTGTCACAAACAATGTTAGGCGGGTTTAGAAAAATGTATAACAAAATGGCTTGTTGGTGTTCTGATCGGAGTACCTTATAAATTCTACCATGGCAAAGTTTATAACATATTACAATCAAATTTTTAGTGTTTAGGGTTGAGATGCTCGCATCAAAATCCATTGTGTATTTCTTCATAGAACATACATGTTCATCATCATCACATCAGTACCAACAGTAGCATAAAACATGACATACAGAGATGGACGATCACTGAGGCAACATGACAGAGAGTCAGAACTATTCCTCGTCTGGTTCAGCAACAATGAAGCCAAGGAAGAGAAAGGCCCCTGCACGTCCATGATATAGCACGAAGACTTTCATGTCTCCAATATCCATGTCGTACATGGCGACTACTTTGCTCCACCTATTAAGGATGATGCTTCCATCTCCTTGTCCTGAAGCAGTGTATGAAGTGGAACTGATGTTCACTCTAAGATGGAGAGCAATGGTCAGCTCTCCATTTGCACCCATCTCCTTAGGCACAACATGTTGCAAAAGTATTTTGTGGCAAAATACAATTTTAACACTTTAAGCAATCTGCATAAGTACCTGGACTATCTGATGATAATGAGTGTAGATACAATTCTAATCATGATTTTGTCGTCAATGTTGGTCTTGTTCAAAGTGCACAGCAGGGGAATGTATGAATGATCTCTTGGTACAACATTGTAACCATCCACGAACATCTAAATTTGATCAACAAAGCCGACTACAAACCACATCTCTTCCCAGGTTACTCTGCTCCCTTCAATAAATACCATTTATGAGTGGTAAATACCATTTCGGACAGGGCTTATTATAATTTAGGAACATTGGATATGACAAAAAAGGGTTTCCCCTAGCTTTATATTATAAGGCACCCACTGAATCACAAGTTCAACGATACAAAAGAAAGGAAGAAACAACCATAAACGACAAAGATGCAAGATACCAAAGGAGCCACTAACAAGACTCGAATGTACCAAAAACAAGCTTGAACATCGAAGCCCTCGGCGAACAAGAGCCAACACACGCCGCGACTAAACCGACTTACCTTCATTTGGTCTGATTGAACCCAACGTCTTAGGTTTTTTTGGTACAGGAAGTCCTGAACTACGGCGAGCATCGACGATGGGTGGCTACCCTAGTCGGCATGTTATTTCTGGTATCTGCATTGGTAATTCCCCGAAGAGGAGAGGATGATGCAGCACAACAACGGTAAGTATTTCCCTCGGTTATGAAATCAAGGTTATCAATCCAGTAGGAGAACCAAGTCATACGTCCATTTTGCATCATGTTTACCTACTGTTATTTATAATGTTTTTATGCATAATAATGCTTTTGGAGTAATTCTAATGCCTTTTCTCTCCTATTATGCAAGGTTTAAACAAAGAGGGAGAATACCGGTAGCTGGAATTCTGGACCTGAAAAAGCTACGCCAGGCCACCTATTCTGCGCAACTCCAAATGAGCTGAAACTTCACGGGGATTTTTTATAGAATATATAAGAATTATTGGAGCAAATAACTACCAGCGGGGGCCCAGCAGGTGAGCACAACCCACCTGGCCGCGCCAAGGAACCCAGGCGCGCTCTGGGGGGTTGTGCCCTCCTCGGCCCACCTCCGGTGCCCCTCTTCTGGTATGTAAGTCATTTTGACCTAGAAAATAAATAAGGAGATGACTTTCAGAATGAAATGTTGCCGTCTCGAGGTGAAACTTGGACAGGAGCACTTTTGCCCTCCGGCGGAGCGATTCCGCCGGGGGAACTACCCTCCCGGAGGGGGAAATCATCGTCATCATCATCACCAACAACTCTCCCATCTTGGGGATGGCAATATCCATCAACATCTTCAACAGCGCCATCTCCTCTCAAACCCTAGTTCATCTCTTGTGTTCAATATTTGTACCAGAACCTTAGAATGGTGCTAGTGGGTGACTAGTAGTGTTGATTACATCTTGTAGTTGATTACTATATGGTTTATTTGGTGGAAGATTATATGTTCGGATCCATTACGCTATTTAATACCCCTCTAATGGTGAGCATGATTATCATTTGTGAGTAGTTACTTTTGTTCTAGAGGTCACGGGAGAAATCTTGTTGCAAGTAATCATGTGAACTTGATATGTGTTCGATATTTTGATGGTATGTATGTTGTGATTCCCTTCATGGTGTCATCTGAACGTCGACTATATGGCACTACACCATATTTGGGCCTATGGGATTGCATTGTGGAGTAGTTATTAGATGATGGGTTGCGAGAGTGACAGAAGTTTACACCCTAGTTTATGTGCTACTTCGTAAGGGACTGATTTGGATCCAAAAGTTTATTGCTATGGTTAAATTTTATCTTAATACTTTTCTCGTAGTTGCGGATGCTTGCGAGGGGGTTAATCATAAGTAGGAGGTTTGTTCAAGTAAGAACAACACCTAAGCACTGGTCCACCCACATATCAAATTATCAAAGTAGCGAACACAAATCAAACCAACATGATGAAAGTGACTAGATGAAATTCCCGTGTACCCTCAAGAACACTATGCTTATCATAAAAGACCGTTTTGGCATGTCCTTTTCCTCAAAAGGATTGGGCTACCTTGCTGCACTTTTCTTACCATTACCGTTACTTGCTCGTTACAAATTATCTTGCTATCAAACTACTCGCTACTTATAATTTCAGTGCTTGCACCGAGCAACACTACATAAACAACACCTGCACACAAACCACAAAAACATGCAACCCAACGTGTAAGCGGGAGGTTGTCAATCCCTCCTCGGTATTGAGATGGATTAAATTGTATGAGATTGGGTAAACAGATCTAGCAAAAACACAAAATAAAATAAATAAAGAAAAAGTGCAGCAAGGTATTTTTGGATTTTTGGATTAATAGATCTGAAAATAACATGATAAGAAATAGACCCGGGGCGTAGATTTCACCAGAGGCTTCTCTCAAGAAAATAGCATACAGTGGGTAAACAAATAACTATTGGGCAATTGATAGAAGAGAAAATAATTATGATGATATTCAAGGAAATGATCATGTATGTAGGCATCACATCCAAGATTAGTGGGCCGACTCCTGCCTGCGTCTACTACTATTACTCCACACATCAACCGTTATCCAGCATGCATCTAGTGTATTAAGCTAATGGAGAAATGGAGTAATGCCATAAGAATGATGACATGATGTAGACAAGATCTATTCATGTAGGAATAGACCCCATCTTTTTATCCTTAATGGCAACGATACATGTCTGTCATGTCTCCTTCTGTCACTGAGATTGAGCACCGCAAGATCGAACCCATCACAAAGCACATCTTCCCATGGCAAGAAAAATCAATCTAGTTGGCCAAACCAAACCAAAGTTTCGAACAAGAAATACGAGCCTATAACAATCATGCATAAGAGGGTTCAACCAAGACTCAAATAATATTCATAGATAGATCTGGTCATAAACTCGCAATTCATCGGATCCCAACAAACACACCGCAAAAATTCATTACATCAAATAGATCCCCAAGAACATCGAGGAGAACATTGTATTGAAGATCAGAAAGAGAGAAGAAGCCATCTTGCTATTGCCTGCGGACCCGTAGGTCTATGGTGAACTACTCATGCATCACCGGAGGGGCAAGGTTAATGATGAAGAACCCCTCTGGCTGAGTGCTAGAGAAGACCTCTAGATTGGATCTGATGGTTCTACAACTTGCGGTGGCTGGAATTCTGTTTCGACGACTCCCCTAGAGTTTCTAGAATATTAGAGTATTTATAGAGCTAAGGGGCAGTGGAGGGGGTGCCTGTGGGCCCCACTACCCACCAGGGCATGCCCTGGTGCCTAGTGGGCCCCATAGGGCCCCTCTAGTCCACATCTTGAGCTTCCTGGGTGTCTTCTACATAGAAAAATATCTCCAAAAACTTTTGCTGCATTTGGACTCCGTTTGATATGGATATTCTGTGAAGTAAAAAAACAAGCAAAAAACTAAAACTGGCACCGGGCACTATGTCGATAGGTTAGTCACAAAAATGATATAAAGTTGCTAGTAAATGAATATAAAAACATCCAAGAATGATACTTTAATAGCATGGAAAATCAAAAATTATAGATACGTTGGAGACGTATCAGCATCCTCAAGCTTAATTCCTTCTCGTCTTTGATACGTCCATTTTGCATCATGCTTTTATATCGATATTTACTGTATTATGGGCTGTTATTTCACTTTATGTCACAATATTTATGGCTATTCTCTCTTATTTTACAAGGTTTACATAAGGAGGGAGAATGCCGGCAGCTGGAATTCTGGGCTGGAAAAGGAGCAAATATTAGAGACCTATTCTGCGCAACTCCAAAAGTCCTGAAACTCCACGGAACGTCTTAAAATAAATAAAGAAAAATCCTCGCCAAAGATGAAGGCCAGGGGGCACACCCTGCTCACGAGGGTGGGGGCGCCCCCCTAGGACGCGCCCCCTACCTCGTGGGCCCCCTAGTGGCTCTCCAATGTCCATCTTCTCCTATATGAGGTCTTTCGATGAGAAAAAAATAAAAAGGAACTTTTCGGGACGAGACTCCGCCGCCACAAGGCGGAACCTTGGCGGATCCAATCTAGAGCTCCGGCAGAGCTGTTCTGCCGGGGAAACTTCCCTACTGGAGGGCGAAATCATCACCATCGTCATCACCAATGCTCCTCTCATAGGGAGAGGGCAATCTCCATCAACATCTTCATCAACACCATCTCATCTCAAAACCCTAGTTCATCTCTTGTATCCAATTCTTGTCTCCAAGTCCGGGATTGGTGCTAGTAGGTTGCTAGTAGTGTTAATTACTCCTTGTACTTGATGCTAGTTGGTTTAATTGGTGGAAGATTATATGTTCAAATCCTATATGCATATTATTAACCCTCTGGTTATGAACATGAATATGCTTTGTGAGTAATTACGTTCGTTCCTGAGGACAAGGGAGGAGTATTGCTATTAGTAGTCATGTGAATTTGGTATTTATTTGATATTTTGATAAGATGTATGTTGTCTAGCCTCTAGTGGTGTTATGTGAACGTCAACTATATAATACTTCACCATTATTTGGGCCTAGAGGAAGGCATTGGGAAGTAATAACTAGATGATGGGTTGCTAGAGTGACAGAAGCTTAAACCCTAGTTTATGCGTTGCTTCGTAAGGGGCTGATTTGGATCCATATGTTTCATGCTATGGTTAGGTTTACCTTAATACTTTTGTTGTAGTTGCGGATGCTTGCAATAGAGGTTAATCATAAGTGGGATGCTTGTTCAAGTAAGAACAGCACCCAAGCGCCGGTCCACCCACATATCAAATTATCAAAGTATCGAACGCGAATCATATGAACGTGATGAAAACTAGCTTGATGATATTCCCAGGTGTCCTCGGGAGCGCTTTTCCTATTATAAGAGTTTGTTCCGGCTTGTCCTTTGCTACAAAAGGATTGGGCCATCTTGCTGCACTTTATTTACTTTCGTTACTTGTTGCTCGTTACAATTTATCCTATCACAAAACTATCTATTATCACTTATTTCAGTACTTGCAGAGAATACCTTGCTGAAAACCGCTTATCATTTCCTTCTGCTCCTCGTTGGGTTTGACACTCTTACTTATCGAAAGGACTACAGTAGACCCCCTATACTTGTGGGTCATCAGTCTTCAAGTGGGTAAATGATAAAAATAGAATTTTTGATGTGGAATGCTACCCATCATATTTATCACATATTCTTTTCTTCTATAGCATGGACATTTGGACTTTTAGATGATTTAAAGCAATAGTCTATAATTAGACATGAAGACCTCAATACTCAAGCATATCAATAAGTAATCATATCTTTCAAAATATCAACACTAAATAAAGCTATCCCTGGCCCATTATGCTCAATAATTGATCCATTCATGAAACACACTCAAATATTAGCTACATCCAATGCTCAAGCATGATAATAGTGCTCCTTACTTGGTGCTTTATAACATAAGATGGAGACTCAATAAAAAATTGCATAAAAGTAAATAGATACGCCTTTGTAGAGGGAGGCAGAGATTTGTAGAGGTGCCAGAGCTAAAAGGTTAAATTGAGAGATAAAATTGTTTTGAGGGCCATGCTTTTCCCGTCAACGAAAATGACCGAGAGTTCTATCGTGGATTTAACATGGTCGATGCCCTTGTGAAAGGACTTAGGAGTGGAGCCATCGCAATGTAGGTTAGCTTGAAGGGGTTGAATGGGACAAAGGACACAAGAAGTTTAGCCAGGTTTGGCCCCTCGCGATGGAGGTAAAAGCCTACGTTCTGCTGCTAGTTGTATTACTTGAGTCTGGATTACAATAGAGCGAATACACTTGACCTAGCTATCGATTGGTTGTTTCTTGAGTTAACCCGCCGCCGGGTCTCACATTTATATACATAGGTTGAGACCTAGAGGCTTACAGACTCCTGGCCGGCTCACACAACGTGACCGGTTTGATTTCTAACTATTCATGCCTTATAGGGCAAGTCATCATATGGCGGTTCATAGGCTTAAGTATTGGGCTTTCACAAGGCCTGCCTCCATAAGCCGTCGTCTTCACACTTCTCCTTGGGCCTCCTTGGACCTTCTTCATATTAAATCACCAACGGTGTAACCCGGCCCCTCCTGGGTGGGTCACACCTCGGAGCTATATCCCCAGCATTAGGCTAGGTTGATTTGAACTTGTCCATATCAATCTTAACTGTTTAACTTAACATACTGCATCAGTGCCGAATCTTATGTAAACCGCTATAACCCGCCATGACGTCATATGAACAGAATCATTGTAACCCGCCATGACCTCATGTGCATTAATTTCACACATAACCCAGGATATCTCAGCAGATCTTTATCTTTAATAAGCTTACCGAAAATCAAGGCGCCCGTATTTTGAACATAATCATTTTGCTTCTTCGACCTCTGTGCATGCCATCTTATCACCTCCTTATAAATAGGGACAGGGGCCTCCTTTTCACTTTTACCCCTGCCTTTGTCTCTTCTTCTTCTTCCTCACGACGACCGACACCTCCGGAGACCCGCCGCCCTAGTTGATCGCATCAACTTGGCCGTCGCATCAACTTGATCTCGACCAGAAAACGGCGGCACCCCTCCGCTGTTCATAAGCATCACCAGGTACCCATCTCCCTTTGTGCCCTATCTACATTAGGGTTCCTGTCATTCTTCGGTGTTCATCATTGTTCATCGCACTTGCCCGTAGTTCATCTGCTACGTTGTTTAGCTGAGCCAAAACACAATGCGAAAGTCATGCTTTAATCATCTTAGTATCCGTTATGAATTATAGATCCATTCCCCCTTGTTCAGATTCACTCCCCAACGTTGTAGTTCTTCCACTATGTTTTAGGGCTAGTAATTTCCTTCTATTTTTTGACCTGCTGTAGATCCAATATTACAGAACTGATCTGGGAAACCTGTTTTGCTTGAGCACTCAGTATTTTTTTACTCAAACATAGGTCCGTAGATGCCTGCATGATCACCACTGTATAGGCGGCTCAAATGATACTTTGTAACCCGTCAAACACCAGCCAACTTACTTATGAATTTTCAAATTGCTAGTATCTGTCATTCTTAATCATAACTGTATAACCCGTCGGCAACTTGTCAGCTTAATCAAAAACTGTTTATCTGTTTCTTCTATTGCAACCCATTCTTTTATGCATGACAAGCTTTCTCGCCAATGTTTCACTATCATGCCTTTCAACAAGAAAAAGTGACTAAGACCATCACCTCATGTGACTGGGTTGCTTCCACTGTTACACAGCAAACTCTCACTAAATATGTTCAAGTGGGAATCTTGTCAACCAAGGATGTTATCCACTGGCGGGTCCCAAGAACAGAAGTCAGACCTCAGCCAAAGGAAGGCGAAGTCGTAGTTTTTGCTGATTATATGATCCATGGTTTCTCACCACCCGGCTCAAAATTCTTCCATGATGTAATGCACTTTTTTCAACTTCACCCTAAAGACATCGGACCAAACTCCATTTCCAACATCTGCCATTTTCAAGTTTCCTGTGAAGTGTACCTTCAAGAAGAGCCTAGCATCCACCTTTTCAGAGAGTACTACTATTTGAACCGCCAAACCGAGTTCACAAACGGGCCCAGCCTAGAACTTGGTGGAATTTCAATTCAAAAGCGAAGAGACGCTTGATACGTCTCCAACGTATCTACTTTTCCGAACACGTTTGCCCTTGTTTTGGACTCTAAATTGCATGGTTTGAATGGAACTAACCCGGACTGATGTTGTTTTTAGTAGAATTTCCATGGTGTTATTTGTGTGCAGAAATAAAAGTTCTTGGAATGACCTGAAAATCAACGGAGAATATTTTTGGAATGTATAAAAAATACTGGCGAAAGAATCAAGGACAGCGGGCCCACACCATGTCCATGAGGCTGGGGGCGCGCCTACCCTCCTAGGCTCGCCCCTGCCTCGTGGGCCCCTTGGTGCTCCACCGACCTCAACTCCAACTCCATATATTCATGTTCGGGGAGGAAAAACAATTAGAGAGAAGGATTCATCGCATTTTACGATACGGAGCCACCGCCAAGCCCTACTCTCTCTCGGGAGGGCTGATCTAGAGTCCGTTCGGGGCTCTAGAGAGGGGAATCTGTCGACATCATCATCATCAACCTTCCACCATCACCAATTTCATGATGCTCACCGCCGTGCGTGAGTAATTCCATCGTAGGCTTGCTGGACGGTGATGGGTTGGATGAGATTTATCATGTAATCGAGTTAATTTTGTTAGGATTTGATCCCTAGTATCCACTATGTTCTGAGATTGATGTTGCTATGACTTTGCTATGCTTAATGCTTGTCACTAGGGCCCGAGTGCCATGATTTCAGATCTGAACCTATTATGTTTTCATGAATATATGTGAGTTCTTGATCCTATCTTGCAAGTGTATAGTCACCTATTATGTGTTATGATTCGTTAACCCCGAAGTGACAATAATCGAGATACTTACCGGTGATGACCATAGTTTGAGGAGCTAATGTATCCACTAAGTGTTAATGCTTTGGTCTGGTACTCTATTAAAAGGAGGCATTAATATCCCTTAGTTTCCAATAGGGCCCTGCTGCCACGGGAGGGTAGGACAAAAGATGTCATGCAAGTCCTTTTCCATAAGCATGTATGACTATATTCGGAATACATGCCTACATTACATAGATGAACTGCAGCTAGTTCTGTGTCACCCTATATTATAATTGTTGCATGAGGAATCGCATCCGATATAATTATCCATCACTGATCCAATGCCTACGAGCTTTTCACATATTGATCTTCGCTTATTTACTTTTCCGTTGCTACTGTTACAATCACTATAAAACCAAAACAACCACCGTTGCCACCATTATCATACTACTTTGCTACTAAATACTTTGCTGCAGATATTAAGTTTCCAGGTGTGGTTGAATTGACAACTCAGCTGCTAATACTTGAGAATATTCTTGGGCTCCCCTTGTGTCAAATCAATAAATTTGGGTTGAATACTCTGCCCTCGAAAACTGTTGCGATCCCCTATACTTGTGGGTTATCAAGACTATTCTCTGGCGCCGTTGCCGAGGAGCATACCTCTATTCTTTGAGTTGTTGGGGAACGTAGCAGAAATTCAAAATTTTCCTATGCGTATCACCAAGATCTATCTATGGAGAGACCAGCAACGAGTAGAAGGAGAGTGCATCTACATACCCTTGTAGATCGCTAAGCGGAAGCGTTCAAGTGAACGGGGTTGATGGAGTCGTACTCGTCGTGATTCAAATCAACGATGATCAAGTGCCGAACGGACGGCACCTCCGCGTTCAACACACGTACAGCCCGGTGACGTCTCCCACGCCTTGATCCAGCAAGGAGAGAGGGAGAGGTTGAGGAAGACTCCATCCAACAGCAGCACAACGGCGTGGTGGTGGTGGTGGAGGAGCATGGCAATCCCGCAGGGGTTCGCCAAGCACCATGGGAGAAGAGGAGTAGAACTTGGGAGAGAGGGAGGGGCTGCACCAAAGGCATAAGGTGTGTTTGGGAGGCCCTCCTACCCCACTATATATAGGGATCCCAAGGGGGGGGTGCGCCAGCCCCTAGGAGATCCAATCTCCAAGGGGGCGGCGGCCAGGGGA
>NC_041392.1:537867214-537873926 GCF_002162155.2 Triticum dicoccoides
TGCCTTCCCCTGCTGGGACTCTTCCTTTAGGGTTTCCCCAGGCGCATGGGCCTCTTGGGGCTGGTGCCCTTGGCCCATGTAGGCCAAGGCGCACCCCCTACAGCCCATATGGCCCCCCGGGGCAGGTGGCCCCACCCGGTGGGCCCCCGGGACCCTTCCGTCGGTCCCGGTACAATACCAATGACCCCGAAACTTGTCCCGATGGCCGAAACAGGACTTCCCATATATAAATCTTTACCTCCGGACCATTCCGGAACTCCTCGTGACGTCCGGGATCTCATCCGGGACTCCGAACAACATTCGGTAACCACATACAAGCTTCCTTTATAACCCTAGCGTCATCGAACCTTAAGTGTGTAGACCCTACGGGTTCGGGAGACATGCAGACATGACCGAGACGTTCTCCGGTCAATAACCAACAGCGGGATCTGGATACCCATGTTGGCTCCCGCATGTTCCACGATGATCTCATCGGATGAACCACGATGTCAAGGACTCAATCGATCCCGTATACAATTCCCTTTGTCTAGCGGTATTTTAGTTGCCCGAGATTCGATCGTCGGTATACCAATACCTTGTTCAATCTCGTTACCGGCAAGTCACTTTACTCGTTCCGTAACACATCATCCCGTGATCAACTCCTTGGTCACATTGCGCATATGATGATGTCCTACCGAGTGGGCCCAGAGATACCTCTCCGTTTACACGGAGTGACAAATCCCAGTCTCGATCCGCATAAAACAATAGATACTTTCGGAGATACCTGTAGTGCACCTTTATAGTCACCCAGTTACGTTGTGACGTTTGATACACCCAAAGCACTCCTACGGTATCCAGGAGTTATACGATCTCATGGTCAAAGGAAGAGATACTTGACATTGGCAAAGCTCTAGCAAATGAACTACACGATCTTTTGTGCTAGTCTTAGGATTGGGTCTTGTCCATCACATCATTCTCCTAATGATGTGATCCCGTTATCAACGACATCCAATGTCCATAGCCAGGAAACCATGACTATCTGTTGATCACAACGAGCTAGTCAACTAGAGGCTCACTAGGGACATATTGTGGTCTATGTATCCACACGTGTATTACGATTTCCGGATAATACAGTTATAGCATGAATAAAAGACAATTATCATGAACAAGGAAATATAATAATAATACTTTTATTATTGCCTCTAGGGCATATTTCCAACAGTCTCCCACTTGCACTAGAGTCAATAATCTAGTTCATATCGCCATGTGATTAACACTCACAGGTCACATGGCCATGTGACTAACACCCAAGAGTTTACTAGAATCAGTAGTCTAGTTCACATCACTATGTGATTAATACTCAATGAGTTTTAGGTTTGATCATGTTGCTTGTGAGAGAGGTTTTAGTCAACGGGTCTGAACCTTTCAGATCCGTGTGTGCTTTACAAATCTCTATGTCATCTCCTAGATGCAGCTACCACGCTCTATTTGGAGCTATTCCAAATAACTGTTCTACTTGGAGCTATTCTAAATTGTTGCCCCATTGTACGTATCCGGTATCTCTACTTAGAGCTATCCGGATAGGTGTTAAGCTTGCATCGTCGTAACCTGTATGACGAACTCTTTTACCACCTCCATAATCGAGAAAATTCCTTAGTCCACTAGTTACTAAGGATAACTTTGACCGCTGTCCTGTGAGCCATTCTTGGATCACTCTTGTACCCCTTGACTGTCTCATGGCAAGGCACACTTCAGGTGCGGTACACATCATAGCATACTGAAGATCCTACGTCTTAAGCATAGGGGACGACCTTCGTCCTTTCTCTCTATTCTGCCGAGGTCGAGCTTTAAGTCTTAACTTCGTACCTTACAACTCAGGCAAGAACTTCTTCTTTGACTGATCCATCTTGAACACCTTCAAGATCATGTCAAGGTATGTGCTCATTTGAAAGTACCATTAAGCGTTTTGATCTATCCTTATAGATCTTGATGCTCAATGCTCAAGCAGCTTAATCCAGGCTTTCCATTGAAAAACACTTTCAAAATAACCCTATATGCTTTCCAGAAATTCTACGTCATTTCTGATCAACAATACGTCAACAACATATACTCATCAGAAATTCTATAGTGCTCCCACTCACTTCTTTGGAAATACTAGTTTCTCATAAACTTTGTACAAACCCAAAATCTTTGATCATCATCAAAGCATACATTCCAACTCCGAGATGCTCACTCCAGTCCTTAGAAGGATCGCTGGAGCTAGCATACCTTTTAGCATCCTTAGGATCGACAAAAAACTTTCTGATTGTATTACATACAACCTTTCCTCACGAAAACTGGTAAGGAAACTCGTTTTGATATCCATCTGCCAAATTTCATAAATACAGCTAATGCTAACATGATTCCGACGGACTTTAAGCATCGCTACGAGTGAGAAAATCTCATCGTAGTCAACTCCTTGAACTTGTCGGAAAACACTTCGCCACAAGTCGAGCTTCATAGATGGTGACATTACCATCCACGTCCGTCTTCTTCTTAAAGATCCATTTATCTCAATGGATTGCCGATCATCGGGCAAGTCCATCAAAGTCCATGCTTTGTTCTGATATATGGATACTATCTCGGATTTCATGGCTTCTAACCATTTGTCGGAATTCGGGCCCACCATCGCTTCTCCATAGCTCGTAGGTTCATTGTTGTCTAGCAACATGACCTTCAAGACAGGGTCACCTTACCACTCCGAAGCAGTACGTGTCCTTGTCGTCCTACGAGGTTTGGTAGTGACTTGATCTGAAGTTTCATGATCAATATCATAAGCTTCCACTTCAATTGGTGTAGGTGCCACAGGAACAACTTCCTGTGCCCTGCCACACACTAGTTGAAGAGACGGTTCAATAACCTCATCAAGTCTCCACCATCCTCCCACTCAATTCTTTCGAGAGAAACTTTTCCTCGAGAAAGGACCTGATTCTAGAAACAATCCCTTATTGCTTTCGGATCTGAGACAGGAGGTATACCCAACTGTTTTGGGTGTCCTATGAAGATGCATTTTGTCCGCTTTGGGTTTGAGCGTATCAAGCTGAAACTTTTTCACATAAGCGTCGCTGCCCCAAACCTTTAAGAAACGACAACTTAGGTTTCTCTAAACCATAATTCAAACGGTGTCGTCTCAACGGAATTACGCGGTGCCCTATTTAAAGTGAATGTGGTTGTCTCTAATGCCTAACCCATGAACGATAGTGGTAATTCGATAAGAGACATCATGGTACGCACCATATCCAATAGGGTGCAACTATGATGTTCGGACATACCATCACATTATGGTGTTCCAGGCGGTATTAATTGCGAAACAATTTCCACAATGTCTTAATTGTGTGCCAAAACTCGTAACTCAGATATTCATCTCTATGATCATATCATAGACATTTTATCCTGTTGTCACAATGATCTGCTACTTCACTCTGAAATTACTTGAACCATTCAATAATTCAGACTTGTGTTTCATCAAGTAAATATTCTCAACATCTACTCGAATCATCTGTGAAGTAAGAACATAACGATATTCACTGCGTGCCTCAGCACTTATTGGACTGCACACATCAAAATGTGTTACTTCCAACAAGTTGCTATCTTGTTCCATCTTATTGAAACCGAGGCTTTTCAGTCATCTTGCCTATGTGGTATGATTTGCATATCTCAAGTGATTCAAAATCAAGTGAGTCCGAACGATCCATTTGCATGGAGTTTCTTCATGCATATACACCAATAGACATGGTTCGCATGTCTCAAACTTTTAAAAAACGAGTGAGTCCAAAGATCCATCAACATGGAGCTTCTTCATGCGTTTTATACCATTATGACTTACATGGCAGTGCCACAAGTAAGTGGTACTATCATTACTATCTTATATCTTTTGGCATGAAAATGTGTATCCCTACGATCAAAATTCAATAAACCATTCCTTTAGGTGCAAGAGCACTTATTCAGGTTTAATACTAATCTTGATGGTAGAGGGAGCGTGCGATGTTAGATCACATCAAACTTGGAAACACTTCCAACACGTATCGTCAGCTCACCTTTAGCTAGTCTCCGTTTTATTCCATAGCTTTTATTTCGAGTTACTAACACTTAGCAACCGAACCGGTATCTAATACCCTGGTGCTACTAGGAGTACTAGTAAAGTACACATTAACATAATGTATATCCAATATACTTCTATCGACCTTGCCAGCCTTCTCATCTACCAAGTATCTAGGGTAATCTTGCTCCAGTGGTTGTTCCCCTTATTACAGAAGCACTTAGTCTCGGGTTTGGGTTCAACCTCGGGTTTCTTCATTGGTGCAGCAGCTGATTTGCCGTTTCATGAAGTATCCCTTCTTGCCCTTGCCCTTCTTGAAACTAATGGTTTTACTAACCATCAACGATTGATGCTCCCTTTTGATTTCTACTTTCGCGGAGTTAAACATCGCGAATATCTCAAGGATCATCATCTCTATCCTTGATATGTTATAGTTCATCACGAAGCTCTAGCAGCTTGGTGGCAATGACTTTGGGGAAACATCACTATCTCATTTGGAAGATCAACTCCCACTCGATTCAAGTGATTGTTGCACTCAGACAATCTGAGCACAAGCTCAACGATTGAGCTTTTCTCCCTTAGTTTGCAGGTTAAGAAAATCGTCGGAGGTCTTATACCTCTTGACGTGGGCACGAGCTTGAAATCCCAATTTCAGCCCTCGAAACATCTCATATGTTCCGCGACGTTTCGAAAAACGTCTTTGGTGCCTCTACTTAAACCATTTAACTGAACTATCACGTAGTTATCAAAACGTGTATGTTCGATGTTCGAAACATCCACAAACGACGTTTGGGGTTCAGCACACTGAGTAGTGCATTAAGGACATAAGCTTTCTACTGTCCGCATAATTGCTACTTTCAACTTTCAAACTATATTTTCTCTAGGAACATATCTAAAACAGTAGAACTAAAGCGCGAGCTACGACATAATTTGCAAAGAGTCTTTTGACTATGTTCAAGATAATTAAGTTCATCTTATGAACTCCCACTCAGATAGACATCCCTCTGGTCATCTAAGTGATTACATGATCCGAGTCAACTAGGCCGTGTCCGATCATCACGTGAGACGGACTAGTCATCATCGGTGAACATCTTCATGTTGATCGTATCTACCATACGACTCATGCCCGACCTTTCGGTCTCCGTGTTCCGAGGCCATGTCTGCACATGCTAGGCTCGTCAAGTTAACCCTAAGTGTTTTCGCTGTGTAAAACTGTCTTACACCCGTTGTATGTGAACGTAAGAATCCATCACACCCGATCATCACGTGGTGCTTAGAAGCGACGAACTGTAGCAACGGTGCACAGTTAGGGGAGAACACTTCTTGAAATTTTGTAAGGGATCATCTTATTTACTACCATCGTCCTAAGTAAACAAGATGCATAAACATGATAAACATCACATGCAATCAAATAGTGACATGATATGGCCAATATCATTTTGCTCCTTTTGATCTTCATCTTCGGGGCTCCATGATCATCATTGTCACCGACATGACACCATGATCTCCATCATCATGATCTCCATCATCGTGTCTTCATGAAGTTGTCACGCCAACGACTACTTCTACTTCTATGGCTAACGCGTTTAGCAATAAAGTAAAGTAAGTTACATGGCGTTCTTCAATGACACGCAGGTCATACAAAAAAATAAAGACAACTCCTATGGCTCCTGCCGGTTGTCATACTCATCGACATGCAAGTCGTGAATCCTATTACAAGAACATGATCAATCTCATACATCACATATCATTCATCACATTCTTCTTGGCCATATCACATCACATAGCATACCCTGCAAAAACAAGTTAGACGTCCTCTAATTGTTGTTGCATGTTTTACGTGGCTGCTATGGGTTTCTAGCAAGAACGTTTCTTACCTACGCAAGACCACAACGTGATATGCCAATTGCTATTTACCCTTCATAAGGACCCTTTTCATCGAATCCGTTTCGACTAAAGTGGGAGAGACTGGCACCCGCTAGCCACCTTATGCACCAAGTGCATGTCAATCGGTGGAACCTGTCTCACGTAAGAGTACGTGTAAGGTCGGTCCGGGCCACTTCATCCCACAATACCGTCGAAACAAGATTGGACTAGTAACGGTAAGCATATTGAACAACATCAACGCCCACAACTACTTTGTGTTCTACTCGTGCAAAGAATCTACGCAATAGACCTAGCTCTGATACCACTGTTGGGGAACGTAGCAGAAATTCAAAATTTTCCTACGCGTATCACCAAGATCTATCTATGGAGAGACCAGCAACGAGTAGAAGGAGAGTGCATCTACATACCCTTGTACATCGCTAAGCGGAAGCGTTCAAGTGAACAGGGTTGATGGAGTCGTACTCGTCGTGATTCAAATCACCGATGATCAAGTGCCGAACGGACGGCACCTCCGCGTTCAACACACGTACAGCCCGGTGACGTCTCTCACGCCTTGATCCAGCAAGGAGAGAGGGAGAGGTTGAGGAACACTCCATCCAACAGCAGCACAACGGCGTGGTGGTGGTGGAGGAGCGTGGCAATCCCGCAGGGCTTCGCCAAGCACCATGGGAGAAGAGGAGGAGAACTTGGGAGAGAGGGAGGGGCTGCACCAAAGGCATAAGGTGTGTTTGGGAGGCCCTCCTACCCCACTATATATAGGGATCCCAA
>NC_041392.1:537874111-537953348 GCF_002162155.2 Triticum dicoccoides
CCAGGCGCATGGGCCTCTTGGGGCTGGTGCCCTTGGCCCATGTAGGCCAAGGCGCACCCCCTACAGCCCATGTGGCCCCCCGGGGCAGGTGGCCCCACCCGGTGGGCCCCCGGGACCCTTCCGTCGGTCCCGGTACAATACCGATGACCCCGAAACTTGTCCCGATGGCCGAAACAGGACTTCCCATATATAAATCTTTACCTCCGGACCATTCCGGAACTCCTCGTGACGTCCGGGATCTCATCCGGGACTCCGAACAACATTCGGTAACCACATACAAGCTTCCTTTATAACCCTAGCGTCATCGAACCTTAAGTGTGTAGACCCTACGGGTTCGGGAGACATGCAGACATGACCGAGACGTTCTCCGGTCAATAACCAACAGCGGGATCTGGATACCCATGTTGGCTCCCGCATGTTCCACGATGATCTCATCGGATGAACCACGATGTCAAGGACTCAATCGATCCCGTATACAATTCCCTTTGTCTAGCGGTATTTTAGTTGCCCGAGATTCGATCGTCGGTATACCAATACCTTGTTCAATCTCGTTACCGGCAAGTCACTTTACTCGTTCCGTAACACATCATCCCGTGATCAACTCCTTGGTCACATTGCGCATATGATGATGTCCTACCGAGTGGGCCCAGAGATACCTCTCCGTTTACACGGAGTGACAAATCCCAGTCTCGATCCGCATAAAACAATAGATACTTTCGGAGATACCTGTAGTGCACCTTTATAGTCACCCAGTTACGTTGTGACGTTTGATACACCCAAAGCACTCCTACGGTATCCAGGAGTTATACGATCTCATGGTCAAAGGAAGAGATACTTGACATTGGCAAAGCTCTAGCAAATGAACTACACGATCTTTTGTGCTAGTCTTAGGATTGGGTCTTGTCCATCACATCATTCTCCTAATGATGTGATCCCGTTATCAACGACATCCAATGTCCATAGCCAGGAAACCATGACTATCTGTTGATCACAACGAGCTA
Organism: Triticum dicoccoides; assembly: GCF_002162155.2. Classification (NCBI taxonomy): domain Eukaryota; kingdom Viridiplantae; phylum Streptophyta; class Magnoliopsida; order Poales; family Poaceae; genus Triticum; species Triticum dicoccoides. Next base: position 537,875,113 of record NC_041392.1, read on the forward strand.
GTCAACTAGAGGCTCACTAGGGACATATTGTGGTCTATGTATCCACACGTGTATTACGATTTCCGGATAATACAGTTATAGCATGAATAAAAGACAATTATCATGAACAAGGAAATATAATAATAATACTTTTATTATTGCCTCTAGGGCATATTTCCAACATGAGTCACTTGGGATTTATATCTGCTGATCACTATGAAGAACTTGAAAGATAAAAGAACCAAGATTTTCCCTCAACTACGAGGGGAGGTAAGGAACTGCCATCTAGCTCTACACTTGATTCACCTTCTGTTTTGAGTAAACTTGCGACACCTACTCCTGTTATTCATTCTGATATGTCGCATGTTATTGATGATGCCACTTCTGCTTTGCATGATACTTATGATGAAACTACTTCTATGCTTGGTAATACTGTGCCACTAGGTGAATTTCTTGATGGACAACTTGCTAGGGTTAGAGCGAATGAAATTATTGAAACTGGTAATATTGATGAAAGTGATGATGAAGATTCTCCCCCTAGATATGAATTGTCTATTGTGCCTGAGGGTTATGTTATTGATGAAGAAACTTCTAGAGACTTCTTAGCTTGCAATGATAGATATGATCTTAAGAAATTATTAGCTAAGATTAAATAAAAGTCTTTGAATGCTAGAATGAAATAAGACCCTGCTTTTTCTACTTCACCTATCTTTTATTACTGATAAGGATTATGATATCTCTGTCGATCCAGAGTTAATTACTTTGGTTGAATCCGATCCATTTTATGGCTATGAATCTGAAACTGTTGTGGCACAGCTTACTAAATTAAATGATATAGCCACCTTGTTTACTCATGATGAGAAAACTCGCTATTACTTTGTCCTTAAGTTGTTTCCGTTCTCATTAAAGGGTGGTGCTAAAAAATGGTTTAATTCTCTTGATCCTGGTTGTGTGCGTAGTCCCCAGGATATGATTTATTACTTCTCTGCTAAATATTTCTCCGCTCATAAGAAACAAGCTGCTTTAAGGGAAATATATAATTTTATGTAAATTGAAGAAGAGAGTCTCCCACAAGCTTGGGGGAGGCTTCTCCGATTACTTAATGCTTTGCCTGATCATCCTCTCAAGAAAAATGAAATACTTGATATCTTTTATAATGGACTAACCGATCCTTCCAGAGACCACCTAGATAGTTGTGTTGGTTGTGTTTTCAGGGAAAGAACTGTTGATCAAGCTGAACTGGTATTGAATAATATGTTGAGTAATGAAAATGATTGGACACTTCCTGAACCAACTCCTAAGCCAACTCCAAAGAAAAGAGGTATTCTATTTCTTAGTCCTGAAGATATGCAAGAGGGAAAGAAATCTATGAAAGAAAAAGGTATTGAAGCTGAAGATGTTAAGAATTTACCACCTATTGAAGAAATACATGGTCTTGATAACCCTACACAGGTAGTGAAGGTAAATTCCCTATATAGGTTTGATGAAGGTGATATTCCTCGTTATAAGTCTGCTAGCCAATGCTTAGATGAGTTTGATAATTTTATTATTAAACAAGAAAACTTCAATGCTTATGTTGGTAGATAATTGAAATGCAATGCTGATATACTTGAACACTTGACTGATTATATGTCTAGAGTTAAAGGTGAACTTAAACTTATTAGTAAACATGCTTCTATGGTTACCACTCAAGTAGAACAAGTACTTAAGGCTCAGAATGATTTGCTCAATGAATTAAATAATAAGAAAAATGATAATTCTGTTAGAGTTATGACTAGAGGGGGTAAAATGACTCAGGAACCTTTGTATCCTGAGGGCCATCCTAAGAGAATCGAGCAAGATTCTCAGAGAACTAATGTCGATGCATCTAGTTCTTCTAAGAAGAAGAAGAAGAAGAAGAAGAAGAAGAAGAAGAAGAAAAATGATAGGACTTTGCATGCTTCTAGTGAACCTGTTGTTGACACACCTGAGAATCCCAATGATATTTCTATTTCTGATGCCGAAAGACAATCTGGTAATGAACATGAACCTAGTGTTAATGATGATGTTCATGTTGATGCTCAACCTAGCAATGATAATGATGTAGAGATTGAACCTGTTGTTGATCTTGATAACCCACAACCAAAGAATCAACGTTATGATAAGAGAGACTTTGTTGCTAGGAAGCACGGTAAGGAAAGAGAACCATGGGTTCAGAAACCCATGCCTTTTCCTCCTAAACCATCCAAGAAAAAGGATGATGAGGATTTTGAGCGCTTTGCTGAAATGATTAGACCTATCTTTTTGCGTATGCATTTGACTAATATGCTTAGAATGAATCGTTATGCTAAGTACATGAAGGATATTGTTACTAATAAAAGAAAGATACAGGAAGCTGAAATTTCCACCATGCTTGCTAATTACACTTTTAAGGGTGGATTACCAAAGAAATTTAGAGATCCAGGAGTACCAACTATACCATGCTCCATTAAAGGAACTATGTTAAAACTGCTTTATGTGATCTTGGAGCCGGTGTTACTGTTATGCATCTCTCTTTATATCGTAGACTTGATTTGAATAAGTTGACACCTACTGAAATATCTTTGCAAATGGCTGATAAATCAACTGCTATACCTGTCGGTATTTGTGACGATGTGCCTGTTGTGGTTGCGAACGTTACTATTCTAACAGACTTTGTTATTCTTGATATTCTCGAGGACGATAGTATGTCGATTATCCTTGGTAGACCCTTTTTGAATACTGCAGGGGCTGTTATTGATTGCAAGAAAGGCAATTGCACTTTACATGTTAATGGTAATGAGCATACGATACACTTTCCGAGGAAACAACCTCAAGTCCACAATATCAATTCTATTGGAAAAATTCCAACAACTACTATTGGAGGTTTTGAATTTCCTATTCCTACTGCCAAGAAGAAATATGATATTCTTATTGTTGGGGATGTGCATATCCCAGTTGAGGTAACCTAGTGTTATTCGAATTTTTTCTGGTTTCATGAAATTCAGAATGAGTTTGTTAACAAGACTTGATCAACCTTGTTAATGGATTCCTTTTGATGAGCATGATATGGATGAACTTAGAAAGCACAACTTTCTGTACCCTCTTTTTGGTTTATGTTATTTAGTTTAAGTAAAGGAAAAATTGTATTTTCTGTCTGTTTTCTGAATTATCCTTGCAATAAAAAAATATCCCAAAAATAAAAGTTCTCCAAATGTACCAAAATGAAATATGTTTTTTTCTAGAATATTTAAGAATTATTGGCACTAAGAACACACCAGGGGGACCCACCATGTGCCCACAAGGGTGGAGGGCGCGCCCTACCCCCCTGGGCACGCCCCCTGCCTCGTGGACCCCACGTGGGTCCCCTCCACTTATTCTTGCACCCACACACTTCGTCTTCCTCTAGAAAAAATCATCCACCAGCTCAAACCCGTGTTCTAGCTCATTTTGCTGCCCTTTTCGATCTCCTTGCTCAAAGCTCCATTCACAAAACTGCTTCGAGGGATTGTTCGTCGGTATGTGACTCCTCCAATGGTCCAATTAGTTTTTGTTCTAGTGCTTTATTTATTGCAAATTTTTACTGCTTAGGTGACCCTGTTCTTGAGCTTGCATGTCAAATATATGTGGTAAAAAGTAGTTTTAATGCATGATATGGCATCTAGGCACTTGTAGGAGTAGTTGCTATCAATCTTGTTGAGTTTGGTTCACTTTTATTTTAAGTTACTAAAAATTTCAGAAATTTCAGAAAAAGATGAAGATAATTTTGAGGGGCTCATCGAGCCGAAGCTCGAAGGATAAGCAAAGTGAAGAGAATAAGAAGCCCAAGTATAATCTCCCTCGTACTGTGGAGGTTCGGCCGTGTGAATGGCCTTGTGATGACTTCTTGAGAGAAGCCGGGATTTATGAAGATTTTTATTATTTGGCTGAGAATGCAGGCCTCACCGACTTCCTCCACGACCAGCGTGAACAGTATCTCCTACTCACCATTATTTTTGTGCAAAATTTTCATTCGAAGCTAGGAGATCGCCACCTTCGGTGGAATTTTATTTATATGATGAGCATAAGGATATGTCACTTTATGGTTTTTGCCGGGTTTGTAGGATACCTTTTGAGGGCAGCATAGAGGAACCACATCGTAATGATGTGGAAGGATTCATTGATATGATTGTTGTAGGGGAAACGAGGAAGGTTTCTGATGCAAGAATTACTAGCATACATTTTCCTGTTCTACGTTACTTCGCAATATTTGCTAGTAGATGCTTAATTGGTCGCGGGAACTGTGGAAATCTTAGTGCCCCGGATATTGTTATTTTGCGCCATGCTTTGTATCGTCATACTACTTTTAGTTTAGGCGCTATTGTTGCTAAACGGTTAAATCTGAACCGTACAAAGGGTCCTGTCTTGGGAGGCATCTTCTCCTCGTGCCTTGCTGCACACTTTAACATACCTATTAGGCATTATGAGAAAGAGGAAAGGTTGCTGCCTCCTATTTTTCTAGATTATAAGAGTATGGTAGCACATGATTTTATTATTAATGATAAGAAGAAGATGCTTAAGTATAAAGTGATATTTGATAAAAACTAATGTGAGATTATTACCTTGCCTGTGCCCTCTTTCTTTAACATATTTTCAGGCACGTACCTCATTTTGCCGGAGGCCGTTTATGCATACTGGAGCCTGACACCAGCTCCGGAGCCTGAGTCGGAGCCACCACTTGATCCTTATCATCAGTCTGTTTATCAGTGGGATCTGGAGAAGATTGCTAACCAGTGGCACCCTGAGGATCCTCCTCAGTACACCGGAGAGGGAAGCTTTGATCCATCACCATAGACCAACTTAGGCCAAAAGCCTAAGCTTGGGGGAGTACATATTTCTCACTGACATTACATTCATGTTCACACACTCGTGCCCATACTTTTTCATTATATCATCCATGCTAGTTCATTTTCTTTTTAAGCTTTCTTCTTGTGTGTTTATAAAACCTTAAGAAAAACCAAAAAAATTAGTTTTAGCTTTTAGATAGTTTACTTTCCATGCTTGTAGTAGTAGTGATTAAAAAGAAAACCCAAAATGATTTCTCGTTCTTCTTTTGCTTATTGGGAGCTTTCCCGTGTAAATAGTTTTGTTTCTTTTCTTTTTGTTTGGGGATCGAGAGGAGAAGACCATGATGAAAATGTTGAAGTGGCTCTCATATGCATTATTGTTGATCTAACAAAGAGCCCATATTATCTTGTCTTCTCCCTTGAATTGAATGCTTGCAGATTCTAGCTCAGTCCAATGCACGTGCACTATTATTACTATCCACACTGTTCGGTCATGCAAGTGAAAGGCAATAATGATGATATATGATGAACTGGCTGAGATGAGAAAAGCCGGTATGAACTCAACCTCTCTTGTTTTTGTAAATATAATTAGTTCATCGTTCCCGATTTAGCCTATTATGAATGAAACATGTTTGCAATGATAATTAGAGATTATAGTTGCTCATGCCATGCTTAATTTGCTAGGAGTTTATAATGGTTTACCTTGCGTGCCAACATGCTATTAAAATGGTTGTGAGGTGGTATGATTGGGTGGTATCCTCCTTTGAACGATTCAAGTGGCTTGACTTGGCACATGTTCACGCATGTAGTTGAAACAAAATCAACATAGCCTCCACGATATTTATGTTCATGGTGATTTATATCCTACTCATGCTTGCATTCACTGTTGATTAATTTGAATGCATGTTCATGACTGTTGTCGCTCTCTAGTTGGTCGCTTCCCAGTCTCTTTCTAGCGATCACTTGTACTAAGCGGGAATGTTGCTTGTGCATCCACTCCCATAAACCCCAAAAGTTGTTCCATGTGAGTCCACTATACCTTCCTATATCCGGTATCTACCTGCCGTTCCAAGTAAATTTGTATGTGCCAAACTCTAAACCTTCAAATAAAATTCTGTTCTGTATGCTTGAATAGCTCATGTATCAACTAGGGATGTATGTATCTTCCATGCTAGGCAGGTTATTCTCAAGAGAAGTATACTCCGCTCCTCACTCACGAGAAAATGGCTAGTCACCGGGATGCCCAGTCACATGCTCAAATCAAATCAAAATAATTGCAAACAAAACTCCCCCAAGATTGTTGTTAGTTGGAGGCACCCGTTGTTTCGGGCAAGCCATGGATTGATGCTTGTTGGTGGTGGGGGAGTATAAACTTTACCATTCTTCTTGGGAACTGCCTATAATATGTGTAGCATGGAAGATATCGAGATCTCTCGGTTGTTATGTTGACAATGAAATTATACCGCTCAAAATATTATTCATCTCTATTTCAAAACCGAGCTCTGGCACCTCTACAAATCTCTGCTTCCCTCTGTGAAGGGCTTATCTATTTACTTTTATGTTGAGTCATCATCCTCTTATTAAAAAGCACCAGTTGGAGAGCACCGCTGTCATTTGCATGTATTATTATTAGTTTACATTGAGTATGACTTGACTGGATCTCTTTTACAATGAATTACAATTTCCAGTTAGCCCTTGATCTTCAGGGGTGCTCTGCATTTATGTTTTGCGGTCTCATAGAGGGCTAGCGAGATACCATCTTGTTATATCATATTATGATTGTTTTGAGAAAGTGTTGTCATCCGTGATTTATTATTATTGCTCGCTAGTTGATTATGCCATTGATATGAGTAAACATAAGACCTAAATGTTATTCTGAATATGGTTAGTTCATAATGTTTACTGAAAACTTGAATGTTGGCTTTACATATTTACAACAACAAGAGCAAACAAAGTTTGTAAAAGTTTTTCTTTATCACTTTCAGTTTGTCAACTGAATTTCTTGAGGACAAGCAAAGGTTTAAGCTTGGGGGAGTTGATACATATCCAATGTATCTACTTTTCCAAACACTTTTGCCCTTGTTTTGGACTCTAACTTGCATGGTTTGAATGGAACTAACCCGGACTGATGTTGTTTTCAGCAGAATTTCCATGGTGTTATTTTTTTCAGAAATAAAAGTTCTTGGAATGACTTGAAAATCAACGGAATATTTTTGGAATATATAAAAAATACTGGCGAAAGAATCAAGGCCAGGGGGGCACAACCTGTCCACAAGTGTGGGGGTCACGCCTACCCCCTTGGGCGTGCGCCCTGCCTCATGGGCCCCCTGGTGCTCCACCGACCTCAACTCCAACTCCATATATTCACGTTTGGGGAGAAAAAAATTGGAGAGAAGGATTCATCATGTTTTACGATACGGAGCCGCCGCCAAGCCCTAATCTCTCTCGGGAGGGCTGATCCGGAGTCCGTTAGGGGCTCCGGAGAGAGGAATCTGCCGCCATCGTCATCATCAACCTTCCTCCATCACCAATTTCATGATGCTCACCGTCCTGCGTGAGTAATTCCATCGTAGGCTTGCTGGACGGTGATGGGTTGGATGAGATTTATCATGTAATCGAGTTAGTTTTGTTAGGATTTGATCCCTAGTATCCACTATGTTCTGAGATTGATGTTGCCATGATTTTGCTATGCTTAATGCTTGTCATTCGGGCCCGAGTGCCATGGTTTCAGATCTAAACCTATTATGTTTTCACGAATATATGTGAGTTCTTGATCCTATCTTGTAAGTCTATAGTCACCTATTATGTGTTATGATCCGTTAACCCCGAAGTGACAATAATCAGGATACTCATTGTTGAGGAAATCGTTAACTGGTAGCTACTCGGTGGGTTGGTGAGTAGGGAATTAATAGGCTAATCGGCAAGTTAATCGGCCATTTAATCAATTAATCGGACGATTTATCGGGTTATCAGCTACTCGGGGACCCTATGAGTAGGGATTAATCGGCAAGTTAACTTGTTAATCGGATGAATTCTTGAACAGGGAGGATACTTACCAGTGATGACTGTAGTTTGAGGAGTTCATGTATTCACTAAGTGTTAATGCTTTGGTCCGGTACTCTATTAAAAGGATGCCTTAATATCCCTTATTTTCCAATAGGACCCCACTGCCACCGGAGGGTAGGACAAAAGATGTCATGCAAGTTCTTTTCCATAAGCACGTATGACTATATTCGGAATACATGCCTACATTACATTGATGAACTGGAGCTAGTTGTGTGTCACCCTATGTTATAACTGTTGCATGAGGAATTGCATCCGACATAATTATCCATCACTGATCCAGTGCCTACGAGCTTTTCATATATTGATCTTCACTTATTTACTTTTCCGTTGCTATTGTTACAATCACTATAAAACGAAAATAACCAGCATTACCACTACTATCATATTACTTTGCTACTAAATACTCTGCTACATATATTAAGTTTCCAGGTGTGGTTGACTTGACAACTCAGCTGCTAATACTTGAGAATATTCTTTCGCTCCCCTTGTGTCGAATCAATAAATTTGGGTTGAATACTCTACCCTCGAAAACTGTTGTGATCCTCTATACTTGTGGGTTATCAATGCTATCTTCCCCGCAGCCGCACTTCCCATTCACCCCAAAGACTGGAACCAGACCTGGTTTTATTGCTGAGACACATCTCCATCTGGCGAAAATCCTCTATCGGGTTTCCGTGACTGCTGACTCGGCCCAAAACATCCACTTCTAGACCAGATCAGTACTGCTGAACGGCCTAAGTATATGCCTACATTTTCAAAGGTGAGAGCCTTGCTGGCAAACAGATTAACTGGAGTTGATTTGGTCTGATGCTGGGTCACCTGGAGGATCATAGCTTTGAGCCGCCGACCCGGCTTATGTGCGAACATACTGGTGATGTCAAAGATCCACAACGTCATTGTCAAATGCATCTAGAAGACAAGGATATTAACAAGATAACCAACACACTGCTCGGGGAAAGCTTGGAAAACTACAGTAAGACGAGGTTGAATCCCTTTTGCACCCTTAACCCGGCACCATCTGTAAGCATTTGAAGCTATATTTACTTTATTCATTATTCTAATACATTGCATTCTCCTTATCATCACTTGCTTTCTGCATACTGACTCTCCTTTCTAGAACAACAAACTCCAGGATAAACCAGCCAAAAAGGCTAGGGCAAAAACCAAAGCGTCAAAGAAAACCAAGAAGAAAACAAATGTAGCCGAGCTAGTTGGCCTGGATGATGAGTCGGAAGTAGAACTCGATTCCCTTGGCTCCTTTTTTATGCATCTTATTAATGTCGATTCCTCTCAGGATGACGTGGAGACCAGCCATGCAGACGTTGAAGAGGTAACTATCATTTCCTCTAACTCAGAGCTCTTGCCACGACAGAAAGTTTGGCAAATGACCCAGAAAGTAAGGTTTTCCCACCTTTTAGCTTACTTGGATCCCAACTTTATTTTGAAGAAGCAACATCACGAAGCCCGATGCACAACCCGGAAGAATGGAGGTGGGGAACTTTCTGCCGAATTACCTAACACGCTAGTACCACGTAAATGCCGAAAAGAGGCGCCTCAGAATTCAATCCTCTCCTTTCCAAAGGCGGGTCTTATCCATCAACCACTTAATCCTGTCGACTCAAATTATCAGGGAACTCCTCGTTCATCCTCTGGCGACTCTACTGGGACTCAGATGCCTGCGTTCAAGATTTCCCCTGGGTAAGAACTTTTGGCTTCTTTATTTTAACATTTTGACACTGATATATTCAAATCCTTATAAGTCTTATTTTAAGTGGTATAGTGATAACCCACAAATATAGGGGATCACAATGGTTTTTGAGGGTAGAGTATTCAACCCAAATTTATAGACTCAACACAAGGGGAGCCAAAGAATATTTGAAGGTATTAGCAGCTGAGTTGTCAATTCAACCACACCTGGAGATTAATTATCTGCAGCAAAGTGATCAATAGCAAAGTAGTTTGATAGTTTTGATAGTAGTGACAGCAGCAATAGTAACAGTAACAGTGACAGCAATAATTTTGTAGCAAGTGTAACAGTGATGATAGAGTAGTAACTTAGCAGAAACAATATGGAAAAGTTCGTAGGCGTTGGATCGGTGACTTGTTGGATGATATTCATCATGAGACAGTTATAACCTAGGGCGATACGACACTAGCTCCAGTTCATCGATATAATGTAGGCATGTATTCCGTAAATAGTCATATGTGCTTTATTAAAAGAACTTGCATGGCATCTATTGTCCTACCCTCCCGTGGCAGCATCGTCCATATTGGAAACTAAGGGATATTAAGGCCTCCTTTTAATAAAGAATTGGAACAAAGCATTAACACATAGTGAATACTTGAACTCCTCAAACTACGGTCATCACCGAGAGTGGGCCCGGTTGTTGTCACTCCAGGGTTGTCGGATCATAACCGTAGTAGGTGACTATAACTTGCAAGATTAGCTCTAGAACATGGATTTAATGATGAATTCATAAATAGTTCAGATCTGAAATCATGGCACCAGGACCCAAAGTGACAAGCATTAAGCATGGAAAAGTCATAGCAACATCAATCTAAGAGCATAGTGGATACTAGGGATCAGGCCCTAACAAAACTAACTCGATTACATGATGAATCTCATCCAGCTCCTCACCGACCAGCGAGCCTACAAAGGAATTACTCACTCCCGGTGTTAGCATCATGGAATTGGTGATGGAGAAGGGTTGATGCTAACGAAGAACAAAGATCCCCCTCTCTGGAGCCCCAAACGGACTCCAGATCTGCCCTCCCGAGGAAGAACAGGGCTTGGCGGTGGCTCCATCTTGTGGATCGCGATAATTCTTTCTCCCTAATTTTTTTGGGAATAATGTGATTTTATACTATCAGGGGGTCATAAGTGGGGCCACCAGGTGGGTACAACCCACCTGGGTGCACCAGGAGAGGAGGGCACCCTGGTGGGTTGTGCCCACCCAGGGGCCCCTCTCTGGTGGGTCTTGGTTCCAGAAATTCTTATCATTGATATAAAAAATCCTCTCAAAGTTTCGTTCCATTCCGAGAACTTTTATTTCTGCACAAAAACAACACCATGGTAGTTCTGCTGAAAACAGCGTCAGTCCAGGGTTAGTTTCATTCAAATCATGCAAATTAGAGTCCAAAATAAGAGGAAAAGCATGAGAAAAAGTAGATATGTTGGAGACGTATCAACTCCCCAAGCTTAAACCTTTGCTTGTCCTCAAGCAGTTCAATTGATAAACTGAAAGTCAGAAAGAAAAACTTTTACGAACTCTTTTGCTCTTGTTTGCATAAATAAGCTTAAATAGCACCCAGGTTTTTAGCCAACATTATAACTAACCATGTCGACAATAACTCTTAAAGATTATAATGATTCATATCAATGACATAGTCACCTAGCGAGCAATAATAAGATATCTCAAACAGCAACACATTCTCAAAACAACCATGATATAATATGACAATAATGGTATCTCGCTAGCCCTTTCTGAGGCTGCAAAACATAAATATAGAGCACCTCCGGAGTTTCAGCAGTGACTAAACATTGCAATTCATGGTAGAAAAGATCCAGTCATGATGCACCCAACATTAGCTATACACAATGCATAAATCATGATCGTTATGCACTACTCAATTTCTGGCGCTTGTTTATAGAAGGTGATGACACAACATTAACGTAAATAGATAGTCCCTTCGCAGAGGGAAGCAGTGATTTGCATTGGTGCCAGAGATCAATTTTTAAAATAGATATAGATGATATTTTGAGACATGTGCCCTTCTTATTCACTTCATGACCATCAGTTCTCAACATCTTCTATGCTAAGCACGCTAGTGGCGGTTCCCAAGCGATAAAAGTAAAGGTTTTGACTCCATTGGGAGTTTTTGTTTGATTATTCAAGAGATTAGCTCTTTTTTATGTTTGCGGTTTGGGACTGGGCATCCCTATTACTGCGCATTTCCTCGTGCGATGGCGAGTGAATAAACATTCGACCTGAGGATTACATGCTTAGCACGGAAGATATCGGCCACCTCATGTCGTTCCATGAACGATCCAAGAACACAAAAAGGATTATTTTTAGAAGTTTTTAGAGGTGGCACATGAAAATTTACTTAGGACGGCAGGGTAATATTGTATATAGGTAGGTATGGTGGACTCATGTGGAATAACTTTGGGTTCACGGTTTTTCATGTACAAGCAAAATTGCCACTTAGTATAGGTGAAGGCTAGCAATTTAAGATTGGGAAGCGGCCAGCTAGAGAGCAACAATGATCATAACCAGGCATTATGCATAAGTAACATTGGACACTAGCATGAGTAGGATATGAACACCATGAACATAAATATTATAGAGGCTATGTTGGTTTTGATTCAACTACATGCATGAACATGTACCAAGTCAAGCCACTCGAACTTCCAGAGGAGGATACCATATCATCATACTACATCACAATCATTTTAACACTATGTTGATATCCAAGATAAATCATTATCCACTCCCAGCTACATATGCATGGCATGAGAAACTATAATTTCTAATGGTCATTGCAAACATGTTTAATCAAAATGGACTAAAGCCTGGATACTAGGTTAAACATATTTACACAGACAGAACAAGTCGAGTTCAAACCAGTTTCTCCTTGCCACGGCCAGCTCATCGAATATCGTCATTATTGCCTTTCACTTGCACAACCGAATGATATGAAAATAATAATAGTGCAAGAATGCCATGGAGTAAGCTGGAATCTGCAAAACATTTTATTCAACGGGAGAAGACAAGGTGAAATAGGCTCTTATTAGTTCAACAGTTATTCATATGAGAGCCACTAAACATTTTCATTGTGGTCTTCTCCTCGGTACAACTTGAATAAAAAGAAAAGAAATTCAGAGAAACACATTAAAATATTTTTGGAGTTTTTGGTTTTCTTCAACAAGCAAATAAAAAGCAAAAACGAGAAAAACTATTTACATGGGAAAGCTCCCAACAAGCAAAAGAAGAACAAGGAAATCTTTTTGGATTTTCTTTTAGTACTACTACTAAGCATGCATAGAAAGTAAATTACTACAACTAATTCTTTTGGTTTTTCTAAAGTTTTTCAAACACACAAGAAGAAAGCAAGAAAAATAAATCTAAGCATGGATAATACAATGAAAAAGTGTGAACACCGACAGATAGAATGTATGTGAGCATGAATATAATGTCGGTGAGAAACACGTACTCCCCCAAGCTTAGGCTTTTGCCCTAAGTTGGTAATCGATCAGTAGCCTGCAGGGTAGTACTCGGCGTGGTAGCTCACGGAGGCTCTCGATGCGGAGGCCTCAACACGTCGTGCCGCCAACACTGCTGCGTTGTGAGCTCGGGCCTCGCTCTCAAGAACAAAATATATTTCCTTGTTGTGATAATCAAAGAGAGCAGGCACAGGCAAATATGTGTCCACAACATGTGGTTGGTTAAACAACAAATTATAAGTGAAGTTATTAGCCCTTCCCGAGAGAATACTATACTCTTTTAAAGCATCAAAATCTAAATACCCAGTGGGAAGGATAGGATCAAAAGGCAAAGGTGAAACACTTAGCCCTCGTGCTAAAGGCGTGCCATATATTCAAGCATAGAACCAGCCACTTTTGGCGTTATGCTGAAGTCTACGTGCAACAATCGCTCCAAGGTTATAATCCCTTTCACCAGTGAGAGCGGTGTGAATGAGGCTCAAGCCTGGAGCATAAAGTATGCTACAGTCTTGCTTGCCTACTATGCATTTCCCGTTAAATAATGCAAGGTACTGAATTGCGGGAAAGCAGATGCTCTTTATTCTTCCTTGTCTCACTCCCCTATTTTCACCATAACAAAGGCTAGTCAAGAAAGACTCATACTCAGCCTTTACTAGCTCATCAAGCGAACCCCAAAATGGAAGTTTGCAATGGTAGGCAAAGTTCTCTAGTGAAATAGTATATGGGTTATCGTAAAGCATAAACGACACCATAGACTCACGTGGAAAATATTTAAATTCTTTGACAAATGATTTAGTGAGAAGATGGCACTGTCCACACTTATCTGAGAGGTAGGGACCGATATCGGCATTGTGAACATATTGCTCAAATTCCTATTTGATGCCCACCTGCATCATATACTCATCGCAAGGCCATAAGCAAGTTTTGGTGGCAGCATCTCGCGTGGAACTTTCACTTGGTTCAACATAAGACCGGCGAGCAGGGCTGTCACTAGAGGATGCCCCCGAGGATCGTCTCCTCGAGGAACTCCTTCCAAACAGGTTCATCATGTCTGCGTACAATTTTTCCTATGAAAAAAATCTGAATTTTTAGTTCGCAAATTTTTTCCAACAAAACTTCACAAAATAGATAGCAACTACTCATAGGGATACATAGAGGCCATAGAAAGCATTCAAACTACTTAGAACACTAAGAATTGAACATGCAAGCACATCTACAACAGCACCAAGAGTAACTATTTATTCAAAGTATAAACCACTAAAACAAAAACTAATTGGACAAATGGTGAAGTCATATACCAAGCAACAATCCCCCGAAACAGTTTCGGAAAGGGAGCTTCGAGCAAAGAGATCGAAATCTGTGGGTTTGAGCTCAAGAACACGGGAGAGAGAGCAAGAGTGATTTTTTCTGGAGGTAGGTGACAATGTAGGCTAAAGATATAAGTGAGGGGGCCCACGTGGGGACCACAACTCCCCAGGGCGCGCCAGGGGGTGCTGGCGCACCCAGGTGGGTTGTGCCCACCTGGTGCACCCCTCTTTGGTTATTTTTGCACCAAAAATTCTTAAATATTCAGGAAAAAATCATATAAAATTTTCAGGGCATTCTGAGAACTTTTTTTTGGTCATTTTCTATTGCACGGGAAATTTAGAAAACGGACAAAACATGGCATTTATTTTATTTAACTAATTAAAACAGAGAATAAAAAGAAGGGACAGAAAGTAGTGCTTACTAAATTCATCGACTTCATACCGCTCAAAAATGATTCATTAATAAGGTTGATTAAGTCTTATTAACAACCACTTTCGATTAGTATGAAACCGAAGAACTTTCGTAAATCACTAAGTTACCTCAATGGGGATATGCATTTCCCCAATAATAAGCATTTCATATTTCTTTTTGATAGTAGGTAGAGGTATTTGAAAACTTCAAATAGTGATTGTCGGAGGTTTTTCAATAACATTAATACCATTCACTTAGAATTATTTCTTCGTAAAGTGCACCGTATGCTCATTACCATTAATATGAAAAGTGATCTTGCTTTTATTGCAATCAATAATAGCTCATGCGGTGTTCAAGAAGAGTCTACCAAGGATAATCGACATGTTGTCGTCCTCGGGCATCTCAAGTTTAACAAAGTCAGTCAAAATAGTAACATTAGCAACAACAACGGGCACATCCTCACAGATACCGATAAGTATGGCAGTTGATTTATCAGCCATTTGCAAAGATATTTTAGTAGGTGTAGGTTTATTCAAGTGAAGTCTTTTATATAAAGAGAAAGGCATAACACTAACACCAGCTCCTAAATCACACAAAGCAGTTTTCACATAATTCTTTTTGATGGAGCAAGGTATAGTTGGTATTCCCGGATCTCCAAGTTTTTAGGTACTCCATCTTTAAAAGTATAATTAGCCAGCATAGTGGAGATTTCAGCTTCTGGTATTTTTCTCTTATTTGTGATGATGTCCTTCATATACTTTGCATAAGGAGGCATTTTCAAGATATCAGTCAAGCGAGTACGCAAAAAGACTGGCCTCAGTATTTCAGCAAAGAGTTCAAATTCTTCATCATCATTCTTTTTAGTTGACTTGGGTGGAAAAGGCATAGGTTTTGAACCCACGGTTCTCTTTCTTTACCGTGTTTTCTAGCAATGAAGTCTCTTTTGTCAAATCTTTTATTTTTAGGTTGTGGGTTATTGATATGTCTCCATCGTATCTACTTTTCCAAACACTTTTGCCCTTGTTTTGGACTCTAACTTTCATGATTTGAATGGAACTAACCCGGACTGACGTTGTTTCAGCAGAATTGCCATGGTGTTATTTTTGTGCAGAAATAAAAGTTCTCGGAATAACCTGAAAATCAACAGAGAATTATTTTGGAATATATAAAAAATACTGGAAGAAGAATCCACATCAGGGGGCCTCCACCTGTCCACGAGGGTGGGGACGTGCCTGCCCCCCCTGCCTCGTGGGCCCCCTGACGCTCCACCGACCTCAACCTTGACTCCATATATTCACTTTCAAGAGAAAAAAGTCAGAGAGAAGGATTCATCGCATTTTACAATGCGGAGCCGCTGCCAACCCCTAAACTCTCTCGGGAGGGCTGATCTGGAGTCCGTTCGAGGCTCCAGAGAGGGGAATCCATCGCCATCGTCATCATCAACCTTCCTCCATCACCAATTTCATGATGCTCACCACCGTGCGTGAGTAATTCCATCATAGGCTTGTTGGACGGTGATGGGTTGGATGATATTTATCATGCAATCGAGTTAGTTTTGTTAGGGTTTGATCCCTAGTATCCACTATGTTCTGAGATTGATGTTGCTATGACTTTGCTATGCTTAATGCTTGTTACTAGGGCCCGAGTGCCATGATTTCAGGTCTGAACCAATTATGTTTTCATCAATATATGAGAGTTCTTGATCCTATCTTGCAAGTCTATAGTCACCTACTATGTGTTATGATCCGGCAACCCCGAAGTGACAATAGTCAGGACCACTCCTGGTGATGACCGTAGTTTGAGGAGTTCATGTATTCACTATGTGTTAATGCTTTGGTCCAGTACTCTATTAAAAGGAGGCCTTAATATCCCTTAGTTTCCAATCGGACCCCGCTGCCATGGGAGGGTAGAACAAAAGATGACATGCAAGTTCTTTTCCATAACCACGTACGACTATATTCGGAATACATGCCGACATTACATTGATGAACTGGAGCTAGTTCTATGTCACCCTAGGTTATGATTGTTGCATGATCGATCGCATCCGGCATAATTCTCTATCACCGATCCATTGCCTACGAGCTTTCCATATATTGTTCTTCGCTTTTTTACTTTTCCGTTGCTATTGTTATCATCACTATAAAACACCAAAAATATTACTTTTGCTACCATTACATTTTACCCCCGTTACCACTACTATCATATTATTTTGCTACTAAATACTTTGCTGCAGATATTAAGTTATCCAGGTGTGGTTGAATTTACAACTCAACTGCTAATACTTGAGAATATTCTTTGGCTCCCCTTGTGTCGAATCAATAAATTTGGGTTGAATACTCTACCCTCGAAAATTGTTGCGATCCCCTATACTTGTGGGTTATCAAGACTATTTTTTGGCGCCGTTGCCGGGGAGCATAGCTCTATTCTCTGAGTCACTTGGGATTTATATCTGCTTATCATTATGAAGAACTTGAAAGATCCAAGAACCAAGATTTATCCCTCAACTACAAGGGGAGGTAAGGAATTGCCATGTAGCTCTGCACTTGATTCACCTTCTGTTTTGAGTAAGCTTGCGACACCTAGACCTGCTTCTGCTATTAATTCTGATATGTCGCATGTTATTGATGATGCCACTTCTGCTATGCATGATACTTATGATGAAACTACTTCTATGCTTGATACTACTGTGCCACTTGGTGAATTTTTTGATGAACAACTTGCTAGGGCTAGAGAGAATGAAATTATTGAAATTGATAATATTGATGAAAGTGATGATGAAGATTCTCCCCCTAGATATGAATTGCCTGTTGTTCCTCAGGGACATGTTATGGATGAAGAAATTGGTAGAGACTTTCTTGCCTGCAATGACAGAAGAGATCTTAAGAAACTAGTAGGTAAGCTTAAATAAAAATCTCTGAATTCTAGAATGAAATATGATCCTACTTATGCTACTTCACCTATCTTTGTTACTGATAAGGATTATGATTTCTCTGTTGATCCTGGGTTAATTACTTTGGTTGAATCTGATCCTTTTTATGGCTATGAATCTGAAACTGTTGTGGCACATCTTACTAAATTAAATGATATAGCCACCCTCTTTACTCATGATGAGAAAACTCGCTATTATTATATGCTTAAATTATTTCCGTTCTCATTAAAGGGTGATGCTAAGATATGGTTTAATTCTCTTGATCCTGGTTGTGTGCGTAGTACCCAGGATATGATTTATTACATCTCTGCTAAATATTTCCCCGCTCATAAGAAACAAGCTGCTTTAAGGGAAATATATAATTTTGTGCAAATTGAAGAAGAGAGTCTCCCACAAGCTTGGGGGAGGCTTATCCAATTACTTAATGCTTTGCCTGATCATCCTCTCAGGAAAAATGTGATACTTGATATCTTTTATAATGGAGTAACCGATGCTTCCAGAGACCACCTGGATAGTTGTGTTGGTTGTGTTTTCAGGGAAAGAACTGTTGATGAAGCTGAAATTCTATTGAATAATATGTTGACTAATGAAAATAATTGGACACTTCCGGATCCAATCCCTGATCCAATTCCTGAACCAACTCCTGAGCCAACTCCGAAGAAAAGGGGTATTCTATTTCTCAGTCCTGAAGATATGCAAGAGGCAAAGAAATCTATGAAAGAAAAAGGTATTAAAGCTGGAGATGTTAAGAATTTACCTCCTATTGAAGAAATACATGGTCTTAATTTACCGCCTGTTGAAGAAATACATGGTCTTGATAACCCGACACAGGTAGTAAAGGTAAATTCTCTCTATAGATATGATAAGCTGAAATCCCTCCTACTAAGTTTGCTAGCCAATGCTTAGATTAGTTTGATAACTTTGTGGTTAAGCAAGAAGATTTTAATGCTTATGTTGGTAGACAATTGAAACATAATGCTTATATGGTTGAACACTTGAGTGATTATATGGCTAATGTTAAAGGTGAACTTAAACTTATTAGTAAACATGCTTCTATGGTTTCCACTCAAGTAGAACAAGTACTTAAGGCTGAGAATGATTTGCTCAATGAATTAAATAGTAAGAAAAATGATAATGTTGTTAGAGTTATGACTAGAGGTGGTAAAATGACTCAGGAACCTTTGTATCCTAAGGGCCATCCTAAGGGAATTGAGCAAGATTCTCAGAGAAATAATATTGATGCACCTAGTTCTTCTAAGAGGAAGAAAAAGAAAAATAATAGGACTTTGCATGCTTCTAGTCAACCTGTTGATGACACACGTGAGAATCCCAATGATATTTCTATTTCTGATGCTGAAACACAATCTAGTAATGAGCATGAACCTAGTGATAATGTTAATAATGTTGGTCATGTTGATGCTCAACCTAGCAATGACAATGGTGTAGAGATTGAACCTGATGTTGATCTTGATAACCCACAATCAAAGAATCAACGTTATGATAAGAGAGACTTTGTTGCTAGGAAGCACGGTAAAGAAAGAGAACCATGGGTTCAGAAACCCATGCCCTTTCCTCCTAAACCATCCAAGAAAAAGGATGATGAGGATTTTGAGCGCTTTGCTCAAATGATTAGACCTATCTTTTTGCGTATGCGTTTGACTGATATGCTTAAAATGAATCCTTATGCTAAGTATATGAAGGATATTGTTACTAACAAAAGAAAGATACCGAAAGCTAAAATTTCCATCATGCTTGCTAATTATACTTTTAAAGGTGGAATACCTAAGAAACTAGGAGATCCCGGAGTCCCAACTATACCATGCTCCATTAAAAGAAACTATGTTAAAACTGCTTTATGTGATCTTCGAGCCGGTGTTAGTGTTATGCCTCTCTCTTTATATCATAGACTTGATTTGAATAAGTTGACACCTACTGAAATATCTTTGCAAGTGGCTGATAAATTAACTGTTATACTTGTCGGTATTTGTGAGGATGTGCCTTTTGTGGTTGCAAACGTTACTATTTTAACGGACTTTGTTATTCTTGATATTCCTGAGGAAGATAGTATGTCTATTATTCTTGGAAGACCCTTTTTGAATACTGCAGGGGCTGTTATTGATTCCACCAAAGGCAATGTCACTTTTCATGTTAATGGTAATGAGCATACGGTACACTTTCCGAGGAAACAACCTCAAGTCCACAGTATCAATTCTATTGGAAAATTTTCAACTATTACTATTGGAGGTTTTGAATTTCCTCTTCCTATTGTCAAGAAGAAATATGATATTCTTATTGTTGGGGACGTGCATATCCCCGTTGAGGTAACCTAGTGTTATTCAAAAATTCTCCGGTTCCATGTTATTCGGAATGAGTTTGTTAACAAGACCTGATCAACCTTGTTAGTGGATTCCTTTTGATGAGCATGAGATGGATGAATTTAGAAAACAAAACTCTCTGTACCCTCTTTTTAATTACTGTTATTTATATTAAATATTTCTGTCTATTTTCTGAATTATCTGTGCAATAAAAATACCCCGTAAATAAAAGTTCTCCAAATGCCATGAAATTTAAATATGATTTTTTTTCTGGAATATTTGAGAATATCTGGCACTGAAAACACGGCAGGGGGAGCAAGCACCTGGCCACGAGGGTCCAGGGTGCGCCCCCTGCCTCATGGGCCCACGGTGGCTCCCCTCCACTTATTCGAGCTACCACACACTACTTCTTCCTCCCACAAACATCACTAGGTAGCTCAAACCCAAGTCCAAGCTCATCTTACTGCCATTTTCAATCTCCTTGCTCGAAGCTCCATTCACAAAACTGCTTTGGGGGATTGTTCTTTGGTATGTGACTCCTCCAATGGTCCAATTAGTTTTTGTTCTAGTGCTTTATTCATAGCAAATGTTTGCTGCTTAGGTGACCCTGTTCTTGAGCTTGCATGTCAAATTTATATGGTCAAAAGTAGTTTTAATGCATGATATATCCTCTAGGCACTTGTGGGAGTAGTTGCTATCAATTTTGTTGAGTTTGGTTCACTTTTATTTTGAAGTTACTAAAAAATTCAGATATTTTCAGGAAAAGATGAAGAGATTTTTTAGGGGCTCATCGAGCCGAAGCTCGAAGGATAAACAAAGTGAGGAGGATAAGAGGCCCAAATATAATCTCCCTCGCACCGCGGAAGTTCGGCCGTGTGAATGGCCTTGTGATAATTTCTTGAGAGCAGCCGGGATTTATGATGATTTATATGAATTGGCTGAGAATGCAAGCCTCGCCGCCTTCCTCCATGACCAACGCGAACAGTATCTCTTACTCACCAATATCTTTGTGCAAAACATTCATTTCCATGCTAGGATCTCACCACCTACGGTGGAATTTTATTTATATGATGAGCATAAGGAGATGTCACTTTATGATTTTTGTCAAGTTTGTTTGATCCCTTTTGAGGGAAGTGTAGAGGAACCGCATCGTGACGATGTGGAAGGTTTTATTGATACAATTGTTGTAGGGGAAACGAGGAAATTTCTGATGCAAGAATCACTAACATACATTTTCCTATTTTACGTTACTTCACAATATTTGCTAGCGGATGCTTAATTGGTCACGAAAACTGTGGCAACCTTAGTGCCCCTGATATTGTTATTTTGTGCCATGCCTTGTTCCGTGATGACACATTTAGTATGGGCACTATTGTTGCAAAGCGGTTAAATCTTAACCGTACTAAGGGCCCCATCTTGGGAGGTATATTTGCCTCGCGCTTAGCTGCACATTTTAACATGCCTATTAGGCATTATGAGAAGGAAGAGAAGTTGATGCCTCCTATTTTTCTAGACTATAAGAGTATGGTAGCACATGATTTTATCATTAAGAATAAGGAAAAGATGCTTAAGTACAAGCTGATATTTGATAAAAATCACCTTGAGACTATTACTTTGCCCGCTCCTTCCTTGTTTGACTTATCTGCAGGCAAGTACCTTGTTCCGCCGGAGGCCATTTACGCCACCGAAACCCCACATCAGCTACAGAGCCAGAGCCGGGACCACAATTTGATCCTCACCGGCAGTCTGTTTATCAGTGGAATCCGAAGGAAATTGCCAACCAGTGGCACCAGGGGGATCCTTCTCAGTACGACCCCAACTACAACTATGGATATCCGCCAGGCCAGCCGCGGCCATAGAGCAATTTAGGCCAAAAGCCTATGCTTGGGGGAGTACATATTTCTCACCGACATTACATTTATGTTCACACACTCATGCTAGTTGTCGGTGCTCATACTTTTTCATTGTATTATCCATGCTAGTTTATTTCCCTTCTTATGCTTTCTTCTTGTCTATTTGCTAAACCTTAAGAAAACCAAAAAAAGTAGTTGTAGCTTTTAGTTAGTTTACTTTTCATGTTGTAGTAGTAGTAATTAAAAAGAAAACCCCAAAAGATTGCACGTTCTTCTTTTGCTTGTTGGGAGCTTTCCCGTGTAAATAGTTTTATTTCTTTTCTTGTTCTTTGGGGTCGAGAGGAAAGACCATAATGAAAATGTTCAGTGGCTCTTATATGCATTATTGTTGATCTAACAAAGAGCCCATATTACCTTGTCTTCTCTCTTGAATTGAATGCTTGCAGATTCCAGTTTAGTCCAATGCACGTGCACTATTATTATTATCCACACTATTCGGTCGTGCAAGTGCAAGGCAATAATGACGATATATGATTAACTTATTGAGATGAGAAAAGCTGGTACGAACTTGACCTCTCTTGTTTTTGTAAATATGATTAGTTCATCGTTCCTGATTCAGCCTATTATGAATAAACATGTTTGCAATGACAATTAGAGATTATAGTTGCTTATGCCATGCTTAATTAGCTAGGAGCTTATAATGGTTTACCTTGCGTGGCAACATGCTATTAAAATGGTTGTGATGTGGTATTATAGGGTGGTATCCTCTTTTGAACGATTCGAGTGGCTTGACTTGGCACATGTTCACGCATGTAGTTGAAACAAAATCAACATAGCCTCTACGATATTTATGTTCATGGTGCATTATATCCTACTCATGCTTGCATTCGGTGTTGATTAATTTTAATGCATGTTCATGACTGTTATCGCTCTCTAGCTTGTCGCTTCCTAGTCTTTTTCTAGCCTTCACTTGTACTAAGTGGGAATATTGCTTGTGCATCCAATTCCATAAACCCCAAAGTTGTTCCATATGAGTCCACCATACCTACCTATATACAGTATCTACCTGACGTTCCGAGTAAATTTGTATGTGCCAAACTCTAAACCTTCAAATAAACATTCTGTTTTCTATGCTCGAATAGCTCATGTATCAACCAGGGCTGTCTGTATCTTCCATGCTAGGCGGGTTATTCTCAAGAGGAGTGGACTCCGCTCCTCACTCACGAGAAAAGGGATGGTCACCGGGATGCCCAGTCCCATGCTTTATGCAAATCAAATCAAAATAACTGCAAATTAGAAATCCCCTGGGACTCTTGTTAGTTGGAGGCACTCGTTGTTTCGAGCAAGCCATGGATTGATGCTTGTTGGTGGAGGGGGAGTATATACTTTACCATTCTGTTTGGGAACCGCCTATTATGTGTGTAGCATGGAAGATATTGAGATCTCTCGGTTGTTATGTTGACAATTAAAGTATACCGCTCAAAATATTATTCATGTCTATTTCAAAACCGAGCTCTAGCACCTCTACAAATCCCTGCTTCCCTCTGTGAAGGGCCTATCCATTTACTTTTGTGTTGAGTCATCATCCTCTTATTAAAAAGCACCAGTTGGAGAGCATCGCTGTCATTTGCATCCATTACTGTTAGTCTACATTGAGTATGACTTGACTGGATCTCTTTTACCATGAATTACAATGTCTAGTCAGTCCTTGATCTTTAAAGGTGCTTTGCATTTATGTTTTGCGGTCTCAGAAAGGACTAGCGAGATACCATCTTGTTATATCATATCATGATTGTTTTGAGAAAGTGTTGTCATCCGAGATTTATTATTATTGCTCGCTAGTTGATTATGCCATTGATATGAGTAAACATGAGACCTAAATGTTATTGTGAATATAGTTAGTTCATAATCTTTGCTAAAAACTTGAATGCTGGCTTTACATATTTACAACAACAAGAGCAAACAGGGTTTGTAAAAGTTTTTCTTTATCACTTTCAGTTTATCAACTGAATTGCTTGAGGACAAGCAAAGGTTTAAGCTTGTTGAAGTTGATACGTCTCCGTCGTATCTACTTTTCCAAACACCTTTGCCCTTGTTTTGGACTCTAACTTGCATGATTTGAATGGAACTAACCTGGATTGACGCTGTTTTCAGCAGAATTGCCATGGTGTTATTTTTTTGCAGAAATAAAAGTTCTCGGAATGACCTGAATATCAACGGAGAATTATTTTGGAATATATAAAAAATACTGGAAGAGGCCTCCACCTGTCCACGAGGGTGGGGGCGCGCCCCCCTGCCTCGTGGGCCCCCTAACGCTCCATCGACCTCAACCTTGACTCCATATATTCACTTTCGGGGAGAAAAAAATCAGAGAGAAGGATTCATCGCGTTTTACGATACTGAGCCGCCTCCAAGTCCTAAACTCTCTCGGGAGGGCTGATCTAGAGTCCGTTAGAGGCTCTGGAAAGGGGAATACGTCGCCATCATCATCATCAACCTTCCTCCATCACCAATTTCATGATGCTCACCACCGTGCATGAGTAATTCCATCATAGGCTTGCTGGACGGTGATGGGTTGGATGAGATTTATCATGTAGTCGAGTTAGCTTTGTTAGGGTTTGATCCCTAGTATCCACTATGTTCTGAGATTGATGTTGCTATGACTTTGCTATGCTTAATGCTTGTCACTAGGGCCCGAGTGCCATGATTTCAGATCTGAACCTATTATGTTTTCATCTATATATGAGAGTTCTTGATCCTATCTTGCAAGTCTATAGTCACCTACTATGTGTTATCATCCGGCAACCCCGAAGTGACAATAGTCGGGACCACTCCCGATGATGACCGTAGTTTGAGGAGTTCATGTATTCACTATGTGTTAATTCTTTGGTCCGGTACTCTATTAAAAGGAGGCCTTAATATCCCTTAGTTTACAATAGGACCCCACTGCCACGGGAGGGTAGGACAAAAGATGTCATGCAAGTTCTTTTCCATAAGCATGTATGACTATATTCGGAATACATGCCTACATTACATTGATGAACTTCAGCTAGTTCTGTGTCACCCTAGGTTATGACTGTTACATGATCGATCGCATCCGACATAATTCTCTATCACCGATCCATTGCCTACGAGCTTTCCATATATTGTTCTTCGCTTATTTACTTTTTCGTTTCTATTGTTATCATCACTATAAAACACCAAAAATATTACTTTTGCTACCGTTACCTTTTACCACCATTTCCACTACTATCATATTATTTTGCTACTAAATACTTTGATGCAGATATTAAGTTATCTAGGTGTGGTTGAATTGAAAACTCAACAGCTAATACTTGAGAGTATTCTTTGGCTCCCCTTGTGTCGAATCAATAAATTTGGGTTGAATACTCTACCCTCGAAAACTGTTGCGATCCTCTATACTTGTGGGTTATCAGTTATCAAGATCAACAGGCGGTTCTATCTCAACAACATTATCTGGATCTTTTTCATTGTTTGGTTGAGAGTCTTCATGAACCTCATCATTATATTTTTCATTATCACTAGGTGAGTGTTCATTACCAGATTGAGTTTCAGCATCAGAGATAGAAGTTTCATTTTCATTATTAGGAGGTTTCTCTATTTCAGGTTCATTAGAAGTGTGCAAAGTCCTATCATTTTTCTTTTTCCTTTTCTTTCTAGAAGGACTAGGTGCACTAGTGTTGTTTCTTTGTGAATCTTGTTCTATTTGTTTTGGGTGTCCCTCAGGATAAAGTGGTTCCTGAGTCATTTTACCTCCTCTAGTTGCAACTCTAACAGCAAAGTCATGCCTATTATGATTCATTTCATCAGGTAATTCTCTTTGTGATTTAGCAACTTGTTCTAACTGAGTTTGAACCATAGAAGCATGTTTTCCAACACCTCTAACATCATTTGATATTCTAAATAACAAGTCACTCAAGCGAGCAATCATATCAGAATTGTATTACAGTTGTTTCATAACATTTGCATTGAAGTGATAGTGTTTTCTAGTGTAGTTTTGAAACTCATAAAGGCATTGACTAGGATGCATATTGTGAGGATTGTCATTAACATTAAACTTCATAAGAGAATTTACCTCTACCACCTTAGGCATTGGTGGTGTATTAAGCCCATGTATTTCTTCAATAGGAGGTAAATTTTTAACATCCTCATCTTTAATACCTTTTTCCTTCATAGACTTCTTTGCCTCTTGCATATCTTCGGGACTGGGATATAATATACCCCTCTTCTTCGGAGTGGGTTCAGACAATGGTTCAGGAATAGTCCAATCATCATAATTTTTCAATATGTTATTCAGTAATTCTTCATCTTGAGCAATAGTTCGTTCCCTGGAAACAAAACTAGCACAACTATCTAGGAAGTCCCTAGAAGCATCGGTTAGTCCATTATAGAAGATATCAAGTATTTCATTTTTCTTAAGAGGATGATCAGGCAAAGCATTAAGTAACTGGCAAGGACTCCCCCAAGCTTGTGGGAGACTCTCTTCTTTAGTTTGCACAAAGTTAAATATTTCCTGTAAGGCAGCTTGTTTCTTATGAGCAGGAAAATGTTTTTCAGAGAAGTAATAAATCATATCCTGGGGACTATGCACACAACCAGGAGTAAGAGTATTGTACCATGCTTTAGCATCACCCTTTAATGAGAAAGTAAATAATTTGAGAATAAAGTAATAACAAGTTTTCTCATCATGAGTAAAAAGGATGGCTATATCACCTCAACTTAGTAAGATGTGCCACAACAGTTTCAGTTTCATATCCATGGAAAGGATCAGATTCAACCAAAGTAATTAACTTTGTGTCGACAGAGAATTCATAATCCTTATCATCAATACATATAGGTGAAGTAGCAAACTTAGGATCACATTTCATTCTAGCATTCAGAGATTTTTCTTTATACTTGCATAGTAATTTCTCTAGATCATCTCTGTCATTACAAACAAGAATATCTCTAGTTGCTTCTTCACTCATAACATAACCTTCTGGTACCTTAGGCAATTCATATCTAGCAAGGCTAGTTCTAGCGGGTGTTTCAGGAATTTCAGTTTCAAGCTCATCATCAGATTCAACAACATCATGTTGTATAACTCTAGCAATTTGTTCATCAAGAAAATCACCAAGTGGCACATCATCATTATCAAGCAAGGTTCTAGCATCATCATAAGCATCATTCATAGTAGAAGTAGCATCATGACTAACTTGCGACATATTAGAATTGATAGCATGTGGTGGTGTTGCAAGCTTACTCATAACAGAAGGTGAATCTAAAGAAGAACTGGATAGCAGTTCCTTACCTCCCCTCGTCTTAGAGGGATAAATCTTAGTCTTTGGATCCTTCAGATTCTTCATAGTGATAATATGGTAATAATCCCAAGTGACTCAACAAATATAGCTATGCTCCCCGGCAACGGCTCCAGAAAAAGGTCTTGATAACCCACAAGTATAGGGGATCGCAACAGTTTTCGAGGGTAGAGTATTCAACCCAAATTTGTAGATTCGACACAAGGGGAGCCAAAGAATATTTGAAGGTATTTGCAGCCGAGTTGTCAATTCAACCACACCTGGCAATTAATTATCTGTAGCAAAGTGATCAGTAGCAAAGTAGTTTGATAGTTTTGATAGTAGTGACAGCAGCAATAGTAACAGTAACAGTGATAGCAGTAATTTTGTAGCAAGTGTAACAGTGATGATAGCAGTAGTAACTTAGCAGAAACGATATGGAAAAGTTCGTAGGCATTGGATCGGTGACTTGTTGGATGATATTCAACATGAGAAAGTTATAACCTAGGGCGATACGGCACTAGCTCCATTTCATCGATATAATGTAGGCATGTATTCCATAGATAGTCATACGTGCTTTATTAAAAGAACTTGCATGACATCTTTTGTCCTACCCTCCCGTGGCAGCAGGGTCCATATTGGAAACTAAGGGATATTAAGGCCTCCTTTTAATAGAGAACCGGAACAAAGCATTAACACATAGTGAATACATGAACTCCTCAAACTACAATCATCATCGAGAGTGGGCCCTGTTGTTGTCACTCTGGGGTTATCGGATCATAACTGTAGTAGGTGACTATAACTTGCAAGATCGGATTAATGATGAATTCATAAACGGTTCAGATCTTAAATCATGCACCCCGGCCCAATGTGACAAGCATTAAGCATGGCAAGGTCATAGCAACATCAATCTAAGAACACAGTGGATACTAGGGATCATGCCCTAACAAAACTAACTCGATTACATGATGAATCTCATCCAACTCCTCACCGGCCAGCGAGCCTACGAAGGAATTACTCACTCCCGGTGGGGATCATCATGGAATTGGCGATGGAGAAGGGTTGATGATGATGAAGAACGAAGATCCCCCTCTCCAGAGCCCCAAACGGACTCCAGATCTTCCATCCCAAGGAAGAACAGGGCTTGGCAGCGGCTCCGTCTCATGGATCACGATAATTCTTTCTCCCTAATTTTTTTCAGGAATAATGTGATTTTATAGTATCAGGGGGGTCATCAGCGGGGCCACCAGGTGGGTACAACCAGCCAGGGCCCCCTCTTT
The DNA here is from genome assembly GCF_002162155.2 of Triticum dicoccoides. Classification (NCBI taxonomy): domain Eukaryota; kingdom Viridiplantae; phylum Streptophyta; class Magnoliopsida; order Poales; family Poaceae; genus Triticum; species Triticum dicoccoides. The sequence continues at coordinate 537,903,598 of NC_041392.1, forward strand.
GGTGGGTCTTGGCTCCAGAAATTCTTATTATTTATATAAAAATCCTCGCAAAGTATCGTTCCATTCCGAGAACTTTTATTTCTGCACAAAAACAACACCATGGTAGTTCTGCTGAAAACAGCGTTAGTCCGGGGTTAGTTTCATTCAAATCATGCAAATTAGAGTCCAAAACAAGAAAAAAAAACATGAGAAAAAGTAGATGCGTTGGAGACGTATCATATAGCCAAACCAAGAAAGAAACTGAAGTTAGGCAAGCCAGCCGAAGATCCCAATGTCAATGAACCGGAGAAACAGACACCAGCATCGGAGGCTTCACATCAGAACCCCGAAGACACTGCCAGTGACCCGCCACCAGAAATCCATGACACCCTCGTGGGTCCAATGGGTGATGACCCGGAAAGCTCTAAGCTGCCAATCCCCACTAAGCCTGCTGAAGAAGATGCTGAGGATGTCTTGGTCACTGGGGCTGGTTATGTAGAACCAGAAAACCGCACCGTTCTGGCCAAGCATCCTACCAAGGAGGAGCTAATTGAGAAGGGCAAAGCCAAATTTGACATTGCAAACTATTCACATTTGGATCTCAATGAACTATACTCTGGTTATCTGAGCCATCTGCATACTGGTCGTGATCTGGAAGTGGACATAGTTAAAAGAATGCGACAGAAATATGAGGTATGAACATCTGCTTCCCTTGTATATATGGTCATCCAGCCCCCAAGTCTTATCTGTAGGAAAGGATGTTGAGTATGATTAAGAATTTATCAGTTTGCTATTGCAAATTTCTAGTCATAGTCCTCATGGGCCGGCTTATCTTGAGAAAGATGAGCCCAGTCATCTTTGGAAAGGTAGCTTCAACTCCTAGCCCTCTAGGGCCGGCTTATCTGAGAAAGATGAGCCGGGTCTTCATCAATATAATTTGAAAAAGAGCTTCCTCGTACATTAGCCCCCAAGTGCCAAGCGTATTGCTTGCAATATGCTTGGGACTTGTATGAAAATCATGCCTTGACTGACATACTTATATTCTTTGATTCATTTTGCAGGATGTCTTAAGCCAGAATGAGTCCCAATTGGTGGAATTAAAGAACATGCTTGAACATCAAGAGGCTGAAGCATGCAAACCTAACTCCAAATTGAAGCTTAGCTTGGATGATAATGAGAAGCTCAAAGCCGGATTTACCACCGAGAGAGCCGCCTGGGAGAAGGAGAAAGCCGTCTTGCTACAAAAGGCAGAATCTGCTGAAGCTTGCTTGAAGGAGACCACTGCAGAGCTGACCGGCTTAAAACGCCATATTTCACAAATGACATCTGCTATCTTTGGTAAGTAATTCCTAACGTTTTAACCCTTCTCAATCTTTTGAATTTTAACTCGCCCGGCGACTCATCTGAATGTCTACTCAATAGGCCCCAGGAGCTCCAATCTTGGCCAAGACATGTTGCTGAAGCTCAAGGCGGTTTATACTTTGGTAGAACAGTTGTACACCGGCACACAAAGGACTCTAGTGGCTATCTCCAATGGCAAAAGGCCGCCTACCCTCCTCAGGGAGGTGCTAGATAAGCTGTCTGTGATGTCGAAAAAATTGGAAGAGATAAAGCGGTCAGCCGCCCGTGCTAGCGCTATTACAGCTCTGACCCAGGCCAAAGCATGGCAAGTAGAATTAGACCCGGCAGAGATGGCCACCGGATGTCAGAGCATCAAAGAAGATGGATCTCCGTTTGATAAAACAGACTTTGCCAATTGCATGAAAGAGATGCACTCCTTAGGATGCAAACTGGCTGAAGAGACGGATTTATCCAAGTGCCAAGCAGTGTACACCATGGACAATGCAAAAGTTAAGGCGCCGGCTTACGAAGTCATGGATCTCATCTCTCTAATGTGTAAGCATACTTTTGCTCCTGATGTTGATCCGTCCCCACTGATCGATCATGAAGTTGTATTCAAGGCCTTGATTGGCATCGACTGGACGTCACCTGACCTCCAGATGGGCGAAGAGGAAGAACCGGAGCAGGATGACCCGGAGCCATCGACCTGCCACAACGAAGGCAATTGATTCCAGACGACTATCCATCCTGGGTATAAATATCTTGTGTTGAAAAACACTTTGCTCCAATTATTCAGGTCCATGATGGCCTTGTAATAGGCTAGATTTGAAGACAATGATCTTTCACGCCATCGTGCATGTTTATCTTTTGAATGCTTAAAGCGTTGATCTGATGTTTATGAGCCGCCGATGTGCTTATAATATTATCAATCATGTGGGTCAGAGTGAATATTGTCATACTCCCTGCACACAAGCAAATAGCATGTGCCCTGGAGATTGATATCATGTTGATGTCATGGTAATTATAATCCAGAATGGGTATTGACCCATAGGCATGAAATCTCATGACTTTGATTGCTTAAGGTGAATTATCCCGGTGACTTAAAGTCTGCTATCATGGCAGGTTATAAAACCCAAACATGCTCAAATAGGAGACATAATCACGGCTACCTGGCCCAAATTTGTCAAAACCATATGGTAAAAGAATATTTTTAAACCCAAAATATTCAGAAAAAACAGAAATCCAAAAAAAATGAGGCTTTCATGGGTGGTCAAGCCCAGATCTCAAATTTAAGTCTTACATCAATGAAACTAGCATGATAGCCACTGGTTTATCCTCACTTTCCGTAAGCCGGCTCTCACATGACCCAATCGATGTTTTAACCTGGATAAATTCAAGATCTTGTTTAAAAGATTGACTTATTGAGAGTACACGGGGTTCGGAGTAGCATCTTGCAAACAGGAAGGTTTAACCAAGTTTCAAGGAAGGTGGCTTAACAGCCTTGGTTTATCCTTGCTATTTGTAAGCCGGCCCTCACATGACAAACCGTCGTTTTAACCTTAACAATTTAGGGTCTTATTTAAAAGATTAACTGTTAAGAGTACGGCGGGTCATTCAGGATTACCTAGTGGAGAAGGAGCTTGCATACACATACGATAACCCAGATTTCGGCATTTTATGCCTGGGCAAGAGGGTGTTAAAGCTAAACCTATTGGGTTGGAAGCCCCCACGTGACCTTACAAACAATTAACTAAGACTCAGATGCTTTTGAAATGAAATGAGAGAGGCCCTGAATTATCAGGGTATGCCGGCTGATGATGACATGTACCTAGGGTAGGGTCTTAGGCATGAACTAAACACCCTACCCAAGGACACTACCTTAGAGTTCAAGGCCTACGATGTTCAACGGAAGATACCGACTGAAATCACCCTGATGTGCAATCCACTCGACGGAAGATTCCACTCGGATATCCCAATTCCACTCGACCATGATAACTTCACTTGACCATACACAAGACCCATTCGGAGTACAGAAGGCCTAAAATCACCCCAGGATGGCAACAGTCAGGCATTCACTCCGTTGCCATAAAGATCATTAATAGCAGGCGTTCCAGTAACGTTCTAGTCATAACTCACATTGAACCTTGTGTAACCGAGGGTTGCGAGGGGCCTGGCACACTCTATATAAGTCACCCCCTCCTCTGGCACAAGGGTTCACACCCCCTGTAACTTTCACACATATCGAGTCGATAAGCCTCTGCGGCACCAAGACGTAGGGCTATTACCTCCTCCGAGAGGGGCCTGAACACGTAAATTTGTGCGCACAAGCTCGCCGTAACTAGGACACTGACTCCTCCTACATACCCCCTACTCTTACTGTCAGACTCATTCCCATGACAGTTGGCACCCCCCATGGGGCAGGTGTCTGAGCAACTTCCGGTGAGGTTGCGAATTTCGTTCTCCGTGAACATGGTTTTCGGTAGTGGTTTGGCTTTGGGCCGCGAGATCCGTCTCTGTGCGCTCGCCTTCATCGCCAACGACTCCACCTGGCTCCAAGAAGCCCCCCTCTACGTCGAGGCCCTCCCCATCCGTGGGGTGGCACACTTCCATGCGAGTGCCTATGGCGTCCTTGTGCGGCAGCCATCGAAAAAGTATCGGTCGGTTCTCATGGTGTATTCGCTCCCCACCGTCCGCCATCGCAAGCGATCTGGTCATTCGCGGTTCCAGCGGTGGGTAAAGCACGCGGTAGCTCGCCAGTCGACCACCCCTCAAGTCGCGGCAATCGAGCCCGATGAATCCCTATACGGATTGTTCGATCTGTCGGCTGGTCACTCGGATACACTTTTCGAGTGCGAGAGCAACGATCCTGCGGCAGAAGTCCTCATGGTCAACTCCCAGCGCAGTTCGCCTGGATTCCGTCATGGCAGCGGCGGCAGTGGCGGCGACCCGTCGCATGATCATGATGAATACTATACCCAAGCCCTAACTGCGGAGCAGAGGGAAGAGCTGCATTGCCGCAACGTCCAGGCGCTCCAGACCCCCATCATTGGGGAGACCTCTGAGGCTCGGGCTTTGGAGGTTTAGCGCTTGGCCACCTTGGCTGAGTGTACACATCTGGAAAATCTTCAACAAGCACTTGACGAGCGTGCTCACCAACAGATTCCAGGTTCCAGTCGACTGCCACGAAAACTGTTTTCGACTGAGCCTCGAGAAGAATGTCAGGTATACCGAACTCCGATCCAAAATGTTGCAGCAGCTGCATGCATAGCAGATTCAATTCAGCCATCCCGTTCAGAAGCTGGTAGAGGTTTGCAGAAGATCCAGGCATTGCTCCGGGCGGCAGGAGAATAGAATTCAGCCATTTCTCAGTCGCACAACAAAATTCATAGCAGATCTGTGGTTGCAGACATGGTTCAGTCGGCACAAAACCCGAGATCACATCTACAGCGTGAAGATCGTGGTTACCGCCAAGACCAATTCCTTGGTCGAGGCCACAGACAGTTTGATCCTCGATATCCCCGTGAAGACCGCCGTTGAGTGCCTACACCCCCTCTGAGGGGAGGTTCGTACGCGCCCCAGCGGTATGATGATAGGCGTCTGTTCGGTGACGAGCGAGGGCTCCAATCGACCCGAGAGAGCCTGGGTTCGATGTGAGGTCACTCCTCGTACAAGGTTTGGTTGACAGAGGCAGCGCCAACAGAGAGGGACTAGACAGAGATCGTCCGACTGGAAGCAGGGAGTTCATTTCTGGTCCCGAGTGTTCAGCAAAGCAATCCGAGCCGCTGAGATCCCGCCCAACTTCAGATTAGCTGCTGGTGTGAGCAAGTTCACCGATGAGTCGAAGCCATACACTTGGTTAGAAGATTACCGAGTGGCAGTGCAGATTGGTGGAGGTAGTGATGATGCAGACATGAAACATCTCCCCTTGATGCTTGAAGGCTCAGCCAGAGCTTGGCTGAACCAGTTGGCTCCTGGAAGCATTTTCTTTTGGGAGGATTTAGCCCAAGTGTTCATCAAGACATTCAAAGGCACCTTCAAGCGACCCGCTGGGCTGACTGAATTGCAACATTGCATCCAGAAGCCGGATGAAACTTTGAGAGATTTCATCCAGAGATGGACCACACTTCACCATGTAGTGGAGAACGTGTCAGAGCATCAACCAGTTTGCGCCTTCAAGGAGGGCGTTAGATATAGAGAGCTTATCCTAAAGTTTGGTCGTTCTGGAGACATGTCTCTGAGCAGAATGATGGAAATAGCCACTCGGTATGCAAATGGCAAAGAGGAAGACTGACTCCGCAATGGTAAGGGAAAATCAGTCGACCAAGACACGGTTGGTGGAAACCCCAGTCAGAAGCAGAAATGTAAAGCTGATCCTGCAGGGCCAGCTGAAGCCACAGTTCTGAATGCGCAAGGAAAATTTAAAGGAAAACCTAAGGGGCCGTGGATGCCCAAAAAGGTGAAAGATCAATCAGGCTATGACATCCTCGATTTGTTGTGTCACATACACACGAAGAAGGATGAAGAGGGTAACTTGATTCTACCCAAGCATACCACTCGATAGTGCAGACTCCTGATTCAGAAGTTCCGAGAGGGCCAGCCCAGTGAAAAGGACTCTGATAAGGAAGAAGAGAAAGAAGAAGATGATGGTTACCCTAAGGTCAATGCTACCTTGATGATTTTTGCTGATGTTGAGAGCAAAAGTCGACTGGAAGTCATTCACAGAGAAGTGAACATGGTTGCTTCGACAACTACACGTACTTGAAGTGGTCGAAAACACCCATTACATTCGACTAGTCTGATCACCCAGCGCATATTGCTACCCCCAGGCGGCAAGCATTGGTGGTCAACCCAGTCATTGGGGGCACCCGACTGACTAAAGTCCTTACGGATGGTGGCAGTGGTCTGGACATTCTATATGTAGAGACCCTCCAAGGGATGGGCATTTCGATGTCCAAACTTAGTGAGAGCAACATGCAGTTCCACGGTGTCATCCACGGGAAGAAGGCAAAGTCACTCGAACAGATTGCTCTTGATGTGGTTTTCGGTGATTCCAAGAATTTCCACAAGGACAAGTTGACGTTCGAGGTGGTGGATTTCCAGAGTGCCTATCATGCCATCTTGGGCAGGCCCGCATATGCTCGTTTCATGGCCCGACCATGTTACGTGTATCTTGAGTTGAAGATGCATGGACCCTAAGGTGTGATCACAGTCACGGGAAATAGGCAGAGAGCAGAAGAGTGTCTCAAGAAAGGCTCCAAAATTGCTGATGAGCAAATGGCGGTGGTGGAGCTGCAAGAATACGAGAAAAATGTTGATCCAAGTGATTTGCTGCGAGCTAAGAAGGCTGCTTCAGAATCCTCATTTCAGTCGGCCGGCGAAACGAAGCCAGTCCACATTCACCCGGAAGACCCTTCTACTACTCTGACCCACGTTTCAACGACACTCGACAGCAAATAGGAAGAAGCGCTCATCTAGTTCCTCCATGAGAACAGGGACATCTTTGCATGGAAACCATCAGACATGCCAGGTGTACCCAGGGGGCTAGCTGAGCACCGTTTGTGTGTCGACCCAAAAGCAAAACCTGTCAAAGAGCGTCTCCGGCGGTCTGCCGTGGAGAAGAGGAAGGCAATTGGCGAGGAAGTGGCTCGGCTCCTGTCAGCTGAGTTCATTCGGCGTCATGGTCCCCAAGAAAGATGATTCACTTTGTATGTGCATTGACTTCAAACATATCAATCGGGCCTGCCCAAAATATCACTTTCCTCTCCCTCGCATCAATCAGATTGTTGACTCGACTGCAGGGTGTGAGTGTTTGTCTTTTTTGGATGCATATTCTGGGTACCATCAGACCCGACTGTATGGACCCGATTGAATAAAAACAACCTTCATCACCCCATTCGGGTGTTTTTGCTATTTCACCATGCCTTTTGGTCTCAAGAATGTTGGCACCATGTTCATGTGCATGATCCAGAAGTGCCTGCTCACTCAAATCTATCGGAACATGGAAGCATACATTGATGATGTCATGGTCAAGTCACGCAAGAGTTCTGACCTGCTAACTGACCTCGCTGAAACCTTTGCCAATCTAAGAAGATATGACATCAAGCTTAATCCGTCCAAGTGCACATTCGGAGTCCCAGGAGGAAAGTTACTTGATTTTCTCGTTTCTGAACGAGGGATTGACGGAAATCCGAAAAAGATTGGAGCAATTCTCCAAATGATACGCCCTGTGCATGTGCATGAAGTTCAAAAGCTCACGGGTTGTCTGGCTACATTAAGTCGATTCATTTCTCGTTTTGGTGAAAAGGCATTGCCTCTTTACCGACTGATGAAAAAGTCTGATACACTCGAGTGGACTCCTGAAGCTGAAGTAGCTTTTATAGAGCTCAAATCCCTACTTTCCACCCAGCCGGTGCTTGTTGCTCCAGTCAGCAAAGAGCCTCTATTGTTATATATTGCAGCCACTTGACAGGTTGTCAGCACAGTGCTCATATTCGAGCGAGAAGAAGAAGGCAAAGCCTATAAAGTTCAATGCCCAGTATATTACATTTTTGAAGTCTTGACTCCATCCAAGCAAAGGTATCCACATTACCAGAAGCTTGTCTATGGAATTTACTTGACTGCGAAGAGAGTTGCACATTACTTCGGAGACCACTCGATTTCAGTCATCAGCGATGCTCCGTTGTCTGAAATTTTGAACAATCAAGATGCAACCGGTCGAGTGGAGAAGTGGGCAATTGAACTTCTTCCTCTAGATATCAAGTTAGAAGCAAAGAAGGCAATCAAATCTCAAGCAATCGCAGATTTCCTGGACGAGTGGATTGAGTAGCAGCAACCGACTCAGGTTCACTTGGAACACTGGAGCATGTTCTTTGATGGATCCAAGATGTTAAACGGGTCTGGTGCTGGAGTGGGCCTGGTGTCCCCAAGAGGCGACAAACTCAGTTATGTTCTCTAGATTCACTTTGATTCCTCCAACAATGAAGCTGAGTAAAAAGCACTTCTCTATAGGTTACGTATGGACATTTCACTAGGCATCCGTCGCCTGATGGTATATGGCGACTCAGATTTGGTGGTTAATCAAGTGATGAAGGAATGGGATGTCCGGAGTCCTGCCATGACCGGATACTGCAATGGAGTAAGGAAGTTGGAAAAGAAGTTTGAAGGGTTAGAGCTCCACCATGTTCCCCAACTCAAGAATCAGATTGGGCCCTTTAGAACTGGCAGAAGTGGTTTCACTCATCTTCTTGTAGTAGTAGACAAGTTCACTAAGTGGATTGGAGCCAAACCTATCAAGAACCTTGACTCAAGCACAACCATTAGTTTCATCAGAGAGTTGGTGTTCCGATATGGACTTCCACACAACATCATCACAGACAACGGCTCAAACTTTGATTCTAATGAGTTCAAGGCTTTTTGTGCTTCCCAAGGCACTCGGGTCGACTACGCATCCGTTGCGCACCTGCAGTCGAATAGGCAAGCTGAAAGAGCAAATGGTTTGATCCTCCAAGGGCTAAAACCCAGATTGATGCACGACCTTAAGCATGCAGCTGGAGCTTTGGTGACTAAGTTACCATCTGTTTTGTGGGGATTGAGGACAACTCCCAACTGATCGACCGATCAAACCCATTTCTTCATGGTATACGGGACTGAAGCGGTACTTCTGAGTGACTTGCTGCACAATGCACCGCGAGTGGAACTTTTCTCGGAAGCTGAGGCAGAGCAAGCACGTCAAGATGTCGTAGATCTTCTGGAGGAAGAGCGTGAGATGGCCTTGATCCGGTTGACCGTTTACCAACAAGACCTTCGTCAATTCCACGCCTGAAACGTCAGAGGTCGAGCGATTCAAGAAGGAGACCTTGTGCTCCGAGTGGATCAGCAACGGCCTCGCAAGCTCGCTCTACCCCTTCATCGTCACCAAGGTGCTACACAACAGGGCGTATCACCTTTACAATGTAGCCAAGAAGAAAGATGAGCCGCACTCTTGAAACGCAGATTTTCTCCCCCACTTTTATACTTAAACACTCGGATCGTCGAGATGTAATAAGAGTACTTTCGGATTGTTTATCAAAGACATGATTCATGTAGTCTCATAATGATTGTTCCCGCATAAACATACGTTCAAATCCCCCAGTGGGTGGCTTAGCCGCGAACCTGTTTTCGCCTAAGTTTCAAAACATACTCCGAGTGGAGAGAAATCCTCCCACTCAGGGGCTTAGCTGCGAACCAGATTTGAATAAGTTACAAAAACATTCTGAGTGAAGAGCAATCCTCTTGCTCGAAGACTTAGCCGCGATCCCATACTCGCCTAAGTTTCAAAAAATACTCTGAGTGGACAGAAATCCTCCCACTCGGGGGCTTAGTTGCAAAACAAATTCGCCTAAGTTACAATACTACTCCGAGTGGAGAGCAATCCTCCTGATCGGGGGCTTAGCTGCGAACCAAATTCGCCTAAGTTACAAAAACATTTCGAGTGAAGAGTTATCCTCTCACTTGAAGACTTAGCCGGGATCCCGTACTCGCCTAAGTTTCAAAAGATACCTCGAGTGGAGAGCAATCCTCCCACTCGGGGGCTTAGCTGTGAACCAGATTCACCTAAGTTACAAAAACATTCCGAGTGAAGAGCGATCCTGTCACTCGCAGACTTAGCCGCGACCCTGTACTCGCCTAAGTTTCAAAAGATACTCCGAGTGGAGAGAAATCCTCCCATTTGGGGGCTTAGCTGCGAACCAGATTCGCCTAAGTTACAAAAACATTTCGAGTGAAGAGCGATCATCTCACCCGCAGACTTAGCCGCAATCTCGTACTCGCCTAAGTTTCAAAAGATACTCCGAGTGGAGAGCAATCCTCCCACTTGGGGGCTTGGCTATGAACCAGATTCGCCTAAGTTACAAAAACATTCCGACTGAAGAGCGATCCTCTCACTTGAAGACTTAGCCGCGATCCCGTACTCGCCTACGTTTCAAAAAGAACTCCGAGTGGAGATAAATCCTCCCACTCGGGGGCTTAGCTGCGAACCAGATTCGCCTAAGTTACAAAACTACTCCGAGTGGAGAGCAATCCTCCCACTCGGAGGCTTAACTACGATCCCATACTCACCTAAGTTTCAAAAATACCCTGAGTGGAGAGCAATCCTCCCACTCGGGGGCTTAGCTGCGACCCTATACTCGCCTAAGTTTCAAAGACTATTCCAAGTGGAGAGAGATCCTCCCACTCGGAAGTTTAGCCGCGAACCAGCTTCGCGTAAAGCTAAAAATATCCAAGCACATTGGAGACAAGAAAATTGCATTCGGGTGAAACCCGTCAAGTTCGGATAAATCCAAGCAAGGATCAGAACCGCAAGCGAAAGTCCTCGGGCGTCAGGCCCGAAAGAGTTTAATGATTACAAAATCACTCAGCATTCCGAGGAAAATAAGTTCAAATCATCAAGTTTTTCATTTAGCAGGAGGTGGGCTAGCTAGCTCGACGAAGGTGTCCAAGTCAATGTCATTCGCGATGTGAGTGCCCGCGTCAATGAAGGTCTCCATGAAAGACTGAAACTTGAGCTTCCTGCTGTTTTCCACCTTAAGAGCTTTCAGCTTCTCTCCCTTGGCGTCCTTGCAGTGGACACGGACAAGAGATAGAGCCACGTCGGCACCACAACGAGCAGCAGACTTTTTCCATGCTTGCACTCGGTCAAGGATATCATTGAGTCGAGTCATTAGTGACTCGAGGTCATTCTAAAGCACATCTTCTAGCACGGCTCCTTGTCTATCCGCGACAGTGCAACCTTCAGTCGAGCGACATAGTCCAAGACACTGGCGAGGCGAGATTCCAGTCGCAGCACGTTCATTGCAACTTCATCTTTGACAGGAGAGTTGATGGGGTAAAATCCCGTTTGGATCCGCCAGGTCTCCTCCTCGAAATTTTGACAGAACTCTGCGCGGAGAGAAAAGTGATGAGTTGGCAGTAACATTGTGAGGAAGTTTTTTGATCCAGTCGGATGATGGAAAGTACCTTCAAGCATGAGGAACATATTCTTCGCAAGACACCCCCAGATAAACCTCCAACTCGTCTCTCTTCCAAGTGAGTGCATCTAATTTGTCAGCCGAGGCCACCTTCTCCTCCTTCAGCTATGCAGCCTCTTTCTTCGCCTCGTCAACAACAGTCTTCAAATTGGCATTCTCCTCCTCCAATTTGCCGACTGAAGCTAGCTTCCTATCAGCTAGTTCGGTCTTCTCACGTGCCAACTTCTGCGCCCCCGCAAGATCAGTGTTCTTCTGCCCCAATGCCTGCTTCATTTTGTCTAAAGAAATAACATTCCTCGGTCGGGCCTGGAGTTGACGGTTTTCACTATGCACATATGCTCGACTGAAGTCACTCACTCGGTTCAAAAGACGAAGAAGAAGAAAAACCATAACACATAGTCAGCAAGTTATTACCTCCCATGGCTGCCACCTCACTCTATGTAGTCTTCAGAATTTTTCTGGCAAGCTCCAGGTCAAGCTTGAGTTGGATCTTTTCCTTCTCCAAAGCAGCATATTGAGCACCAAGCTCGCAAGATTTATGCAATCAACAAAAAAGAAAAGTTCGGTCGATGACTAGAAAGCTCCTTTACCTCCGAGTGAAGAAGAAGAAATTCAAAAGAGTTCTAAGACCACCACCGAATCAAACATTCGACATCGGTCTCGGGGACTACAGCCAGTGGGTGCACTTAGCGTGCCCCACAGGTTCAATTTTCCACTCGATGCGGTCTGCCCAGTCCGAGTGGAAGAAGCAAAAAATAAACAAGCAAAAGGGAATCATTTGTTCTCAGACCACCGCCGTCTGCTCGCAGTCGACGGCGGTCTCGGGGACTACACCCAGTGGGTGCACTCAGTGTGCCCCCACTGGACCAAGAGCCCACACGACATGACCTGTCTAATTCGAGTGGAAGAGCTACACTGCTAAGTAGAAACACCCAGTGGGTGTACAGATGAAGGCATAGACCCATGATAGATGCACATTAAAGGTTCCAAAACGCTCATCCACGGACATCTTAGGAATAATAAAGCAACGGTTTTCCGGTAGCATATCCTAACAAAGCAAGGTTCAAAGGACATCTTAAGAATAATAAAGCAGCAATTTTCAGATAGCATATCCTAACAGAGCAAGGGTCAAGCTAGAAAGCCAACCGGAAATCAACTTACAATCCACTTACTCAAACATTGGATTGGAGAGCGGAGCTGGCGTCGTAAGCGGCCTTGCTGGTGTCAAACGCTACCTTCAGTCGGCCCATCATCAGACCCGCCTAGATCATGGCTTCCTTGGCAGCTCCCACTTGGTCCTCTGGGATGTGATGCATGATGATGACCCACAAGTGTAGGGGATCAATTGTATCTCTTTTCGATAAGTAAGAGTGTCGAACCCAACGAGGAGCATAAGGAAATGACAAGTAGTTTCCAACAAGGTAATGTTTGCAAGTGTTGAAATTGTAAGTAGCAGAGTAGTTTGATAGCAAGATAATTTGTAACGAGCAAGTAACGATAGTAGTAACAAAAGTGCAGCAAGGTAGCCCAATCCTATTGAGGCAAAGGACATGCCAAAACGATCTATTATGATACGCAAAGCGTTCTTGAGGGTACATGGGACCTTCATCTAGTCACTTTCATCATGTTGGCTTAATTCGTGTTCTGTACTTTGATAATTTGATATGTGGGTGGACCGGTGCTTAGGTGCTATTCTTACTTGAACAAACCTCCTACTTATGATTAACCCTCCCGCAAGCATCCGCCACTACGAGAAAACTATTAAGAATAGATTCTAACCATAGCATTAAACTTTAGGATCCAATCGGCCCCTTATGGAATAGCGCATAAACTGGGGTTTAAGCTTCTGTCACTCTCGCAACCCATCATCTAATTGCTACACCACAATGCATTCCCTTAGGCCCAAATATGGTGAAGTTTCATGTAGTCGACGTTCACATGACACCACTAAGGGAATCACAACATACATACTATCAAAATATAGAACACATATAAAGTTTACATGATTACTTGCAACATGATTTCTCCCATGACCTTAAGAACAAAAGTAACTACTCACAAATGATAATCATGCTCAAGATCAGAGGGGTATTAAATAGCATATTGGATCGGAACATATAATCTTCCACTAAATAAACCATATAGTAATCAACTACAAGATGTAATCAACACTACTAGTCACCCAGAAGCACCAATCTATAGTTCCGGTAACAAGATTGAACACAAGAGATGAACTAGGGTTTGAGAGGAGATGGTGTTGTTGAAGATGTTGATGGAGATTGCCCTCCCCAAGATGGGAGAGTTGTTGGTGATGATGATGACGATGATTTCTCCCTCCGGGAGGGAAGTTCCCCCGGCGGAATCGCTCCGCCAGAGGGCAAAAGTGCTCCTGCCCAAGTTCTGCCTCGAGACGGCGTTGCTCCATCCCGAAAGTCCTCCCCTTATTTTTTTTCTAGGTCAAAATGACCAATATACCAGAAGATGGGCACCGAAGGTGGGCCTGGGTGAGCACAACCCACCAGGGCACGCCTGGGCTCCGTAGCACGCCCAGGTGGGTTGTGCCCACCTGGTGGGCCCCCTCTGGTAGTTATTTGCTCCAATATCTACAGGAATTCTCCCTGTTTGTGTGTACCTTGCATATTATGAGAGAAAATGCATTAGAATTACTCCAAAAAGCATTATTATGGATAGAAACATCATAAATAACAGTAAGAAAACATGATGCAAAATGCACATACCAACTCCCCCAAGCTTTGACCTCGCTTGTCCTCAAGCGAAAACCGAAATCGAAAAACATGTCCACACGCTTAGAGAGAGAGGTGTCGATAAAAAAAATATGGACATAGAAGCATCGTGTTCATTATTATAACAGCAACAAACTTAAAGATAAGACTCATATCATTGAACTTTTATCATAGACTTCTCATGAAAAGTGACAACTCATCACACTGTTGAAGTATAAAGAAAAACTCTATTAGAAACCAACAAACTATGTTCTCAGTCAACTTTGCAACTACAATTCATCATCTTTTCAGTAAGGGTCGCGTATCGGAGCCTTTACGAAAGTCCACATACTCGACCATCATATAGTCTTCTATGATTGCTAACACTCACCGCATACACATGAGCAAAACGTTTCAATCGGACACATAGAAAGATAGGGGCTTATAGTTTCGCCTCCCAACGTATTCACCTCAAGGGTGATGTCAACAATAATAATTCATGCTATCTATATTCAACTAGACATATGTGCCTAGATCTTTCCTCACCACATGATGCTTACCAAAGGAGAAAAATAAAAAGGAATAGAAGGAAAACTTTGACTCTTTGCATAAAAGTAAATACATAAAAGTAAAAGATAGGCCCTTCGCAGAGGGAAGCAGAGGTTGCCATGCGCTTATTTGTTTATATGCTCAACCCCTTAGTGCAAAAGAACATCACGTTGCATTGCCCCTTGTGCTAGTGACCTTTATTATGCAGTGTGTCGCTTTTATTGTTCACCATCACAAGTTCGTGCAACGCTCAATTTTCTCTTACACTAAATGATCTCACACTTTTAGAAGCAATTTTTATTTCCTTTTTGCACCGATGACAACTTACTTCAGGGATCTTGCTCAATCCCTAGGTAGGTATGGTGGACACTTGAAAATAAGATTTGTGTTTAAGGGTTTTTGGATGCACAAGTAGTATCTCTACTTAGTGGAGAATTTTTGTCTAGCAAAGATAGGGGCAAGCACCAATGTTATAGGATCCATGACAATATGACTTCTATGTGAATATAAACAAACATAAACCATTAAGTTGTCTTCCTTGTCCAACGTCAACAACTTTGGCATATAATATTTTGATGAGGGCTCAGAATCACAAAAGATTTCTAGGATAGTATATTTATATGTGAATCTTCTCTTCCCTTATTAATTCTTTCATGAGTTGCATCATTGACTAATGCTATGTTTGTTAACCTCTAATAAAATTTTCTACTTATACTTTTCCTTATGTTGTGTCATCACCTACCATAAGCTTAGTATATGATCTTTTTGATTTATTTCCTTTCTTTCATTTATTTCCTTTCATTTGCAACTTGAAAGTAAAGAAAGCAAAAACTCAAACTAAACTTTATTATATATCTCGCACACGATTACAAGGATAGATCACTAAGCAAACTCTCGAAAAGAAAGTATCAAACTAAACTTTTATTCATCTAAAGCAAAAGATCGAACTAAAATAAATAAAGGTAAAAGATAGTGGGATGATACGATACCGGGGCACATCCCCCAAGCTTGCAGAAGCCAAGGGGAGTGCCCATACTCGATACTCAATTCTCCTTTGGTGATGAAGAAGAAGGTGGTGGTGAAGAGATCTTTTCCTTAAGGATCAAGAGATTCTCCAATCGACGGATGATGCTCCGGAGGTGGATGATATGCTCTTGATGCAGAATATTTTCATGAGTGAGATACTTATTTTGTATGCGAACTATTTCAATGAAGCGAAAGGCTTCAATGTCAGCAGGAGTGAGGTGAACAAGGTAGGGTTTAAGGATATCTTCCACTTCTTCCTCGGCTGGCAGTGCTTTCGAAGATCGGAGGCTGATCTATAGTAACCTCCTTGCTCTCATCTCCTCTGACTGCTTCCACAGGCTCTTCTCTCTTTAGCTCTATCTTCATCAACCAAGCATCCTCCTCCACGTTGTTGGAGAAACAAGAAGACATGATGCCTGACTCAACAGATCTGATAGAAAACAGCAAGAAAAGTGAACAGGGGATTTCTCCATAATACGGTGGACAACAGGTTCGGGAAGTATATATAGATTTTTTTATCTTGGGGGACAAGCAAACAGAAGAAAAAACAGAGTCCGGAAGGTGTCCCAGGTGGGCACAACCCACCTGGGCGCGCCAGGCAAGCCTAGCACACCCTGGTGTCTTGTGCCCACTAGGGTACGCTTCCTGGTAGTTTCATATTTTCCTATTTTTCTAAATATTCCCAAATTGACAAAAAATATTTTTGTGGATTTTTTCGGAGTCCGTTTACTTACCATATCACGTACGTCCTTATTTTCACGATTTTGTAGTGTTCTGGAAGGACTCTTTTATGTGTTCTTCTGGTGTCATAGTTTGGATAATATTACTTTCAACATTAATGGGTGTACCTGAGATATAATGTTTTATTCATTGCCCATTGACAACCTTTGGGTTAGTACCTTCGGCATTATTTATTTTGATAGCTCCAGACTGATAAACCTCCTCGATAACATAGGGACCTTCCCATTTTGAGAGGAGTTTTCCTGCAAAGAATCTGAAACGAGAGTTGTACAAAAGAACATATTCTCCGAACTTAAACTCGCATTTTTGGATTCTTTTGTCATGCCATCTCTTAACTTTTTCTTTGAATATTTTTGCATTTTCATAAGCTTGGGTTCTCCATTCATCTAATGAGCTAATACCAAATAACCTCTTTTCACCAGCAAGTTTGAAATCATCGTTGAGCTCTTTGATGGCCCAATATGCTTTATGTTCTAACTCAAAAGGCAAATGACAAGCTTTTCCATAAACCATTTTATAAGGAGACATACTCATAGGATTTTTATATGCTATTCTATAAGCCCAAAGTGCATCATCTAATTTCTTAGACCAATTCTTCCTGGACCTATTGACAGTCTTTTGCAAAATTAATTTTATTTCTCTATTGCTAAGTTCAACTTGACCACTAGACTAAGGATGATAAGGTGATGCAATTCTATGGTTAACATCATACTTGGCAAGCATTTTACGGAAAGCGCCATGAATAAAGTGTGAACCACCATCAGTCATTAAATATCTAGGGACTCCAAACCTTGGGAAAATAACTTCCTTAAGCATTTTAATAGAGGTGTTGTGATCAGCACTACTGGTTCGAATAGCTTCTACCCATTTAGTAACATAATTAACAGCAACCAAAATATGTGTATACCCATTAGAGGAAGGAAAAGGTCCCATGTAATAAAATACCCAAACATCAAATAGTTCAACAACAAGTGAATAATTCATAGGCATTTCTTGACGCTTATCGATATTACCTATTCTTTGACATTCATCACAAGATAAGACGAACTTATAGGCATCCTTGAAGAGAGTAGGCCAATAAAATCCAGACTGTAATACCTTATGAGCAGTTCTATCTCCAGCATGATGCCCTCCATAAGCTTCGGAGTGACATTTCCGTAGGATTTGTCGCTGTTCATGCTCAGGTACACAACGTCTAATAATACCATCTACTCCTTGTTTATAAAGATGTGGGTCATCCCAAAAGTAATGTCTTAAATCATAGAATAAGTTTTTCTTTTGTTGGTATGTAAAGCTAGGTGGTAAATATTTAGCAACAATGTAATTAGCATAGTCAGCATACCAAGGAGTAATGTGAGCAACATTTATTGCAACTAACTGCTCATCAGGAAAACTATCATCAATAGGTAGTGGGTCGTCAAGCAAATTTTCAAGCATAGATAAATTATCAGCTACTGGGTTCTCAGCTCCTTTTCTATCAGTGATATGTAAATCAAATTCTTGTAACAAGAGAACCCATCGAATAAGTCTAGGTTTAGCATATTTCTTTTCCATAAGATATTTAATAGAAGCACGGTCTGTGTGAACAGTTACTTTGTAATCAACAATATAAGTTCTAAATTTATCACAAGCAAACACAACTGCTAAAAATTCTTTTTCAGTAGTAGCATAATTTCTTTGAGCATTGTCTAGAGTTTTACTAGCATAATGAATAACATTCAGTTTCTTATCAACTCCTTGTCCTAGAACAGCACCAACAGCATAATCAATAGCATCACACATAATTTCAAAAGGCAAGTTCCAATCAGGTGGTTGAACAATAGGTGCAAAAATTAAGGCTTTCTTGAGTGTTTCAAAGGCTTCTAAACAATCATCATCAAAAACAAAGGGAATATCCCTTTGCAAGAGACTAGTGAGAGGCATAGAAATTTTAGAAAAGTCTTTGATAAATCTCCTATGGAAACCAGCATGACCTAAGAAACGACGAATATATTTTATATCTTTGGGACATGGAATTTTCTCAATTGCATTAACCTTAGCTTTGTCCACTTCAATACCTCTTTCGGAAATTTTATGACCCAAGACAATGCCTTCACTAACCATAAAGTGGCAGTTCTCCCAATTCAAGACAAGATTTGTTTGTTCACATCTCTGCAAAACTCGATCAAGATTGCTTAAACAATCATCGAAAGACTTCCCATAAACAGAGAAGTCATCCATGAAAACCTGAACAATCTTTTCACAAAAGTCATAGAATATAGCAGTCATACATCTTTGAAAAGTAGCAGGTGCATTACATAAACCAAAAGGCATATGTCTATAAGCATAGGTTCCAAAGGGACAAGTAAAAGTGGTCTTTTCTTGATCAGGTTGAGAAACATGTATTTGTGAAAAAACAGAATATCCATCAAGGAAGCAAAAGTGTGTGTGCTTAGACAATGTTTCAAGCATTTGATCAATAAAACGCAGAGGGTAATGATCTTTTCTAGTTGCTTTGTTTAATTTTCTAAAATCAATTACCATTCTATAACCTGTAACAATTCTTTGTGGAATAAGTTCATTCTTATCATTAGGAACAATAGTTATACCTCTTTTCTTAGGGACACAATGAATAGGACTTACCCATCTACTATCAGCTATAGGATAAATTATACCTGCTTCCAGAAGTATTAAGATTTCCGTTCTTACCACTTCCTTCATCTTCGGATTTAACCGACGTTGCTGATCAACAACGGGTTTAGCATCAGGTTCCATATTAATTTTGTGTTGGCATAGAGTGGGACTAATGCCCTGTAATCATCAAGAGTACATCCAATAGCAGCTAAGTGCTTCCTTAGAACTTTCAATAATCTTTCTTCTTCATGTTCTGAAAGGTTAACACTAATAATAACAAGATATATCTTCTTTTCATCAAGATAAGCATATCTCAAAGTGTTTGGCAATTGTTTTAATTCAAACACAGTATCACCTTTAGGTGGAGGAGGACCTCCTAGAGTTTCAATAGGCAAATTGTGTTTAAGCAGAGGACGTTGTTCAAAGAAAATCTTATATATTTCATTTCTTTCATGCATATGTAAATCATTTTCATGGTCTAGCAAATATTGTTCTAATGGATCGGTAGGAGGTACAACAATAGAAGCAAGACCAATTACTTCATATTTACTAGGCAATTCTTTTTCATGAAGCTTTCTACTAAACTTGGAAAAATTAAACTCATGAGACTCATCACCAAAACTAACACCGACAGTTTGCTTCTCACAGTCAATTTTAGCATTAACGGTGTTCAAGAAGGGTCTCCCAAAGATAATGGGACAAAATTCATCTTGTGGGGAACCAAGAACAAGAAAATCAGTACAGTATTTTTTTCACACACAAGACTTCAACATCTCTAACAATCCCAATTGGTGAGATAGTGTATCTATTAGCAAGTTTAATAGTAACATATATGTCTTCTATCTCTGCAAGTGTTATGTCAGTCATAATTTCTTGATATAAGGTGAAAGGAATAGCACTCACACTAGCACCTATGTCACATAAACCATGATAATAGTGATATCCTATTTTAACTGAGACAATGGGCATGCCAACACAACAGGTCTATGTTTATCTTTTTTATCAGGTTTTGCAATTCTAGCAGCTTCTTCACAGAAGTAAATAACATATGCCCATCCATATCTTATTCCAAGAGATCTTTAACCATAGCAATACTAGGTTCTACTTTAATATGTTCGTCAGGTTTAGGTGTTCTAATATAGCTTTTTTTACCACAGTTGAAACTTTAGCGTGTTCCTTTATCCTAACAGGGAAAGGTGGTTTCTCAATATAAACAAAAGGAACAACTGGATCAACATTGTAAAGTATAGTTTCTTCTTTAACTGCTAATGGTTCTTTCCTTTCTTCTTTAATAGGTGGGTGATATTTAAACCACTTCTCTTTAGGGAGATCAACATGGTAGCAAATGATTCACAAAAGGAGGCTACTATCTCGGAGTCAAGTCCATATTTAGTGCTAAACTTTTGAAAAGCGTCGGTATCCATAAAAGATTTAACACAATCATACTTAAGTTTAATACCCGAATCTTTACCTTCGTAGAGTTCGCAATCTTTAGAGTTGTGTTTAATTCTTTCGAAACGATCCCACTGGAATTCAATAGTCTTCTTCATAAAAGAACCAGCACAAGAAGTATCAAGCATGGTTTGATCATTACGAGAAAGTCGAGCATAAAAGTTCTGGATAATAATTTATCTTGACAGCTCATGATTGGCGCATGAATGTAACATTGACTTAAGCCTCCCCCAATCTAGAGCGATACTTTCTCCATCACGAGGCCAAAAATTATATATATAATTCTGATCATGATGAACTAGATGCATAGGATAAATTTTTTGATGGAACTCCAATTTCGAACGATTCCAATTCCAAGATCCAATATCATCACATAGCCTATACCATGCCAATGCTTTTCCCTTCAAAGATAAAGTGAAAACCTTTTCCATAACTTCATCTCCGGGTAAACCTGCAAACTTGAACAATCCACAAATTTGTTCTACATATATCAAGTGCATACCATGATGTTCGGTTCCATCTCCTGCATAAGGATTAGCTAGCAGTTGTTCTATCATACACGAAGGAATTTCATATTCAATATTTTTAGTAGGTGCATTAGGTTGAGGGGTATCTAATTGTGGTTCCGGTCGAGGTGAAGATACCCCGAACAAACCCCTCAAAGGATTGTTTTCCATAGTAACAAGTGACAATAAATTTCAGCACACTATATAAATGTTTCCTTACCAAAGGCACTTCACTCCCTGGCAACGGTGCCAAAAATAGCCTTGATGACCCACAAGTATAGGGGACCAATTGGAGCTATTTTTGATAAGTAAGAGTGTCGAACCCAACGAGGAGCAGAAGGAAATGACAAGTGGTTTTCAGCAAGGTAGTGTGTGCAAGTGCTGAAATTGTAAGTAGCAGAGTAGTTTGATAGCAAGATAATTCGTAAGGAGCAAGTAATGATAGTAGTAACAAAAGTGCAGCAAGGTATCCCAACCCTTTTGAGGCAAAGGAGAGGCAAAAATAGTCTCTTATGATAAGCAAAACGTTCTTGAGGGTACACGGGATTTTCATCTAGTCACTTTCATCATGTTGGCTTAATTTGTGTTCGGTACTTTTATAATTTGATATGTGGGTGGGCAGGTGCTTAGGTGTTGTTCTTACTTGAACAAACCTCCTACTTATGATTAACCCTCCAGCAAGCATCCGCAACTACGAGAAAAGTATTAAGAATAAATTCTAACCATAGCATTAAACTTTTAGATCCAATCGGTCCCTTACGGAATAGCGCATAAACTGGGGTTTAAGCTTCTGTCACTCTCGCAACCCATCATCTACTACTACTCCACAGTGCATTCCCTTAGGCCCAAATATGGTGAAGTGTCATGTAGTCGACGTTCACATGACACCACTAAGGGAAATCACAACATACATACTATCAAAATATCGAACACATATCAAGTTTACATGATTACTTGCAACATGATTTCTCCCATGACCTCAAGAACAAAAGTAACTACTCACAAATGATAATCGTGCTCAAGATCATAGGGGTATTAAATAGCATATTGGATCTGAACATATAATCTTCCACCAAATAAACCATATAGTAATCAACTATAAGATGTAATCAACACTACTAGTCACCCACATGCACCAATCTATAGTTCCGGTAACAAGATTGAACACAAAAGATGAACTAGGGTTTGAGAGGAGATGGTGTTGTTGAAGATGTTGATGGAGATTACCCTCCCCAAGATGGGAGAGTTGTTGCTGATGATGATGACGATGATTTCCCCCTCCGCGAGGGAAGTTCCCCCGGCGAATTGCTTCGCAGGAGGGAAAAGTGCTCATGCCCAAGTTCCACCTCGAGACGGCGGCGCTCCAACCCGAAAATCCTCCCCTTATTTTTTTTAGGTCAAAATGACTTATACAAGAAGATGGGCACCGGAGGAGGGCTTGGGTGAGCACAACCCACCAGGGCGTGCCTGGGCTCCCTGGTGTGCCCAGGTGGGTTGTGCCCACCTGGTGGGCCCCTATGGTAGTTATTTGCTCCAATATTCCTCATATATTTGATAAAAAAATCTCCATGAAGTTTCAGCTTGTTTGGAGTTGTGCGGAATATGTGGCCTGACATAGCTTTTCCTGGTCTAGATTTCCAACTGCCGGAATTCTCCCTATTTGTGTGTACCTTGCATATTATGAGAGAAAAGGCATTAGAATTACTCCAAAAAGCATTATTATGGATAAAAACATCATAAATAACAGTAAGAAAACATGATGCAAAATGGACATATCACATGACAAATGGAGCTGACGAGGGAGTCAACGACGCAGCTGGTGGGGTCGGAGCTTGGGGTTGCGCAGCTGGACCAGAGTTCAGGACAGTCGACGCTGAGGGTTGGTCAGTCGACAAAGGAACAACGAAAGAGACAGAAGCCCGCGACGGGTCACCAAGTTCTAGAGCCACAGGCTCAGACAGCTGGCGAGATGCTCGACTGGAAGGTGTTCTCTTGCTCAGAGCTCTGCCCCTTCTCCCTGCACTCCTTTGAGGCTCATCCTCGTCATCATCATCTAGAAGATGGATAACATTCATAGGCACTGCAAACACTCAACAGTGAGATTTCAGTCGACCGAGAAGTCAAGTGATAGAGTATGAACGTGGTTGTGGTATCATACCCACTCGAGAGGTGGCCGTGTCCACGGTCTCCGCATCTACCCGCTCCTCGTCAATGTCCATGGAAGTTGCAGAGGTAGCAACCCTGGAAGCCCAAAATTTCACTCGTTCAAGCAAATGAAGAAGTCCACAGTGGAAATAAAGGAAAAGAAAAAGAAACACTTATGTCGAGGCAACAAGCACTGTCACCTTGATCCTGGCAGGGCCTTCTGAGGCTTGGGTGGAGCAACTTTGGCCTGCTTCACGGATTTTTCCGTTGGCTCAGGGGTCGGCGTCCGAGTGTGCTTTGGAATCTTTGCACTCGACGCAACTACCTTTCCATGAGCTCCCGCAGGGTCTTGTGA
Source organism: Triticum dicoccoides (assembly GCF_002162155.2). Lineage (NCBI taxonomy): Eukaryota > Viridiplantae > Streptophyta > Magnoliopsida > Poales > Poaceae > Triticum > Triticum dicoccoides. The sequence goes on from NC_041392.1 coordinate 537,927,032, forward strand.
CTGCTTGGAGCGTCGCTCAGAGCGGGACGGTGAACCGACTTCTTCGCTGTTGTCGGAGTCCTCGCTGTCATCTTCGCTGTCATCAGCATACTCGAAATCAGCGCTTCCACCTTCACTCTCTACTCCTTGGTACTGGTCTCCATTCGGCATTGAGTACATTTTGGTGAAAACCTACAAGACACAAGTTGCGAATATCAGTCGGATTTCAAGAATTGTTGCATATTGAACAAAGTATAAGCTCTCGACAAACATGCCTCACCTCTCCTGGTAAGTTCTGGGCGTCGAATGGCAGGATCCTCTTGGCTCCACGAGGGTTGTCCTTGTTGCCCGTGATGCTCTGGAGCCACTGAGCCACCATTTTCTCGCTGACCTCCTCCGGGTGGGTCCGAGCGGTGTCTTCTAGGCCCGAATACATCCACATGGGGTGATCACGGTGTCGGTGTCAAAACCGGCGGATCTCAGGTAGGGGGTCCCGAACTGTGCATCTAGGCCGGATGGTAACAGGAGGCAGGGAACACGATGTTTTACCCAGGTTTGGGCCCTCTTGATGGAGGTAAAACCCTACGTCCTGCTTGATTAATATTGATGATATGGGTAGTACAAGAGTAGATCTACCACGAGATCAGAGAGGCTAAACCCTAGAAGCTAGCCTATGGTATGATTGTATGTTGTAGTTGTTGTGTCCTATGGACTAAAACTCTCTGGTTTATATAGACACCGCAGAGGGTTAGGGTTACACAAGGTCGGTTACAAAGGAGGAGATATCCATATCCGTATTGCCTAGCTTGCCTTCCACGCCAAGTAGAGTCCCATCCGGACACGAGACAAAGTCTTCAATCTTGTATCTTCATAGTCTAACAGTCCGGCCAAAGGATATAGTCCGGCTGTCCGGAGACCCCCTAATCCAGGACTCCCTCAGTAGCCCCTGAACCAGGCTTCAATGACGATGAGTCTGGCGCACAGTATTGTCTTCGGCATTGCAAGGCGGGTTCCTCCTCCAAATACACCATGGAAGAATTTGAATACAAGGATAGTGTCCGACCCTGCAAAATAAGTTCCACATACCACCGTAGAGAGAATAATATTTTCGCAAATCTAATTTGCTGACTTGTTTTGGCAGCATGACGTTATGTCATGGCCCGGTGATTATTCGAACAGTTTCCTTAAACTAGCCCTGCACATAACGCGAGGCAGTTTTTTGACACGTCTTGTCAAAGCAGAGATCGTGTCCCCTTATTACGGGATTCTCATCAATACGGGCGTGGGTAACCCAACCGCACCATCGATTACGGTGCTTGGGGGATAAGCGAGTCTTACCAGGCTAGTGGGGACACTTAGTTTCGTCCGCCCATATAAGGGGATAAGGATTCACCTTTTCATCCACGCCTTCTTCCTCCTTTGCTCATCCATTTTCGCACACTCGAGCTCTAGCGCCCAAGTCCGCACTTCCCACCTCCACCTTCTCCAACCATGTCCGGAGCGGGAGGCAGGTGGATGGTCTCCTCCGTCACGGAGGGAGACATCAAGAAGTTGCGCGGAGCCGGATACTTAGCCGCGAATATCGCGCATCGGCTGCCCACTGCGGGGCAGATCGTCCCTACCCCGGAACCTCACGAGAGGGTAGTTTTCCTCCACCACTTCCTCCGCGGACTGGGGTTTCCCCTCCATCCATTCATCTGTGGTCTCATGTTCTACTACGGGCTGGACTTTCATGATGTGGCCCCGAACTTCGTCCTCAACATTTCGGCGTTCATCGTCGTGTGTGAGGCTTTCCTCCGCATCCGGCCCCACTTAGGCATGTGGTTAAATACCTTCAATATCAAGCCGAAGGTGGTACGAGGCCAACAAGCAGAATGCGGCGGAGCCATGGTGGTCAAGATGCCCAACGTTATATGGCTTGAAGGCCCTTTGTGGAGACAATAAAGGGATGGCAATCGGCGTGGTTCTACATCACCGAGCCGCGCAACGCCAAATGGGCGACAGCCCCCGAGTTTTGATCCGGATTCCCTAGACGGCTCACTTCCTGGAAAGAGAAGGGCTTGTCATGGGGTTCATCGGTGGAGCTGGATGGACTCCAGAAATGTATCCGGAGTATGGCAAGCAAGAAGCTCAAGCTTGTCAACATAATCCAGGTTATGCTCATCCGCCGGATCCTCCCATGTCAACAACGGGATTTTAACTTGTGGGAGTTCGACCCGGCCCGGCACCAGACTCTAAGCGAGCTCTTTGATACAATGCACAAGGACGTCTGGAAGGTGTTGCTCAAGGGCGCCGAGGTCCCTCCTTCTCTCGCCGAGGACCGCGGACTAAGCGCAAAGCGCCTAGCGCGTTCGGTGAGTTTAATACGTCTCGTAGGACATTTATTTCCCCTAGCTTAATCATGTGCGGGGTCTAATCTCCATGCCTTTGATAGGACTGGGTGGAGATGTTGGGGCAGATTAACTGTCCGACCCCTTTGCCCGAAGACACTGCGGGCGCTCTCCTGACGGAGATGCTGACTCCGGCTCCTTACAAGGTGCCAGAGAAGGCCAAGAAGGCCAAGGGAACCCAAAAGAGTTCCCGGCGCCAGGTGTTATCGGACTCATCGTACGATAACTCTGCGGCACACTCCTCCCCCAAAGACGAGGAGGAAGAAGAAGATGCTCCCCCTCCAGGCGGGGGAGACAAGAAAAGGAAGGTCGTCCCGACTGGGGGGTCGAAGGGTCCAAGAAGGGAAGGACTCTCCTTCCGAACAGCTCCACCGCCGCCGATGAAGACGAAGACGAGTGGTTACCCAGGGCCAAGCCCCTGTGGAGATCGTAAGTATTCGGATACCAGAGTAACTCATAGCATTCCTTTGTCGCACTACTTTCCCTAATGCCGAACATAATTATGCAGGCCGCCACGAGCCAGTATCGATGTATCATCGGACGGCTCCTGGGCTCGTTGGACATGGATAGCGATCCAGTCCCGACCGCCACCTCCCCTCATCCTGCTGATGACGCTGAGGTGATGTCTCAAGAGGCACCGGGTCGAGGGGAGACAGTCCTGGAGGCGCCTCAAGGCGACCTTCCGGACACTGGGAGCCAAGGGGACAGGGCCCCTGAGAGCTCCGAGTTCGGCCCTCAGCCGAACACCACGGCGGAACCTCCAGTGGTTCTGGGCTCGGGTAGGCGGCCTCCTTCTAAGAGGGGAGAGACGCCTGTGCCGGTGACCTCTGTCCATCCAGAGGTGTCGGACAATCTGCTGGAAGCGCTTCGCAGCGCTTCCATCAACGAGGAGCACCGCACTATCATGAGTGCGGTGATCCAGAAGGTTCAGTCCGCCAAGAGCGGATTGACTGAAGCCTGTGCCAGCCTTCTAACAGGCTTTGAGGTAAGTGTTTTTAGAATATAGGAAAAATATTACCGCATAGACAGTAGCCCCTGATGCTTTGTTCGGTGTTCACAAAGAAAAGCCGAACAGAGGATCAAATAATATCGCAGGAGTCTAATATAAGTATGTCAATACGCATATGCAGGCTTCGCTGCTGGCATCCGCCGCACTGACTGCGGAGGTTGCCGTACTGAAGCAGGACCTCGAGGGGTCCAAGAAAGAGCTCGGCCTTGCCAAGAGACAGCTCGCGGAGAACAATGGTAAGTAATACCCTGTCTATAGATATGTATATATAAAAAAGATGTGATTGCAAAATGACAGGATCATCGTATATTTGCCAGGGGCCACGATCGAGGTGGCGACCCTAAAGCAAGCGCTAACCAAGGCTGAAGATAAAGCGGCCAAGGAGCGCATCGAGCGGGTAAAACAAGAGGCTCAGGTGGGCAAGGTGCAGCAAGAGCTCCAGGCTCTCATGACGAAGCACGAGGCATTGGAGCTTGACTCGAAGACGCGAGAGTCTGAGCTTGCCGCGGCCCTCGAGGGTGCAAAAAGTGCCAAGGCCGAAGCCCAAAAGGCCCTCCAGGAGATTGATGCAATGAAGAAGATAACAGCGGGTAAGGCATTCTATATGCAGAGCAAGCATGTAAAAGTAAATTACCGATTACTTACCCGGATTCGAAGCTCTCCAGGAGCATTCGCAGATTTGCCCCACAGCGTGTCGGATGCCACACAATTTTACCAGGCCGAGGAGGGAAGCTCAAAGGAGAAGCTGTTCTGGTCTCAGTATACTGGGACCGAACACCTGATGCCTCTGAGCGACCAGCTAAAGCAGCTGGTCGAGCTGCACAAGGCAGCCGAACAGGCCATGAAGGGCCTTATAGTCGGGCTATGGCCTGGCGACGCCCTTCCGAACAGCTACTTCAGCCTGGTGAGGCGGCTTGTAGATGCCTGCCCACGGTTGAAGGTCGTCAAGTGGTCCGTCTGCATCGAAGGTGCACGCCGGACTTTCGCCTGTGTGAAGGTGCAATGGGCCAAGCTAGACGCCGTGAAGCTGATCAAGGAAGGGTTGTCGCATGGCAAGGAGCATCGCACCCCCGAAATTTATTATGAGGGTGTCCTGAAGGGTGCCCGTCTTGTGGCGGACGAATGTTCAAAGGATGTAATATTTGATTAAACTTGCTCGTGTGATCCTGTATGACGGAAACTTGTTTCATATGCGCTATGCAACACTTGTGTGAATTTAAAATATTACCTTCTGTTTGGCTGTTTATCCAATCTGAGAGATGGCTAGTCCTCGGCTTCTACCCCCATGCCACGAGTGCTGGGGTGTTCGGGATAAACCTGAGCACTCTTGTTCCCATGTTTGGGTCCTTCGAGGGAGGTGCTCAACACAATGAACAAGGCAACCGGACTAATAATGCTTTATCACTCTCACTTAGCCATAGAATTCTATCATTTTAAATTTCGGCGAAGCCCCTGGTATTCGGAAGGCCGAATTCGGGGCGCGATACATGCCTTTAAGCCGGACAGGGCCGGCCCCTCACCCTAAGCGGCATAAGTCTTTAGGGAGTCGAAAACCTCGCCAAACAGCGACCAGTCTCTTGCCTTATCATGACAGTCAGTTTTAGCTTTCTCTACTGAGGTGCTCATCCCGGCAGAACCGGGGCACAATCGCAGTAGTTCTCCTAGTGCTACCTTAGCCGATAGAGCAGAACATAAGGTACCAAAACATAGGAGCCGGGAAAACCCAACATTTTACCAAAGACATGATTCGGAGCTGATGTATATAATGCTATAAGTTCATGGTGCCGCACTTGTGAAAGTGTTCGGACTTTTCACACCATATTGTGGGGTACGTAAGCCCCTGGTGTATTGGCCGTACCAAAGTGTACGGTTGCAAGGCGTCGTTAATGAACACACACATATATATAACAAGAATGCAATAATAGTCGCGATGGTATGCATTGTTTATTCAAAAAGGTGTGTTAAAGCAGAATGATACAGATAGTGCGATAAGCAAAGAGTGGGACTATGTCCCTTCCAAGGGCAAGCTGTGGAATAGTATTAAATCAAATATTCCGCTCGTTATTGTAATCCACCTGGGAATTCCATGGTGTGACGTAGCTTTCTGCCTCCTTGGTTGCTGCATCATGTGTTCGGCAATAGTGCTGCTAGACAGGGTTTCCAGATATTAAGGTCCTGAAAAAAGAGAAAAATAACCAAACGGGAAGCCCCTAGTGTGGTTTAAGCCACGTCTTGGGGCGTGCTACAGTGTGCCCCCCTCTCCACCTGTGCCCATGGTATTTTTAGTGCGTAATTATGTACGCGTGGCACGAGCTTCGCCGTTTGGCTGGGACTGGGGTGGGGGTCGCATTGCTACGCGAGCTCAGATCGCGCCAGGCAGTCTATCTGCCGATTGCTCCAAGCGCGCTTGAAGGTGTCCGGGTTTTGAACTGCCGAACTGGTGGGTTGCCTTGAGAGGCTGTTTTGCACTTCTGCTACGAGGGCCGCAGTGTGCTCCTCTGTTCGGAGAGAGCGCTCTGTGTTTCCATTTACTGTAATAACCCTGTGAGGTCCTGGCATCTTGAGCTTGAGGTATGCATAATGCGGTACCGCATTGAATTTCGCAAATGCGGTTCACCCAAGCAGTGCATGATAACCACTACGGAACGGGACTATATCGAAGATTAACTCTTCGCTTCCGAAGTTATCCAGGGATCCGAAGACCACTTCTAGTGTAATTGAGCCTGTGCAATGGGCCTCTACGCCTGGAATGACGCCCTTGAAGGTCGTTTTTGTGGGTTTGATCCTTGAGGGGTCTATACCCATTTTGCACACTGTGTCCTAATAAAGCAGGTTTAGGCTGCTATCGCCATCCATAAGGACTCGAGTGAGGTGAAATCCGTCAATGATTGGGCCCAGAACCAGTGCGGCGAATCCACCATGACACATACTAGTGGGATGGTCCCTTCAATCAAAAGTGATCGGATAGGAGGACCACGGGTTGAACTTTGGGGCGATTGGCTCCAACGCATATACGTCCCTGAGCGCACTCTTCCCCTCCCTCTTGGGTATGTGGATTGCGTATATCATGTTCACCATCCGCACTTGTGGGGGAAACCTCTTCTGTCCTCCGGTGTGTGGCTGCCGGGGCTCCTCCTCGTCATCACTATGTGGCCCCTTGTCCTTGTTTTCGGCAATTAACTTGCCGGCCTGCTTGAACACCCAACAATCCCTGTTGGTGTGATTGGCTGCCTTTTCTGGGGTGCCGTGTATTTGGCACGAGCGATCGAGTATACGGTCCAAGCTGGACGGTCCCGGCGTACTTTGTTTGAATGGCTTTTTCCGCTGACCGGGTTTAAAGCCTTTGAATCCGGCATTGACTGTCGTATCCTCGTTATTATCGCTGCTAATGTGGCGCTTATGTTTGTTGTGACGTGACCTGCTATTGTCGTCCTTGGTATCCGAAGTACCATGGTTCTTTGATATGTTGTTACTACGAGCCAGCCAGTTGTCTTCTCCCGCACAAAAGCGGGTCATGAGTGTCGTGAGGGCTGCCATAGATTTCGGCTTTTCCTGACCAAGGTGCCGGGCTAGCCATTCGTCGCGGATGTTGTGTTTGAAAGCCGCTAGGGCCTCTGCATCCGGACAGTCGACAATTTGATTTTTCTTTGTTAGGAACCGAGTCCAGAATTGCCTGGCCGATTCTTCTGGCTGTTGAATTATGTGGCTCAAGTCATCGGCATCTGGTGGCCGCACATAAGTGCCCTGAAAGTTGTCGAGGAATGCGGTTTCCAGATCTTCCCAATAGCTGATGGACTCGGCTGGCAAGCTGTTAAGCCAATGTCGCGCTGGTCCCTTGAGCTTTAGTGAGAGGTATTTGATGGCGTGTAAGTCTTCACCGCGGGCCATGTGGATGTGGAGGAGGAAATCCTCGATCCATACTGCGGGGTCTGTTGTGCCGTCGTATGATTCAATATTTACATGTTTGAAACCTTCTGGGATTTGATGATCCATTACTTCGTCTGTGAAGCATAAGGGGTGTGCGGCGCCTCTGTATTGGGCTATATCGCGACGCAGCTCGAATTGGTCTTGCCCGTTGTGTTCGGCCCGGCTGGATTTGCTTTTGCTGTATCCGGCGTGACATTTATCGTCTCGCAGAGTAGCACGCCCTCGTGATCCATAGATCGATCTTGCATACTTTGCTTTGTCCTCCAATATGTCTCGCAGGTCTGGCGTATCTCCCCATGCCTTTTTATTTGAATGGCGTCGGGGTGGAGGCTGAGTTTTTGGCTGGAATGTCTCTCTATCGCGGCCACGAGGTGGCCGATCAGCCGTATCATACGCTTCTTCCTCCAGTCTAGGTAGCAACCTGCACTTTGGGTAACTCTTGGAGGGGCGCTCGAGTTTATATTCCTCGACCGCGAGGACTTCAGTCCATCTGTCAGCTAGCAGATCCTGATCAGCTTGAAGCTGCTGCTGCTTTTTCTTAAGGCTATTTGCCGTGGCTATAAGCCGGTGTTTGAAGCGCTCTTGTTCGATGGGATCCTCTGGCACAGCGAATTCGTCGTCGCCGAGGCTTGCCTCGTCTTCGGAGGGGGCATGTAATTATCTTCCTCCTCCTCTCCATCTGTCGCTCTCTTAGGAGGGCTGGCTCCTCCATTCTCCTACTCTAAATCTTGCTGGAGGGGATTGTTGTTGTCTTCGGCACTATCCGGAGTATTATTATCTCCTGTGCCGGTATCACCACTTTTGCTTTGGCGGGACTTAGAGCGGCGCCGCTGACGTCGGCGCTTGGGTTGCTTCTTGGAGGGGTCATCCTCCGCTATCTCGTCGTCATTGCCTTATTTGGGTGTATCCACCATGTATATATCGTATGATGAGGTGGCTGTCCAATGCCCTGTGTGCGGTGGTTCCTCTTCGCCTCCCATATTGTCGTCCATACCGTCGATGTCTTCGGAGTCGAAGTCGAGCATGTCGGTTAAGTCATCGACAGTGGATACTAACTGGGTGGTGGGTGGGCCTCGAATTTCTTCGTCGTCCGCATCCCAGTCCTGCCGGACATAGTTCGGCCAGGATCCTCCTGACAAGGAGAGAGACCTTAATGAGTTCAGTATGTCGCCAAAGGGCGAGTGCTGAAAAATATCCGCGGAGGTAAACTCCATGATCGGCGCCCAATCGGATTCGATAGGAATGGGCGCAAGCGGTTCGGAGTCCGTGTCCGGAGAAGGATCCGGCAGTTTAACGACACGGCTCTCGTGCAAGGTAAGGTCGATGTTTGGCTCGATCGCCGCTGAGGGTAAGGCCTCCGTGGCGGGGTCCATCCACCCATCTTCGGAAGGCACACCTGGCTCCGAATTGAGGGTCGGGGCGGCTGCGTGTGCGATCTCTTGAACACTATCCGATGGTGGCGCTAAGCGTTAATCATCGTGACCGCGTGACCCACAAGGCAGAGGCTCGAATCCGTCGAAGATCAAGTCTCCGCGGATATCGACCGTGTAGTTTAAGCTTCCAAACCTGACCTGGTGGCCAGGGGCATAACTTTCAATCTGCTCCAGATGGCCAAGCGAATTGGCCCGCAGTGCAAAGCCGCCGAATATGAAGATTTGTCCGGGAAGAAAAGTCTCACCCTGGACTACATTGCCATCGATGATATTAGGATCCATCAAGCCTAACAGCGACGACACAGAGGAACTCTCAATGAAAGCACCAATGTCGGTGTCAAAACCGGCGGATCTCGGGTAGGGGGTCCCGAACTGTGCGTCTAGGCCGGATGGTAATAGGAGGCAAGGAACACGATGTTTTACCCAGGTTCGGGCCCTCTTGATGGAGGTAAAACCCTACGTCCTGCTTGATTAATATTGATGATATGGGTAGTACAAGAGTAGATCTACCACGAGGTCAGAGAGGCTAAACCCTAGAAGCTAGCCTATGGTATGATTGTATGTTGTAGTTATTGTGTCCTACGGACTAAAACTCTCCGGTTTATATAGACACCAGAGAGGGTTAGGGTTACACAAGGTCGGTTACAAAGGAGGAGATATCCATATCCGTATTGCCTAGCTTGCCTTCCACGCCAAGTAGAGTCCCATCGGACACGAGACGAAGTCTTCAATCTTGTATCTTCATAGTCTAACAGTCCGGCCAAAGGATATAGTCTGGCTGTCCAGAGACCCCCTAATCCAGGACTCCCTCACACGGGCTTGCAAGGGCTGGATGCGCCGACTGAGGAACACCTCAAGCAAATCCATGCTTGTTACACTGCCCTGGACCAGAGCAACGACCATGTCGACCAAAATCTCTACTTCGCCCTTCTCCTCCACAGGAACTATCAACGAAGGAGGATTTTGGAGCCTCTCCAGAGTAAAAGGAGGAAGGCCAGTCGACTGCCACCCTCTAACCGACCTGGGAAAGGTCATGGGAGGAAAAGTAATCCTACCCCTCATCTAGATTCCGAGCCCCCCGCACATTTGGATCACGTGTGTTTTCTCATCATCAGGGTTAGCTTTCTTTACCGACTAAGATTGGCAGGTGAAAATATGTTTGAACAGACCCCAGTGCGGGCAGCATCCAAGGAAATTTTCGCACATGGAAACAAAGGTGGCAAGATACGAGATAGTGTTGGGGGGAAGAGTGGATCTGAGCACCAAAGAAATTCAAGAAGCCTCGAAAGAACGGATGAGGAGGCAGAGAGAAACCTCAGTCGACATACGTCGTGAGGAGAACACGCTTGCCTTCGCACGGGGAGGGCTTGGTCTCCCCCTCCGGCAACCTCCAAGACCCCTCGGCGATCAAGCCGTCAGCGACCATATTCTCCATGTCCTCCACCATGACGGAAGAGTGGATCCAGTCCCCCTGGATCCATCCAGGCGGCAGACCGGACCGCGGCGTCGATCCCTTGGCCGTCTTCTTACCCTTCGTCGTCGCCTTCTTCACGCGCTCCAGGGCCGCGGTCTAGTCCTTCACCATGGCTACTAAGCTCATGGGGAATGGGTGGAGGAGGAAGGAGCGGGAAGGGGCTAAGCGGAGAAGAAGAGAGAAAAGGGGCGAATGGAGAGCATAGTGCCTCGCATCGGCAGCGGCGCCTTTTTTTGGTCCCGCTTCCGAGTGGTTGAATGGTGGACCCGTGCAATCCTGGCGCATACCATAACAGCCGCTGGCCCGATATGTGGCGAAAAAGGGGCATGAAGATCGAGGAGTCCCTATCTGTCCACCCCGCTTACCGTGTCGTGTCCCGTCGCACGCGCTTCTCCAAATTTTGAATCCCACAAGATCCGGGAACCACAGAGCAGTCAATCGCATCAGAGACATGCATTCAAATCTACTCAAAGATATGCAACATAGTTCACTCGGAAATTACATGGGTAAGAATCGATCAAGGTGAATGATGAAGAGTTGAAGTACCAACATATTCTCAGACCCCTAAGGAAATGTCTCCAGAGCATTGAATCAAGTCAGAACCAACTTCAACCCTTCTTCACTCGGTCCTCAATCCATTCGGGGGCTAATGATGATTACATGTACCTAGGGTAGGGTCTTAGGCCTGACCTAGACACCCTACCGAGGGACACTACCTTAGAGTTCAAGGCCTACGATATTCAACGGAAGATACCGACTGAAATCACCCTGATGTGCAATCCACTCGACGGAAGATTCCACTCGGATATTCCAATTCCACTCGACCATACAAAAGACCCACTCAGAGTACAGAAGGCCTAAAATTACCCTAGGATGGCAACGGTCAGGCATTCACTCCATCGTCATAAAGATCATTAATATCAGGCTTTACCAGTAATGTTCTAGTCATAACTCCATTGAACCCTGTGTAACTAAGGGCTGCGAGGGGCCTGGCGCACTCTATATAAGCCACCCCCTCCTCTGGCACAAGGGTTCGCACCCCTTGTAACTTCCACACATATCACTACAAGAAATATGATATCTTGTGACCTCCACTATTGGTCACTAAAAGGTCATAGTTTTTCATTTGCGACCTTTTTGTGACCAAAAACAGAAGGTCAAAAGCTGGCGGTCATAAACTGAAATTAACGACCTTCTTTGTGAGAAGGTCGTAGACGTTTTTGACCAAAACAGAAGGTCGTTGAACCCATGACCTTTTTTTTGGTCATTGGCTGTCTGCCCAGGCCACGTCAGATCCGACGTGGCAATCTGACGTGGCAAAATTGCGACCAATTTAAAAGGTCAGTAACAAGATTCAGCCCGGTCCGATTAGGTGTTTTACATGGGCCGAGCCCATTAATTCGTCCTTTTATATTATTATTTTCTGTCAATTCTTGTGGGCTACTTGGGCCAAGCCTAATATTTCAGCTTCTTTGTTTTGGGGCCTTGGCCTTCTTACAATCAACTGATTTTCTATTTTCAATAATTATATTCTGGAGCTGGTCCCACTAGTCAAAAGGGTCCCACAAGTCATAATGTCATACATGAGTCCCACATGTCAGAAATTTCAAAATTGCTCAGATTATATTCATAAGTGGGTTCCACTGGTGAAGTTTCCATATCTTCTCAACATACATAACTACTATTTCAAACAGGACAGAACAAACATAGTTCATCAAATAACACTACATAGCCTTTCACAATCCGTTACAATATTACAATTTACAGTCTACTATAGAGCCAAAAGAACTCTTTGCAAAGTACGGCTTCACTGCTTCGCACTTGGCTTCACGGCTTCACACTCAGAAAAAATATGACTGGAGCTCCTGTAAAAGAGTGAACATAAAGGAAAAAAATTAGGCTTGGAGCTCCTGAAAAAGAGTGAACGCATAAAGGAAAACAAGAAAACTATACAGGAAAACAAGTAGAGTGTATTGAGCATATATATGTTGTCCCTGGAAGGCGATGAAACCAGATTATCATAAGTCATGGTTTAAACATCAAACCAGATTTACAAGTGAGCATGGCTAGAGTTCACAGAAATGATCCAAATCCAAAACTTAGGGGTGGCTGGGAGAACAAAGAGGGCACGCACCGCTCTAGCAGAGGGCGACGCCGAGGACTGAGTCGCCGTCAATGCTTCTGGTGCGCTCCAGTCGCCTACATGTCAGGAGTTTTGTGACTCATGAAGATACATCTATGCACCAAAGCAGCAGTTCATTTACCAAAAGAAAATAATAGTTCAAGCATCATGGTACCAACACCAATTTATCGACAGCTCAACACCAAAAAAAGTAAGTTAAATTGAAAATGCCATACTCTGACCATTTCATCCTCAATACACGTAATGTGTTGTGCACTCTGCACATAACAAGCAGGCTACTAGAAATTACTACAAGGAGAACACACCTCATATACAGAATTCACACTTGACAATTACAATAGGCACTGCACATATATGGAGAGGTGTTTAAAAATAAAACTCAGGATTTAGGCATGCACTGGGCATGTATGGATACTAATTGCTCAACTACACGAGGGTAGCCAGTTCGCTGTCACATACAGAAAAGCATGATTCAGATCAACAGCATAACCGAGATTGCTAAACCTCAACAGTGGCGTACTTATATACAAACAGAGATGATAGTGACACCGTACTACTACTACTTAAAAGATTGGCAGTGAGGCTTACCCATTGGCGAAATAGTCAGATGAGGACACCTCATTGTACTTCATGAGCATGCCTGGGGGCCAAACAGGAATATCAAAGCAATTGCATCCAGATTCTATCTTCTGCAAATCACAATAAACTCCAGTCACATTGTGTAGTATCAAATATAAGCAACAATGCAGCAGCTGAAACCACTACCTTACTAATTTGTAGAAAACCTCATGATGTAATCAAATATTTATTTAAGGACTGGGTTATTGATTACAAGCTAAGTAAAATGCAAACATACTCATATTGTAGTGATGGAACCCAACTCATTTAAATTAGAGTAGTTCATCATTAGCGCATTCGGGTTGCAGAAGTAAAAGCATCTGGCACACACATGATGAAATGAAATGAAAAAAAGAATGCTTCAGTTTGTTTGAAAAAAATGTGTGTGCCTGTGTTGACAGGGCCGACGGTGGCCTGCTTGTTATGGTCAGATGAACTAAATAGTAGTGGTAGTTAACATTTCACCATCTAAAGCAGCCACTCAACTCCTTGAATACTACAAAGAAATCAGAAATGTGAGGCTAGTGTATTCTATAGATAATCATGAGTGTGACACAGTTCTTTTGGGTTGAGATGACCTAGCAAATAGAGATCCTGAGCATGTTCAAGATGCAGGTTGTGAGTACTCGAAGAACATGCATTCAAATAGAGATCATGAGCATGTTCACTGTGATATTGAACTCCTGTTACAATATTATGAGCATGCATTCAAATAGAGATCATGCAATCAAATGGAGTAGTTACAGTTTGAACTAAGAAGATCATGAGCATGTGCATGAGTAAAATGAGCATCAACATGTGTTAACAGGATCATAAGCATGTGTATGAGTAAAATGACAGAGGATAAGAAGATATGTTTAGTTACATTCTTACAATTAATGCTTTGTAACTACAGATAACTGAAAAATGAGTATAGTAGATGTACAGAATTTGTATGCTCCATTTGTAACTACAGTACTCCTTTCATTTGTTTGAAATTTTTAGTAGATGTCACAGTAGCATGATAAAAATTTCAGTTGAAACTAAAGATGCAATACACTAAATTACTCAAGCTTGACAACAAACCACCAAGAGCATCTCAGAGCACCACATGGACCTCACTCGGTATGACTTTGTTGCACTAAAACATTACAGATCAAGAAGAGATTCTGGAAATTTTAATTGAATTCAATTAAATTTGTGCTACTGCTGCTGTTATAAAACTACTGAAACTATTGAACCAAGCTGCCTGCCATGTAAACAAGCATCCATTCATCTATTCCAACAGAACAGAACCCATGTGATGATAACAACAGGAATTTGTAACTAGCATCCCTTAAGCACCATCAAGAGTATTTAGGGGCTCATCAACAGGAACCCATGATGCAACAGGAATCCATAGTACTATTCAGCTAGAGTACGCATTTAGGGTGTTTAAACCCAGCAGCAGCAGGAACTTAAAAGGTACTACTGGTAACAAGAAGATACTATGGTATCAATCAAGAAGCTAATATAAGGAGACGGCAGGGTAAATTCAGCTGGTGCGTGTCACTTGGGTATCCCTTTCTCTTGCTGGCCAGTGTGGTGCTTCATGGGTCCCTAGGTTTCAGCTTCTTCTTGGTCCTCGTCTGAAAATATAAAGTGTCGAAACAGAGTTAAGTTGGCAGCCACAAGTGATTCAAATCTCTAGGAGTGGGTTATCAATCCATTGCACACACTGCTGCGGAATTGGGAGATCGACGATCGATTCAAGACACCAGAATATGGAGAGCAGTACACAGCACAAATATAACTGAAGGAGACATAATAACATATATATACAGAGCTGTAGTAGTTATCTCTGTCAGCATCAGATTGATGCAAAACACTAGTGAGTTGACTTGGCACATTGACTTTGAAACCAAACATCATGAATTTGTGTATGCTAATGATAAAGTTTTAGAGAAGGTGTTTGATGCTACAATAACTGAAGCCAAATAGCATGGACAGGACAATATTAAGGCAACCAAGGCCAAGAGACATTAAAAATGATAACATCATTATGTCTAGATTGATACAGAACTGTAGTATATTTAGGTTAGCTCCATTATGTGTCTAAAAATAAAATTAAGCTGCAAGTCAAGCATCTCAACAACCAACAGCGACGCATCTTTATCTTTAGAATTACACACAAGTGGAGCTCAAGTTTTCTAGGAAGAAAAATAACATTCATAATTTGTAGTACTGATTTTATACTGATCTTAGTAAAAAAGCCTAAGAAATGCACATTCATCAACATAATTTGTAGTACTACAATACGGAACCAAGTAAAAGCCTAAGAATAACACATTCATCAACATAATTTGTACCGCTCTGATGAGAAAAACACATGAATGGACTAATTAACTGGGCTAATCTGTGCTTAGCAAGCAATGAAATGTATCTACTGGAACTGCAATCCACTCAACCGCGAGCGTGTACTGGTAGTCACCAATTCCTAACAACGCACATCAAGCACATCTGCACCAACAAAAAGCATACGGGGAACTAAAACTAACAGCACGGAGAAGCAGAAACTGGCCAGATTCATGCATCCCGATCGCGAAATGCCTGCGTAGATGGCGGAGATCGAAATCCGCATCTGCATCGAACCTAACGGCCAGATCTAGGCCGAATCCTTGGAGAACTGAACTCGAGACGCGTGTGGGAGCACAGATCGAGGCCCTCACCTGCATGTTGCACTTGACGAGGTCGAGCGGGGTGACGGCCATGTGGGTGAGCCCGCAGCTACCAATCCCCCCGGTGGGTGCAGGCAGCGCAGAAGGCCGGCGAGTACATGATGATCTTCTCGTCGGGCGCGCGGACCGAGAAGGGCCTGCCGCCTCCGACCCCGCCAGCGCCGATGAGGCCGGCGGCCGGGGCCGCGGTGGGCGAGGCGGGCTCCTGATAGGGCGACAGGGAGGAGGGGAAGCGCGGGGAGGCGGCGGCGAAGGAGCGCGGGGAGTAGAGGAAGCTAGGGAGGAGCAAGTCGCGGGAGAGGTCGGAGAGCGTCATCGCCGCCGAAGGGAGGTGGCGGCGGGAGGGAGTAGGGTAGCGCTAGGGTTCGCGCAAGAGGGGTCGGGTGGGGTTCGGGCATGAGGGAAAGGGGAGGTCGGGCGATGGAGATGGCGGCGGTGGGCTGTATGAATGGATCGATGGACGGATCTTTGCCATGTCATCAATCCATGCCACACTGATTCCACCAATCACAATTGAGCTTATGTAATTTTGTCTTTTCCTTTTACTTCTCTTGTATTTTTCACCCTCCTATTTAGGGTGAACATTCAACATATTGTCCTTTCATAGCTTGAAAATGTATCAATATTCTGCACATGTGTGTATCTTGGGACAACAAACAATGTTGATTTGAGGGGTTTTCATTTTCTTTGCACAAAATATCATTTTTCAATTTTTTGAGTGCCAATAATCGGGTTTTTGTGAAGGACCTACCATATATTTGTTGCAAAATTGGACCAAATCGTTTTTCTAAAATACTAGGACATTTTTGATTCACAATTTACCAAATGGTTGGGTGTCAAAAATTTTGATCCACCTCTGCTGAAAAAGACAAATTCCCGCTGATTCAGCAGGAAGCGGGTCAAATTTGAACTGCATCTGCCTCATAGTTTGCTCATGATTTTTTCCAAAAATAATTTCTAGGTAAAAAAGTATCTATTTAATCATAGAAACACCAAAAAATTTCCAAGATTCAACCACTAGCTAGGAACGGTCATTCCCGCCGTTTTAACCGCATTTTGAAACGGGCATAAAAAATTCAAAAAAATCAAAAAAATTGGGAAACATTCGCATTGTGTCATTATATGTGACCAAGTTTCCATGAAAAATAATAAACTTGTAATACGGCAATTATTTTAAAAAAGTGTTCTCAGAAATAAGCTATCACGCGTGAAGATTCATGGCTTGAAGCCAAATGATCAATCTTATGGCCACATTCATGGCATAGTTTGTTCAAATGTTCTCATATTGTGCACAAGGGTGCATCTTGGAAATCCAAACAATGTTGACTAAGGGAGTTTTCATTTTCTTTGCACGGAAAATTCATTTTCCATTTTTCGAGTGCCCGAATTGAGTTCTTTTTGTGAAGGACCTACCATATATTTGTTGCAAAATTGGACCAAATCATTTTTATAAAATACTAGGCCATATTTGATTCACAATTGACCAAATGGTTGGGTGTCAAAAGTTTTGATCCACCTCTGGTGAAAAAGACAAATTCCCGCCGATTCAGCAGGAAGCGGGTCAAATTTGAACTGGAGTTGCCTCATAGTTTGCTCTTTATTTTTTCCAAAAATCATTTCTAGGTATATAAGTATCAATTTAATCAGAGAAACATCAAAATTTTTGCAAGATTCAACCACTAGCTAGGAACGGTCATTCCCGCCGTTTTGACCGTATTTTGAAACGGGCATAAAAAATTCAAAAAATTGGGAAACCTTCGCATTGTGTCATTATATGTGGCCAAGTTCCCAGGAAAAATAACAAACTTTTAATACAGCAATTATTTTAAAAAAGTGTTCTCAGAAACGAGCTATCACGTATGGAGATCAATGGCTTTCAAGCCAAATGATCAATATTATGGCCACATTCATGGCATAGTTTGTTCAAGTGATCTCATATTACGCACAAGGGTGCATATTGGAATGGGAAACAATGTTGCCTAAGGAAGTTTTCATTTTCTTTGGACGAAAAAACTATTTTCCATTTTTCGAGTGCCCAAAAGGAGGTTTTTTTGTGAAGGACTCCCAAATAATTGTTGCAAAATTGGACCAAATCAATTTTCTAAAATACTAGGACATATTTAATGCATAATTGAAAAATGGTTGGGTGTAAAAAAATTTGATCCACCTCTAGTGAAAAAGACAAATTTCCGCCGATTCAGCTAGAAGCGTGTCAAATTTGAACTGCAGCTGCCTCATAGTTTGCTATTTATTTTTTCCAAAAATCATTTCTAGTTACATAAGTACCTATTTAATCATAAATACATGGTTTGGTGGCGATACGTCGAGGTTTGGGCGATGGCCGAGGGCCCCAACTCTAGAGCGCGTGAACTCGCATGCCTGGTGCGTGGTCACCGCGTGACCTTGGCGTTGACATGCATTCTGGGAGGCCTAGGCATGTCTAGTGGGTTGGGCGCTCCCCAGATAGGTGCTAGGAAGAAAAATACAACATAAGATTCTCACGAGGAGACCGATCAATGCTCAAACATGAATTAGCAGCCAAGTGTTTGATTGGCGGTACGGGAAATGTACATGGCTAATGGGCATGAGTTTTGGCTGAGGATGATCAGTTACTAAGAAGAATTTGTTCGCAAATTTTCAGCTCAAAAGGAGGAGCCTAGGTGGTACTTGCTTTGCAATGTACCACACTAGACATAAATACGAATGTTGAAGCTGGGCTCAAAATAATGAATGGATTGAGCTGGCATTTTGTGTAGGATGGTTATTTGGGTATAGGAAAGCACTGTAGAAATGGATACTATTTGGACATGCCAAAGTGGTACTTCCTTCACAAAGTGCTGCTTTGAACAAAATAGGAAAATGAATATTTTTGAATTATTTTTGAACTAGACAAGGAAGGTTTTTGACATATTTGATGAAGATATGATCCAAACAATTTATGAGAACTTTTTGGGAATTTTTGGAATAGCAGAAATATAGGTTGCTTCACAACCTAGGGCAAAAATTGACACATGGACATGACACATAGGCAAAACTGATGAGATGACGCCTAGTCATCGCAACCCACCACAATTAACAACTAGAAATAAGGCAGTGGACTAGCGCTGTTTGCTTTATGACCATTTCGTGTAAGGAAATTACGACATTTTTGACCAAAATGGTCGCAATGCTTTAGGGTTTGGAGCCCCCCGAACAGCTTTTGACCAATTGGTCTCAAATGGTCATAGATCTATGACCAATTCTTCCAGGGTCACTGACAGAAGGTCACTAGTTGACATATTTCTTGTAGTGTATCCAGATGACAAGCCTGCGCGGCACCGAGACGTAGGGCTATTACCTCCTCCGAGAGGGGCCTGAACTCGTAAATATGTGTGTACAACCTCGCTGTAGCTAGGACACTGTCTCCTCCTACATACCCCCTACTCTTACTGTCAGACTCATTCCCACGACACCAGCTTTATTAAATTGATCATAATATATACATTTATAGATGTATGCACATTTACAAGAGCCAATGAATCATGTATAATAAGGCAGAAGACGAGCAATGTTCCAAGACCGGCGGGTCTCCTCCTCTGATGTATGTGAATCCTTGTGTTCTCGAATATCAATGAGGTTGTATGACCCATTGGTCAGGTTTCTGCTGACCAAAAAGGGTCCTTCCCAAGGTGGGGATAGCTTATGCATATCTGTTTGATCTTGGATCAACCGGAGCACCAAATTGCCTTCTTGAAAGGTCCAGGTCTTAACCCGACGGCTATGATAGCGACATAGATCTTGCTGGTATATCGCCGACCGAGCCACCGCAAGGTCACACTCCTCATCCAGCACATGAAGTGCATCCTGGCTCCTCATTAACATCTTCAACATAAGCCGCCACGCGGGGCGAGTCATGACGGGTATCGATTGGAAGAACTGCCCCTGCCCCGTAAACCATGAAGAAGGGTGTGTATCCTGTTGACCTATTGGGAGTAGTATTGATGCTCTAAATTATAGAGGGTAACTCCTCAACCCAACAACTTGGCGTTCACTGCAATGGAACCATAAGCCAGGGTTTTATACCTCTCAAGATTTCCTAACTGGCCCTCTCAGCTTGACCATTAGACTGTGGGTGAGCCACTAATGAGACGACAAGACAAATATGCTCTCGTTGACATAATTCTTTCATAGCCCCCTTGGATAAATTAGTGTGATTGTCAGTTATGATACTATGAGGGTAACCAAAATGGAAGATTACTTTCCTTATGAATTGAACTGTCGTTGCCGCATCACACTTACTAACCGGCTCTGCCTCAACCCACTTGGTAAATTTGTCAACCGCCACCAAGAGGCGGGTCTTCTTATCCTTAGATCTCTTGAAAGGTCCAACCATATCAAGCCCCTAGACTGCAGAAGGCAAAGTAATTGGGATCATCCTCAATTCTTGAGCCGGCATGTGAGCCCGTCAAGAAAATTTCTGACAGCCATCACACTTGCTAACGAGATCTTCTGCATCAGCATGAGCCGTCGACAAATAAAATCCATGGCGGAAAGCTTTAGCCACCAGAGACTTAGGGTCGGCGTGATGACCACAATCACCTTCATGGATTTCCCTTAGAATCTCATGGCCCTCTTCAGGAGAAACACAATGTTGGAATACGCATGTGACACTACATCGGTGTAACTCGCCATTGATAATGGTCATAGACTTAGACCGCCGGGTTATCTGCCTGGCCAAAGTTTCATCCTCAGGCAATTCGCCCCAGGTCATGTAAGCCAAGTATGGTATTGTCCAATCAGGAGTAGCACGGAGAGCCGCCACCAAGTGTGCCTCTGGGTCGGGAATAGCAAGATCTTCCTCTGTCGGCAACTTAACTGAAGGAGTATTCAATATATCAAGAAAAATATTAGGGGGCATCGGCTTACGCTGAGACCCCATGCGGCTTAAAGCATCAGCCACCTTATTCTTTCTGTGGTCAACATGCTCCACCTGATAACCTTTGAAGTGACCAGCAATATTGTCAACTGCCTGGCGATAAGCCTCCATGAGCGGGTCTTTAGAATCCCAAGTGCCAAAAACGTGTTGAGCCACCAAGTCTGAGTCGCCAAAGCACCTAACCCAGCTTAAATTCATCTCTTTGGCCATCCGAAGGCCATGGAGCAGGGCCTCATACTCAGCTGCATTATTAGTGCATGGAAACATTATCCTTAAAACATAGCAAAATTTATCACCTCGTGGGGAAGTCAGAATAACTCCAGCCCTCGAGCCTTCTAGCTGCCTAGACCCATCAAAGTGAATTGTCTAGTAAGTGTTATCCGACTTCTCCTCAGGCATCTGCAATTTTGTCCAGTCATTGAAGAAATCCACAAGATCTTGAGACCCTTGGCATATATTTCAAACCATGGCAGCCAATCTCAATGGCCCACTTGGCAACTCGGCCTGTAGCCTCTCTATTTTGAATAATGTCTCCTAAGGGAGCAAAGCTGACCACAGTAATGGGATGACCAAGAAAATAATGCTTCAGCTTGCGACTGGCCATAAACACCCCATACACCAGCTTTTGCCAATGTGGGTATCGCTGCTTAGACTCAATTAATACCTCACTGACATAATAAGCTAGCCTTTGTACTGGATATTCTTTACCTATCTCTTTCTTTCCACTACAACCGACACGCTGACAGCTCTGTTGTTAGTCACCACATATAAGAGCAAAGGCTCTTTCTCACTAGGAGCTGCAAGAACCAGCAGCTCAGCCAACTGCTTTTTAAGCGCCTCAAACGCCTCATTAGCAGCATCACTCCAAACAAACTGATCTATTTTCTTCATCATCTGGTATAGAGGAATAGCCTTCTCTCTCAGGTAGCTTATAAACCACCTTAAAGCAGCAACACGACCCGCCAAACGTTGGACATCATTGACACACACCATCTTAGGCAATGAAGTCATAGCTTTGATTTACTCCAGGTTAGCTTCTATGCCATTCTCTGAGACCAGAAAACCCAAGAGCTTGCCTGCAGGCACGCCAAAAACACATTTGGCTAGGTTAAGCATCATTTTGTAGACCCGGAGATTATCAAAGGTCTCTTTCAAATCATCCAACAGGGTCTCCTTCTTTCTAGACTTCATAACAATATCATCCACATAAGCATGAACCTTACATCCAATCTGATTATGGAAACAGTTCTGGACGCAATGTTGATAAGTCGCTTGGGCACTCTTGAGCCCAAAAGGCACAGACACGTAGCAGAAAGCCCCAAAAGGTGCGATGAAAGCCATCTTCTCTTGGTCCTTGACTTCCATCTTAATCTAATGATAATCAGAATAAGCATCCAGGAAACTTAAACACTCACAACCCGCCGTGGCATCTACGATCTGATTGATACGGGGAAGGGCAAAAGGATTAGCTGGAAAGGATTTTTTGAGGTTTGTGTAATCCACACACTTGCGCCAAGTGCCATTTTAATTAAGTACTAGCACTGGGTTAGCCAACTACTCAGGGTGAAAAACATCAACGATGAACCCCGACCGCTAAGAGCCGATCCACTTCTTCTCTGATGGCCTTTCGTCTCTCTTCATTAAAACGACGAAGGAATTGCTTAACCGGCTTAAATTTAGAGTCAATATTGAGAGTGTGCTCAACGAGTTCTCTCGGTACACCCGGCATGTCTGAAGGCTTCCATACAAAGATGTCCCGGATCTCATGGATGAACTCAATGAGCGCGCTTTCCTATTTTGGATCCATGTTCGCACTGATAGTGAACTGCTGAGATGAGTTGCCAGGGACAAAGTCAACCTGTTTAGTATCATCTGCCAACTTAAATCTTAGCAAAGGGTCCTGCTCTGTGGTTGGTTTCTTTAACGGAGTCATGTCTGCCGGGTCAACATCATCTTTATAAAACTTGAGCTCTTCTGTGGCAGAGGCAGACTCAGCATAGGCAGCATCACCTTCTTCACACTCCAAGGCTATTTTCCTATCACCTTGAACTATAATGGTACCCTTACGACATGGCATATTAAGTTGCGGATACACATAGCAAGGTCATGCCATAAACTTGGCGTACGCCGGCCGTCGAAACAAAGCGTGATAGGGGCTTTTGATTTTAACCACTTCAAACCACAATGTCTTCGCCCTATAATCATAGTCATTGCCAAAAGCTACCTCCAAGGAAATCTTACCAAGTGGGTATGCTAGCTTACCAGGCACTGCACCATGAAAAAATGTAGAGGATGGCTTAAGATCTTTGTCAGTCAAATTCATACGGCTAAACGAATCATAATTAAGGATATTGATACTGCCGCCTCCATCCATAAGAACCTTAGTGAACTTGCAACCTCCGACCTGAGGGGCTACCACTAATGCCAGCTGACACAGATTGTCAACCCGAGGTGGGTGATCCTCATGGCTCCATACAATTGGTTGTTCTGAATATCACATGTATCGAGGCACCGCCGGCTCAACTGTACTGACCGCGCTCTGATGAACCTTTTGTTCCCGCTTGCAAAGGCTTGTGGTGAATACATGATATTGTCCACTATTAAGCTGCTTTGGATTACTCTGATACCCTGACTATTGTTGTTGGTTACCCTGACTGGGCTGCTGATTATAGCTGCCCTCGCTACCTTGTCCTTGATATCCAGAACTCGAGCCGCCGCCCCTAAAGTCGGGCCCGTGTGAACTGGATCCTGACCCTCCGTGCGGGCCGTTATTGTTATTGTGGTCCTGATGAAAGTCGGAGCTCTTATATTCCTTCATGATAAAACAATCCTTCCACAAATGACCCGAAGGCCTATTCGGAAAACTGTGCTTTGGGCAAGGTTGGTTCAACATTGCCTCAAGGTTGAAATTTGGCCCTCCAAACCGAGGTGGTGGCCTTCCCTTACGACGTTGATCGTTATTCTGTGTGTTGGTATTAGCCACAAAATCTGACCCACCGTCAGTTTGCTTGCGCTTACCGTTATTGCCTTGATTATACCCTGTCATGTTTTTCTATTGTCCCTTCCCATTACCATTCTTCTTCCCCTTGCTGGACTTCTCCTCATCGGACCCAGGGTCTTTAGTGTTGTCCAAGTCAGTGTATTTGATGAGAGCCGCCATGAGCTCTCCCATGTCATTGCAGTGACATTTAAGCCGCCCTAACTTCTGCTTGAGAGGGGTGAAACGGCAAATTTTCCCCAGAATTAGAACAGCAGAACCGGCATTGATGCTATCTGATGAATGGATAATGGCTGAAACCTAGCGAACCCAGTGGTGGGCCGATTCATCCTCTTGCTGCACACAAGCATCCAGATTAATGATCGACAGGGGATGTTTACATGTGTCTTTAAAATTCTGAATAAAACGCGCCTTCAACTCAGCCCATGAGTTGATTGAATTGGGGGGTAATCCCTTCAACCAGGTTCGAGCCGGCCCATCCAACATCATGGTGAACTACTTGGCACATACATCATCGTTTAGGTCTAGCATCTCCATAGCCAACTCGTAGATTTATATTCAAGCCTTAGGTGGAAGATCAGCTGTGTAATTAGGCACCTTGCGAGGACCCTTAAAGTCTTTGGGCAGACGCTCATTCCGTAGAGCCTGCACCAGACACGGCACACCAACCGTCCTAGAAGTCATCCCAGCTTCCACAAACACCGAAGGGTTCAACTGAAGCCATTGATGATCCGCTAACTGAGCTGCCAGCTCTGTCTCTTGACATGCCCTAGCCTAATCCATTAGGGCATGAACATTGTTACCATCACGTGGCGGGTCATGCCCACGGGGCGGGTTACGACGCCGCTCACTACTGGAAACTGCCGGCGATTCAATGCATCGGCTATAACTTCGGTTGTGGCATGGGGTTGAATGAATTTGCTCACAGCTATATGAATAAGCCTCCTATTGAGCTACCGCCATCTGAAGAAGATCCACAGCCTTCCGGGCCTCGATCGCAGCAGGAGATTCGCCTTCTACTGGAAGAGCCACTAGCCGCGAAGCCGCGACAATCATGTTATCCAACGGGTTGGAATAATGACCCGGAGGTGTTAACACCTACTAAGGCAAGGTCAAGTCCAAACGAGGCGGGTCTGTTACACGAGGTTGAGCCGTCGCCCCGGTCGCAAGCGCCTCAGCAGCCCAGGTCACCCTGGGCAGGTTACTTGGCCCTGCTCCGGGTGTATTAAAAAGATTCCTCCCCTCAAACTACAGAGGTAAACGGCTCATGTGCCCCCTTCGCATGACAACATTTGACGTGTTCTGGTCCAGACATAAAGAAAAGGCCTCGGCCCTTATCCGTTGTGTCTCAACCTCTAGGGAGGCTTGCTCTGTGGCCATCCTGATGTTTTCTGCCTCCAGATCCTCTTGGACCTTAGCCACCTCATCTCGCAACTTTTCAACGTCCGCATTATGCTGCACTTGAGTCGCCGGAGTCACCTCTACAGCTAAGAGAGTCACCACAGTATCCAGGAATTCAGATAAGACTTGAGCTAGTGGGCGTGTCGAGCCATTGGCCCTAGCCGTTGCAGAAATAGTTGAACCGGACGTCATGGACGCAGCGGTTGATGATTGCAACACTGGGTCCGTACCGGCCATGAAGATGGCGGCTCTGCTTGGCGGCTCATAGGGCTCCGAAATACTGCTTCCATCGGAATAAACCCTAAGCCCGTCGTCTTGCAATTGGTAGATCAATTCAGTTTCGCCAGTTGAGGACTCATCGCTTGACTAGATGACTGTCTCTCCACCTGACATTGAACCTTCCCCGAGATATGCCCCATGAACAAAGCCAACAAAAGCTCTCTTCCGGATGGGTTGAGCCCTGGCGGGTCTTGCGCGTCGAGCCGTCTCAATGGTGTTGGTGCAGGCATCCAGCTCATGCTCTGACTCGCCAATCTTGCCGATGAAGACGTGAATTCCGCCGAAGGGGACCCGGTACATGTACTCGATTGAATCGGCCTCAGGGCCCCAGCCAACGTCGTCGATGTAGATCTTGGCACGGTGGCTCTTTGTCATCTGGCTCATGGCGCATCCCTTGATCCCTCAGAAGTTGCCCTTCGAGAACTCGAAACCACCATGCTCGGGCCCCATGATGGGCGCCAACTGTCGTGGATTTAACACGGCAGATGCCCCTTGTGAAAGGACTTTGGAGTGGAGCCATCGCAATGTAGGTTAGCTTGAAGGGGTTGAACGGGACAAAGGACACAAGGATTTTACCCAGGTTCAGCCCCTCACGAAGGAGGTAAAAGTCTATGTCCTGCTTCTAGTTGTATTGCTTGAGTCTCAATTACAAGGGAGCGAATACAGTTGACCTAGCTATCGATTGGTTGTTTCTTGAGTTAACCCGCCGCCGGGTCTCACCTTTATATACACAGGTTGAGACCCGGAGGCTGATACGTCTCCAATGTATCTATATTTTTTGATTGCTCCATGCTATATTATCTACAGTTTTGGACATTATTGGGCTTTATTATCCACTTCTATATTATTTTTGGGACTAACCTATTAACTGGAGGCCCAGCCCAGAATTGTTGTTTTTTTGCCTATTTTAGGGTTTGGAAGAAAAGGAATATCAAACGGAGTCCAAACGGAATGGAACCTTCGGGAACGTGATTTTCTCAACGAACAAGACCCAGGAGACTTAGACCCTACGTCAAGAAACAAAAGAGGAGGCCACGAGGTAGGGGGCGCGCCTA
>NC_041392.1:537953496-537960256 GCF_002162155.2 Triticum dicoccoides
CCAGGCGCGCCCTCCACCCTCGTGCGCCCCCTCTTGCTCCACCGACGTACTTCTTCCTCCTATATATACCTACGTACCACCAAACGATCAAATACGGAGCCAAAACCCTAATTCCACCGCCGTAACTTCCTGTATCCATGAGATCCCATCTTGGGGCCTGTTCCGGAGCTCTGCCGGAGGGGGCATCCATCACGGAGGGCTTCTACATCAACACCATAGCCTCTCCGATGAAGTGTGAGTAGTTTACCTCAGACCTTCGGGTCCATAGTTATTAGCTAGATGGCTTCTTCTCTCTCTTTGGATCTCAATACAAAGTTCTCCCCCTCTCTTGTGGAGATCTATTCGATGTAATCTTCTTTTTGTGGTGTGTTTGTTGAGACCGATGAATTGTGGGTTTATGATCAAGATTATCTATGAACAATATTTGAATCTTCTCTAAATTCTTTTATGTATGATTGGTTATCTTTGCAAGTCTCTTCGAATTATTAGTTTGGTTTGGCCTACTAGATTGATCTTTCTTGCAATGGGAGAAGTACTTAGCTTTGGGTTCAATCTTGCGGTCTCCTTTCCCAGTGACAGCAAGGGTAGAAAGGCACGTATTGTATTGTTGCCATCGAGGATAACAAGATGGGGTTTTTATCATATTGCATGAATTCATCCCTCTACATCATCTCATCTTGCTTAAGGCGTTACTCTGTTTCCATGAACTTAATACTCTAGATGCATGCTGGATAGCGGTCGATGAGTGGAGTAATAGTAGTAGATGCAGGCAGGAGTCGGTCTACTTGTCTCGGACATGATGCCTATATACATGATCGTACCTAGATATTCTCATAACTATGCTCAATTATGTCAATTGCTCAACAGTAATTCGTTCACCCACCATAAAATACTTATGCTCTTGAGAGAAGCTACTAGTGAAACATATGGCCCCCGGGTCTATCTTCATCATATTAATCTTCCAATACTTAGTTATTTCCTTTGCTTTTATTTTACTTTGCATCTTTATCACAAAAATACCAAAAATATTATCTTATCAGATCTCACTCTCGTAAGTGACCGTGAAGGGATTGACAACCCCTTATCGCATTGGTTGCGAGGAGTTATTTGTCTTGTGCAGGTACTAGCTAGAGACTTCGCGCGCAGCCTCCTACTGGATTGATACCTTGGTTCTCAAAAACTGAGGGAAATACTTACGCTACTTTGCTGCATCATCCTTTCCTCTTCAAGGAAATCCAACGCAGTGCTCAAGAGGTAGCAAGAAGAATTTTTGGCGCCGTTGCGGGGGAGGTTCGTGCAAGTCAAGATTTGACTCCCGACAACGAGCTATTTCTGGCGTTGTTGCCGGGGAGTCTATGCAAAAGTCAAAATACCAAGTACCCATCACATACCCTTATCTCCCGCATTACATTGTTTGCCATTTGCCTCTCGTCTTCCTCTCCCCCACTTCACCCTTGCCGTTTTATTCGCCCTCTCTCTCTATCCTCCCTCTCTTTCTCTATTTGCCTCTTTTTGCCCGCTTGCTTTTTGTTTGCTTGTGTGTTGGATTGCTTGCTTGTCACGATGGCTCAAGATAACACTAAATTGTGTGACTTTACCAATACCAACAACAATGATTTTATTAGCACTCCGATTGCTCCTCTTACCGATGTTGAATCTTGTGAAATTAATGCTGCCTTGCTGAAACTTGTCATGAAAGATCCATTTTCCGGCCTTCCTAGTGAAGATGCCACTACCCATCTAAATAGCTTCATTGATTTGTGTGATATGCAAAAGAAGAAAGATGTGGACAATGATATTGTTAAATTGAAGCTATTTCCTTTTTCGCTTAGAGATCGTGCTAAAGCTTGGTTTTCATCTTTGCCTAAAAATAGTATTGATTAGTGGAATAAGTGCAAAGATGCTTTTATCTCTAAGTATTTTCCTCCCGCTAAGATCATCTCTCTTAGAAACGATATTATGAATTTTAAGCAACTTGATCATGAACATGTTGCACAAGCTTGGGAGAGGATGAAATTAATGATACATAATTGCCCTACTCATGGCTTGAATTTGTGGATGATTATACAAAAAATTTATGCCGGATTGAAATTTTCTTCTAGAAATCTTTTAGATTCAACCGCGGGAGGCACTTTTATGGAAATCACTTAGGGAGAAGCTACTAAACTCCTAGATAATATTATGGTTAATTATTCTCAATGGCATACTGAAAGATCTACTAATAAAAAGGTGCATGCGATAGAAGAAATTAATGTTTTGAGTGGAAAGATGGATGAACTTATGAAATTATTTGTTAATAAGAGTGTTTCTTCTGATCCTAATGATATGCCCTTGTCTACTTTGATTGAGAATAATAATGAATCTATGGATGCGAATTTTGTTGGTAGGAACAATTTTGGTAACAACGCGTATAGAGGAAATTTTAATCCTAGGCCTTATCCTAGTAATTCCTCTAATAATTATGGTAATTCCTACAATAATTCTTATGGAAATTATAATAAGATGCCCTCTGATTTTGAATCTAATATTAAAGAATTTATTACTTCGCAAAAGAATTTCAATGCTTTGATTGAAGAAAAAATTGTTAAGATTGATGATTTGGCTAGGAACTTTGATAGAATTTCTCTTGATGTTGATTCTTTGAAACTTAGATCTATTCCTCCTAAGCATGATATCAATGAGTCTCTCAAATCCATGAGAATTTCCATTGACGAGTGCAAAGAAAGAACCGCTAGGATGCGTGCTAAGAAAGATGCCTTTATAAGAACGTGTTCTTCTAGTTCCTATGAAAATAAAGACGAAGATCTAAAAGTTATCGATGTGTCCCCTATTAAATCTTTGTTTTGCAATATGAATCTTGATAATGATGGGACAGAATATGATCCACCTTTACCTAGAAGGCGTTCCAAAAATTCGGAGTTTTTAGATCTTGATGCTAAATTTGATGAAAGTGGGATTGAAGAAATTAAAACACTAGATGTTGCTAAACCCACTATTTTGGATTTCAAGGAATTTAATTATGAAAATTGCTCTTTGATTGATTGTATTTCCTTGTTGCAATCCATGCTAAATTCTCCTCGTGCTTATAGTCAAAATAAAGCGTTTACTAAACATATCGTTGATGCCTTAATGCAATCTTATGAAGAAAAACTTGAGTTGGAAATTTCTATCCCTAGAAAACTTTATGATGAGTGGGAACCTACTATTAAAATTAAAATTAAAAATCATGAATGCTATGCTTCGTGTGATTTGGGTGCTAGTGTTTCCACGATTCCAAAGACTTTGTGTGATTTGTTAGGTTTCCGTGATTTTGATGATTGCTCTCTAAACTTGCACCTTGCGGATTCCACTATTAAGAAACCTATGGGAAGAATTAATGATGTTCTTATTGTTGCAAATAGGAATTATGTGCCCGTGGATTTTATCGTTCTTGACATAGATTGCAATCCTTCATGTCCTATTATTCTTGGTAGACCTTTCCTTAGAACGATTGGTGCAATTATTGATATGAAGGAAGGAAATATTAGATTCCAATTTCCATTAAGGAAAGGCATGGAACACTTTCCTAGAAATAAAATTAAATTACCTTATGAATCTATTATGAGAGCCACTTATGGATTGCCTACCAAAGATGGCAATACCTAGATCTATCCTTGCTTTTTATGCCTAGCTAGGGGCGTTAAACGATAGCGCTTGTTGGGAGGCAACCCAATTTTTTTTATTCCTTGATTTTTGCTCCTGTTTAGTAATAAATAATTTATCGATCCTCTGTTTTGGTTGTGTTTTTTGTGTTTAATTAGTGTTTGTTCCAAGTGGAACCGTTGGGAAGACTTGGGGAAAGTCTTGATATCTTTCTGTAAAAAACAGAAAATTTAGCGCTCACGAGAACTGCTGCCATTTTTGTTTGGAAAGTGCTATTTAGTTAATTCTTTTTTAGGATGATTAATAGATAAATTCCTCACGTACATAAATTTATTTTAGAATTTTTGGGGTTCCAGATCTTGCGCTAGCTACAGATTACTACAGACTGTTCTGTTTTTGATAGATTCTGTTTTTCATGTGTTGTTTGCTTATTTTGGTGAATCTATGGCTAGTAAAATAGTTTATAAACCATAGAGAAGTTGGAATACAGTAGGTTTAACACCCAATATAAATAAAGAATGAGTTCATTACAGTACGTTGAAGTGGTCTTTTGTTTTCTTTCACTAACGGAGCTCACGAGATTTTCTATTTTACGTTTTGAGTTGTGAAGTTTTCAAGTTTTGGGTAAAGATTTGATGGATTATGGAACAAGGAGTTACAAGAGCCTAAGCTTGGGGATGCCCATGGCACCCCCAAGATAATCTAAGTACACCTAAAAGCCAAAGCTTGGGGATGCCCCGGATGGCATCCCCTATTTCGTCTACTTCTATCGGTAACTTTACTTGGAGCTATATTTTTATTCACCACATGATATGTGTTTTGCTTGGAGCGTCTTGTATGATTTGAGTCTTTTCTTTTTAGTTTACCACAATCATCCTTGCTGTACACACCTTTTGAGAGATCCATACATGATTTGGAATTTGTTAGAATACTCTATGTGCTTCGCTTATATCATTTGAGTTATATAGTTTTGCTCTAGTACTTCACTTATATTGTTTTAGAGCGCGGTGGTGGAATTGTTTTATAGAAACTATTGATCTCTCATGCTTCACTTAGATTATTTTGAGAGTCTTAAATAGCATGGTAATTTGCTTAAATAATCTTAATATGCTTGGTATTCAAGAATAGTAAAAACTTCCTTATGAGTGTGTTGAATGCTATGAGAAGTTTGATACTTGATAATTGTTTTGAGATATGAAGATGGTGATATTAGAGTCGTGCTAGTTGAGTAGTTGTGAATTTGAGAAATATTTGTGTTAAAGTTTGTGATTCCCGTAGCATGCACGTATGGTGAACCGTTATGTGATGAAGTCGGAGCAGGATTTACTTTTTGATTGTCTTCCTTATGAGTGGCGGTCGGGGACCAGCGATGGTCTTTTCCTACCAATCTATCCCCCCTAGGAGCATGCGCGTAATACTTTGCTTTGATAACTTGTAGATTTTTTCAATAAGTAAATGAGTTCTTTATGACTAATGTTGAGTCCATGGATCATATGCACTCTCACCCTTCCACCATTGCTAGCCTCTCTAATAAAGCACACCTTTCGCCGGTATCATACACCCACCATATACCTTCCTCAAAACAGCCACCATACCTACCTATTATGGCATTTCCATAGCCATTTCGAGATATATTGCCATGCAACTTCCACCGTTCCGTTTATTATGACACACTCCATCATTGTCATATTGCTTAGCATGATCATGTAGTTGACATCGTATTTGTGGCAAAGCCACCAGTCATAATTCTTTCATACATGTCACTCTTGATTCATTGCATATCCCGGTACACCGCCGGAGGCATTCATATAGAGTCATATTTTGTTCTAAGTATCGAGTTGTAATTTTTGAGTTGTAAGAAAATAAAAGTGTGATGATCATCATTATTAGAGCATTGTCCCAGTGAGGAAAGGATGATGGAGACTATGATTCCCCCACAAGTCGGGATGAGACTCTGGACGAAAAAAAGAGAGAAAGAAAAGAGGCCATAAAAAGGGAGAAAAGGCCCAAATCAAAAAATGAGAGAAAAAGATAGAAGGGACAATGTTACTATCATTTACCACACTTGTGCTTCAAAGTAGCACCATGATATTCATGATAAAGAGTCTCTCATTTCGTCACTTTCATATACTAGTGGGAATTTTTCATTATAGAACTTGGCTTGTATATTCCAATGATGGGCTTCCTCAAAATGCCCTAGGTCTTCATGAGCAAGCAAGTTGGATGCACACCCACTTAGTTTCTTTTGTTGAGCTTTCATATACTTATAGCTCTAGTGCATCCGTTGCATGGCAATCCCTACTCACTCACATTGATATCTATTGATGGGCATCTCCATAGCCCGTTGATACGCCTAGTTGATGTGAGACTATCTTCTCCCTTTTTGTCTTCTCCACAACCACCATTCTATTCCACATATAGTGCTATATCCATGGCTCACGCTCATGCATTGCATGAATATTGAAAAAGTTTGAGAATGTAAAAAGTATGAAACAATTACTTGGCTTGTCATCGGGGTTGTGCATGATTTAAATATTTTGTGTGGTGAAGATAGAGCATAGCCAGACTATATGATTTTGTAGGGATAACTTTCTTTTGCCATGTTATTTTGAGAAGACATGATTTCTTTGTTAGTATGCTTGAAGTATTACTATTTTTATGTCAATATTAAACTTTTATCTTGAATCTTTCGGATCTGAATATTCATACCACAATTAAGAAGAATTACATTAAAATTATGCCAAGTAGCACTCCGCATCAATTTTTTTGTTTTTATCATTTACCTACTCAAGGACAAGCAGGAAATAAGCTTGGGGATGCTTGATAAGTCTCCAACGTATCTATAATTTTTGATTGCTCCATGCTATATTATCTACTATTTTGGACATTATTGGGATTTATTATCCACTTTTATATTATTTTTGGGACTAACCTATTAACCGGAGGCCCAGCCCAGAATTGTTGTTTTTTTGCCTATTTTAGGGTTTCGAAGAAAAGGAATATCAAACGGAGTCCAAACGGAATGAAACCTTCGGGAACGTGATTTTCTCAATGAACAAGACCCAGGAGACTTGGAACCTACTCAAGAAACAAAAGAGGAGGCCATGAGGTAGGGGCG
>NC_041392.1:537960670-538013355 GCF_002162155.2 Triticum dicoccoides
GGCATGCCCTCCACCCTCATGGGCCCCCTATTGCTCCACCGACGTACTTCTTCCTCCTATATATACCTACGTACCCCCAAACGATCAGATACGGAGCCAAAACCCTAATTAAACCGCTGTAACTTCCTGTATCCATGAGATCCCATCTTGGGGCCTGTTCCGGAGCTCCGCCGGAGGGGGCATCCATCATGGAGGGCTTCTACATCAACACCATAGCCTCTCCGATGAAGTGTGAGTAGTTTACCTCAGACCTTCGGGGCCATAGTTATTAGCTAGATGGCTTCTTCTCTCTTTTTGGATCTCAATACAAAGTTCTCCCCCTCTCTTGTGGAGACCTATTCGATGTAATCTTCTTTTTGTGGTGTGTTTGTTGAGACCGATGAATTGTGGGTTTATGATCAAGATTATCTAAGAACAATGTTTGAATCTTCTCTGAATTCTTTTATGTATGATTGGTTATCTTTGTAAGTCTCTTCGAATTGTCAGTTTGGTTTGGCAGACTAGATTGATCTTTCTTGCAATGGGAGAAGTGCTTAGCTTTGGGTTCAATCTTGAAGTGTCCTTTCCCAGTGATAGCAGGGGCAGCAAGGAATGTATTGTATTGTTGCCATCGAAGATAACAAGATGGGGTTTTGATCATATTGCATGAATTCATCCCTCTACATCATGTCATCTTGCTTAAGGCGTTACTCTGTTTCCATGAACTTAATACTCTAGATGCATGCTGGATAGCGGTCGATGAGTGGAGTAATAGTAGTAGATGCAGGC
Organism: Triticum dicoccoides; assembly: GCF_002162155.2. NCBI lineage: Eukaryota > Viridiplantae > Streptophyta > Magnoliopsida > Poales > Poaceae > Triticum > Triticum dicoccoides. Next base: position 537,961,439 of record NC_041392.1, read on the forward strand.
AGGAGTCGGTCTACTTGTCTTGGACGTGATGCCTATATACATGATCATACCTAGATATTTTCATAACTATGCTCAATTCTGTCAATTGCTCAACAGTAATTCATTCACCCACCGTAAAATACTTATGCTCTTGAGAGAAGCCACTAGTGAAACCTATGGCCCCCGTGTCCATGTTCATCATATTAATATTCCAATACTTAGTTATTTCCTTTGCTTTTATTTTACTTTGCATCTTTATCACAAAAATACCAAAAATATTATCTTATCATATCTATCAGATCTCACTCTCTTAAGTGACCGTGAATGGATTGACAACCCCTTATCGCGTTGGTTGCGAGGAGTTATTTTTCTTATGCAGTTACTAGGGACTTTGCGCGCAGCCTCCTACTGGATTGATACCTTGGTTCTCAAAAACTGAGGGAAATACTTATGGTACTTTGCTGCATCATCCTTTCCTCTTCAAGGAAATCCAACGCAGTGCTCAAGAGGTAGCAGAGGTATATAGAGTCCTGGTCGGCTCACACAACGTGACCGGTTTGATTTCTCACTAGTCATGCCTTATAGGGCAAGTCATCATATGGCGGTTCATAGGCTTAGGTCTTGGGCTTTCACCGGGCCTTCCTCCATAAGCCGTCGTCTTCACACTTCTCCTTGGGCCTCCTTGGACCTTCTTCATATTAAACCACCAATGGTGTAACCCGGCCCCTCCTGGGCGGGTCACACCTCGGAGCTATATCCTCAACAAGTTCCCAATACTTCCCATGCTAGATACATCATAGGCGGTTCCCAAACACAAAGTAAAGTGTATTCCTTTTTCCACCATTCTTTCACAATCCATGACTAGTCGTATCCACAGGTACCTTCTATCAGTGTCAAAACCGGCAGATCTCGGGTAGGGGTCCCGAACTGTGCGTCTAGGATCGATGGTAACAAGAGACAGGGGACACAATGTTTACCCAGGTTCGGGCCCTCTCTATGGAGGTAATACCCTACGTCCTGCTTGATTGATATTGATGAATATGGGTGTTACAAGAGTTGATCTATCACGAGATCATGATGGCTAAACCCTAAAAGCCTAGCCTATATGACTATGGTAATGAATGGTGTCCTTTCCAGACTATCCCCTCCGGTTTATATAGACACCGGGGGGATCTAGGGTTTACATAGAGTCGGTTACATAAGAAGGAATCTTCATAGTCGGTCGCCAAGCTTGCCTTCCACGCCAAGGAGAGTCCAATCCGTACTCAGGTATAGTCTTCGGCCTTCATGTCTTCACAGCCCATCAGTTCGGCCCAATAGATAATAGGTCGAACGTCCGAGAACCCCTTAGTTTAGGACTCCCTCAGTAGCCCCTGAACATGGCTTCAATGATGAGGAGTTCGACGCACAGATTGTCTTCGGCATTGCAAGGCGGGTTCCCTTTTATCCGAACTTCAAAAATACTCTTCGGATGCTATGATAGTATCCGGACCTGTCACACACCATACCAAACCGTAGAGAATATATATATATATATATATATATATATATATATATATATATATATGCACGAGTCTAATCCGCTGACGGCTTTTACAATATGACATCACGCCTGTCCGGTCATAATTTTGGACCGTTTTCCGTCTACCGATCCATGTCTCGAGACGCGGTTGCCATTGGAACATCTTGTCAAAGGAGAGATCGTGCCCCCTTATTACGGGATTCTCATCAATACGGGTGTGGGTGACCCAACCGTGCCGTTTTGCACGGCCCTTGGGAATAGGCGAGTTCAAGGCGAGTGGGGAGACGCTTGACATTCGCGGCCTTTATAAGGGGATAAGGATTCCCTACCTTCACCCACACCTCAACCCTTACTCAACATTACCATCCCTAAGCTCCAGCGCCCAAGCTTCTAGCTTTTCCCTCAACCGAGAAAACATTCCAAAAAATATCTGGATCCGGAGCTGGGGGTAAGTGGATGGCCTCCTCCGTCAAGAGGAAGGATATCAAGGTGCTTCGGGAGGCCGGATATCTGGCCAAGGAGATCGCTCACTGACTCCCGCATAAGGGACATATCATCCCTACTCCAGAGCCCCACGATAGGGTTGTTTTCCTCACACATTTTTGTCCGCGGGCTAGGTTTTCCTCTCCACCCCTTCATTTGTGGACTAATGTTTTACTACGGGCTATACTTCCATGACTTAGCCCCCAACTTCATCCTCAACATCACGACATTCATTGTCGTGTGCGAGGCCATCCTCCGCATCCCGCCTCATTTCGGCCTATGGTTGAAGACCTTCAACGTGAAGCCGAAGGTGGTGAGCGGCCAACAAGCAGAATGCGGAGGTGCCATGGTAGGCAAGATGCCCAACGTTACCTGGCCCGAAGGCTCATTCACGGAGACGGTGAAAGGGTGGCAATCGGGGTGGTTCTATATCACCGAGCCGCGCGACACCAACTGGGTGGCGGCCCCCGAATTCAGATCTGGATTCCCGATGCGGCTCACCTCTTCAGAGCCGGTGAGACACCACTGCCCACGACCGAAGATCGCGGGCTTAGCTTAAAACGCCAGGCTAACCCGGTAAGCTCTTCTAATGTTTTCAAGGTATACCCTTTACTAGCATATGTTGAGAAAAAGCGTAAGCCTTCCTACCCGTGTTTTCAGGCCAGGATCAAGATAGAGGAGGGGATTAACAGTCCGGCTCTGCTACCCAAAGACCAAGAATTCCCATTGTTGACAAAAATGCTTTTTTCAGCACCTTATGAGGTGCCGACGAAGACGGTCAAGAAAGCGGCCAAAGGGGCCAAGAAAGGCCTTCACCGAAAAGGCGCTCCGAACATGATGTCCGAAGACGAGACTTCATCTTCGTCCGCCGACAATGATGACGAAGAGGAAGAGGAAAGCGATTCCCCACCTGAAGTTGGGAGGAAGAAGGGAGCGGCCTCCACAAATACGGAGGCGGGAGCGCCTAAAAGGGTTAGAGGTTCCCACGCGGATAACTCAGTGTGGGATGTGGACAGCAGTCCAGTGCGACCTCGCCGGACCAAGCCTCAGGCCGCCTCGTAAGTATCAGGATCTGAAAACATCTAGCTTTCTCGGTTTGTAATATTGATAAACCTTGTTATTGCAGTCCGGCGCGCGATGGCTCCCCGCGATCTTCGTACGAGGGATCGCTGGACTCAAAGGAGATGGCTAGCATGTCTCTGCCACCTGCTCATTCCGTCTCTCCCAAGGGTGACAACGAGGTGGTGTCCCAAAAGATCATTCCCGACCGAGGGGCTTCCGGAGACTGTCGGGGCGGTGCCCCAGGATGATTCCTCAATTGCCAGACGAATGGGGGGAAAAGCCCCTACAAGTACCGGCGACAGGGGTCGGGTTCCCTTCGGACCTGAGCCGGGTTCCATTCCGGAGACCTATGCGGCTCCCGAGTCTAGCGAACGGCATGCTCTGAGAGGAGGGAGTGTGTTTGTTCCGCCGGTGACCTCTATCCAACTAGAGGCACCAGATAACCTACTGGAGGCGCTTCGAGGCGCCTCTATTGTGGATGCACACCACGCCCTTATGGGCATGGTAATAGAGAAGGTCTAGTTCGTGAAAAGCAGACTGACCGAAGCCTGCACTAGCCTTCTATCAGGCTTTGAGGTAAGTAATGCATTTGTAGGAAGAATATCACAGTATAGACAGTAGCCCATGATGCTCTATTTGGTGTTCGGAAAGAAGAAGACAAACAGAGGATCGAAGAGAAAAAATATAGGAGTCTAACATAAGTTGTCTTTGTGAATAAGCAGGTGTCGCTGCAGGCTGCCACCGCTCATGTTGCAGAGGTCTCCGGACTGAAGCAGAAACTGGAGCGGGCCGAGGAAGAGCTCGGCCTCGTAAAGAAGCAGCTAGAGGATAGCCAAGGTATGTGCTGATCTGTTGGTACCTTTTAAGAAGAAATGAAAATTCCATCCAGACTGAGTTGTCGTGAACTTCATTAGGGGCCACTACCGAGGTGGCAGCCCTCAAGAAGGCGATGGCCGAGGCCGAGGACAAAGCGGCCAAGGAGCATGCCGTGAGTGAGAAGCACGAGGCCCAGGTCGGCGAAGCGCAGCAACAGCTTCAGGACGTGATCAAGAGATTTGAGTCCTTGGAGCGTGATTGTAAGGTGCAAGAGTCCGAACTGGCGACGGCCCGCCGGAGCACACAGGACGCACGAGCCGAAGCCCAGAAAGCCTTCCAGGAAATTCAGGCGGTCAAGGAGATTACGGCGGGTAATTCTTTCACCATGCAAAGTAAGTATGTAAAAGAAACGTTCCATGTACTTATCGGAATTCGGGTTTTCCAGGAGCGTTTGTGGATCTGTCGCACAGTATATCGAATGCTGCCGAGTATTACAGAGCCGAAGAAGGGATGTATACGGAGAAGCTATTCTGTTCCCAGTATCTTGGACCTGAACATCTGTTGCCCTTCGTCGACCAGCTGAAGCAGTTGGTCGAGCTGCACAAGTCGGCAGAGCTGGCCATGAAGGACCTGATAGTCCGGTTGTGGCCTGCCGAGCCTGTACCTAGCAGCTATTTTGTACTTGTTAAGCGGCTTGTAAATACCTGTCTGCGGCTCAAAACCGTGAAGCGGTCGGTCTGCATTGAAGGTGCGCGTATGGCTTTTGCCCATGTCTAGACGCATTGGGCAAAGCTGGATACCAAGAAGCTGATGACCGAGGGGCCGCCGGAGGGCAAAGAGCATCGTCGAACCGAGCTCTATTTTGATGGTGTCCTGGAGGTATCCCGCCTTGTGGTGGAACAATGTTCGAAGGATATCATTTTCCCATGAGAACATTTGTATTATCTTGTCCTGTAATGTGGAGTAGTGATGTTATGTATTATAATGCTTATGATTTACATTTTACCTCTTGTGCGGCCGTTTATGAAATCTGAGAGTTGACTAGTCGTCGGCTTCTGCCCCCACGTAGATAGTACGGGGGTGTTCGGGATAAATCTAAACACTCTTTACTCCAAAGTCTGGTCCTTAAAGGAGGTGTTTAGCGCAACGAACAAGGCAATCAGACTATGCGTCCTTAACCGCCCTCACTTAGCCATAGGAGTTTGACAATTTAAAAAGGTTGGCGAAGCCCCTAGTATTCGGAAGGCCGAACTAGGGGCGTTATACGTGCCTAATCGGAGGGACTGACTCTTCGCGTGAAGCGGTAAAAATCTCTAACGATTTGGAACCTCTCGAACAGCTGACCGGCTCTCGCCGCATCATGACAGTCAGTTTTCGGCTTTCTCTACTGAGGTGCTTGTCCGGAAGAACCGGGACACAATCACAGTAGTTCACCCTTTACTACCCTAGCCGATATAGCGGAACGTAGGGTAGTAAGCGTAGGAGCCGGGCAACCCAACTATTGACCAAAGAGATGATTTGGAGCCGACGCATATAGTGCTATAAGTTCGGGGTGCCGAACTATACTGAAAGAAGTGTTCGGACTTTTATTGCCGTAGAACGGGATGTAATGAAGCCCTTGGCACACTAATACGTACCATAGTGTACGCGTGTAATATATAACATACACAAAGGTGAGGAAACAGGAAAAATTAGGTAATAAGTTGACGTCACCATGTATCAATTATTGTGATGTAATTAGTACGTCGAGGCGTACTTTGTGCGAGTAATGTGATAAGCAAGTAAAGCTATTTGACATGTCGCAACCAAGGCCGAGCTACGTGTGAGTATGTAAAACAAGTATGGCAATCGTTTAATAGAGACCACCTAGGGATTCCCTTGTATGCCAGAGCTTCTTGCCTCCTGGGTGTGTTCTGTAAATGGGTCGCCCATATAGACCTCGAAAAGAGAAAAGAGCCATGATAATAGAAAAAAATAAAGGTGTGCGAATCCAGGGTCGGTCAAGCCGCATTGTGGATCGCGAGCGAGTTATGCCTCCGTCAGTGCCCATGAGGTTTGACTGCGTAATTATGTATGCGCGGCACGGGTGCCTCCTTCCTCATCGGGGCTGGGGCGGAGGCCGGATTTACCAATTCAGCTCTTAACGAACTGAACTGCCCTTTTGCAGTGTAGTCCGGACTTTCTTGACGATGTCCAGGGGTTCGGCGGCCGGATTATGGTGCCGCTTTAGAAGGCCGCTCTGTACTTCTGCTGCTAGGGCTGCGGTATGTTCCTCTGTACGGAGGGAACGTTTCGTGTTTCCATTTACTATAATGACACCGCGTGAACCGGGCATCTTGAGCTTGAGATAAGCATAATGTGGCATCGTGTTGAATTTGGCGAACGCAGTTTGTCCGAGCAGTGCGTGGTAGCCGCTACGGAAGGGGACAATGTCGAAGATTAGCTCTTCGCTTTGAAAGTTATCTGGGGAATCGAAGACCACCTCCAGCGTGATCGAGCCCGTACAGCGGACTTCCATGCCTGGTATAACACCTTTAAAGGTAGTTATCATGGGCTTGATTCGTGAGGGATTAATGCCCATTTTGCGTACTGTATCCTGATAGAGCGGGTTAAGGCTGCTACCACCATCCATTATGACTCGTGTCATGTGAAATCCGTCGATGATTGCGTCCAGTATCAATGTGGCCAAACTGCCGTGACAGATACTAGTTGGATGATCACTACGATCAAAGGTAATCGGGAATGACCACCATGGGTTGAATTTTGGGGCGACTGGCTCTACCGCGTAGACATCTCTAAGTGCGCGCTTGCGCTCCCTTTTGGGGATGTGTGTAGCGTATATCATGTTCACCGTTTTGACTTGAGGCGGGAATTTCTTCTACCCCTCGTTGTTCGGCTACCGAGGTTCCTTGTCTTCGTCCTTGCTCTGCGATTCCCCTTCCTTGTTTCCGCTATTTACCTTGCTGGCTTGCTTAAGGACCCGGCAAACTATGGTAGTATGGTTGGCCGGTTTGTTTGGGGTGCCATGTATTTGGCAAGGACGGCCGAGTATGCGGTCCAAGCTTGATGGTCCTCTGTCGTTCCTTTTATAGGGCTTCTTTCGCTGGCCGGATTTGGAGCCGCTGAATCCGGCGTGAACTATGGTGTCGCCGGTGTTATCACCATTGTTTCGGCATTTGTGTCTGTTGCGCCGGAGCTTGCTGGTGCTATTTTTGGCCTCGGAGGGGCCTGCTTCATTGGCTGTGTTTGTGCTGCGAGCCAACCAACTATCTTCTCCCGCACAAAAGCGGGTCATAAGTGTCGTGAGGGCTGCCATGGATCTTGGCTTTTCTTGGTCGAGGTGGCGGGCTAGCCATTCGTCATGGATGCTGTGTTTAAAGGCCGCTAGGGCTTCGGCATCCGGATAGTCAACGATCTGGTTCTTTTTGGTTAGGAACCTAGTCCAGAATTTTCTGGCTGATTCTCCAGGTTGTTGAACTATGTGGCTTAAGTCATCGGCATCGGGTGGTCGGACATATGTACCTTGGAAGTTGTCAAGAAAGGCCTCTTCTAGGTCCTCCCAGCTGCCGATGGAATTCTCGGGCAGGCTATTCAGCCAGTGTCTAGCTGGCCCTTTGAGTTTCAGTGGGAGGTATTTGATGGCATGGAGGTCATCTCCCCAGGCCATGTGGATGTGGAGAATAAAGTCCTCAATCCATATTGCGGGGTCGGTTGTTCCGTCGTATGATTCAATATTGACGGGCTTGAATTCCTCGGGGAATTCGTGATCTAGCACCTCATCTGTGAAGCAGAGAGGGTGTGCGGCGCCTCTATAGCGGGACGCATCACGGTGCATCTCCGATGCAGTGTGTCTGCGGTTGTCGGCCCGGGAGTGACTAGGTTTGTCATGCACGAATAGGTAGTCGTCATATTGAATTGGGAGGCGTCCTCGCGAGCCGTAGATTGATCTGGTGTGTTCTGCTCTACTGTCCAGCTCCTGCCGAAGGTCGTATGTATGGTTCCGAGTTGTTCTGTCCCTGTTTTTGCGAGGTGGTGCGGCAGGTTGTTGTTCGGCCTGAGTTGTCGCTTTATCCCAACCGCGGGGTGGTCGATCCGCCGCACTATCCTGACCGCGTGGTGGTCGGTCCGCATTGCATGAGGGAGGTATGGGATTTGGTGCTTCCTCATCGAACTGAGGTAGCAGTCTACGCTTTGGGTAACTCTTGACTTGGCGTTCGAGGTCGTATTCTTCGGCTGCCAGGACGTCGGTCCACCTGTCAATGAGCAAGTTTTGATCAGCCTGGAGCTATTGTTGTTCCTTTTTCAGGCTTCTAGCGATAGCTATTAGCTAGCGCTTGAAGCGTTCCTGCTCTAGGGGTGCCTCAGGCACGATGAAATCCTCGCTGTCGAGGCTCTCCTCATCTTCGGAGACTGGACGATAGCTATCATCATCCGAGTCATTGGGCGTGGCCTGTTTACCAGGGTCATCTTGCCCGTTGTCTTGTTCCTTTGGTTCGAATGCGGCTCCAACAGGGTCTTCATTGTTTTCGGCGTCGCCTGGAATACCATTTCCTCTGGTGCCAGTGTTGTCATTTTTTGAGTGGCGAGCCTTGGAGCGGTGTTTGGGGCGCCAGCGCTTGGACTGTGTCCCAGAAGGCCTGTTCGCAACTGGATCCCCTTTGTCATCGTCGCTAGCTTCTTTAGTTGTGTCGACCATGTACACGTCGTACGAAGAGGTGGCAGTCCAACATCTAGTAAATGGCGGGTTTTGTCCTTGCTCCCGGTCGTCACCGTTGTCCATACCGTCGATGTCTTCAGAGCCGTAATCGAGCACATCGGTTAAATCATCGACAGTGGCTATGAAGTGGGTGGCGGGTGGGAAATAGAATTTCCCATCATCAGCCTCTGGCTCGAACCGAACATAGTTCGACTGTGAGTCCTTCTCTAAGGATAGGTTCTTTAAAGAGTTTAGCACATCACCCAAGGGCGAGTGCTGGAAGATGTCTGCAGTGCTAAATTCGAAAATTGATAACCGATCCAGCTCGATGTCCGCAGGCGTACCCATTTGGAACTCGTGGCCGGAGACGAGTTCGGAGTTCCATTAACGTAGATATCGCGGGATGCCGAGTCCGTGTGCGGCTCCAACGCAGGGGACTCTGTGGCTTCGGATGGAACGGTTTGCTCCGGTTCTAAGGCCATTGCAGCAGCCGGGGCCATCCGCTGGATGTGATCCGGTGACATATTTAGGTCATGTTCATCGGAGCGAGGGGGAGCGATCGCTACGGTCTCAAATCCGTTGAAGATCAAGTCTCCACAGATATCCGTGACGTAGTTCAGGCTTCCAAACCTGACCTGGTGGCCAGGGGCATAGCTATCGATCTGCTCCAAATGGCCAAGCGAGTTGGCCCGCAGTACGAAGCCGCCGAACACGAAAATTTGTCCGGGCAGGAAGGTTTTACCTTGGGCAGCGTCGCTATAGATGGTTGAAGGAGCCATCGAACCTTCCGTGGACGGCACAGTGGAACTCTTAATGAAAGCACCAATGTCGGTGTCAAAACCGGCAGATCTCGGGTAGGGGGTCCCGAACTGTGCGTCTAGGATCGATGGTAACAGGAGACAGGGGACACAATGTTTACCTAGGTTCGGGCCCTCTCTATGGAGGTAATACCCTACGTCCTGCTTGATTGATATTGATGAATATGGATGTTACAAGAGTTGATCTACCATGAGATCATGATGGCTAAACCCTAAAAGCCTAGCCTATATGACTATGGTAATGAATGGTGTCCTTTCCGGACTATCCCCTCCGGTTTATATAGACACCGGGGGGATCTAGGGTTTACATAGAGTCGGTTACATACGAAGGAATCTTCATAGTCGGTCACCAAGCTTGCCTTCCACGCCAAGGAGAGTCCAATTCGGACTCAGGTATAGTCTTCGGCCTTCATGTCTTCACAGCCCATCAGTCTGGCCCAATAGATAACAGGTCGGACGTTCGAGGACCCCTTAGTCCAGGACTCCCTCACCTTCCATACCAACACTTTCCAAGGAATTTATTATTGACAACATAAAGTAAATTTCTTTTTCAGTTCGGGACTGGGCATCCCTTTTACTGGCCACACTCTCATGCAATGATAAGTGAATAAACACTCATCTTGAGAATAACACATCTAGCATGGAAAAATATTGGCCACCCCCTGCCGCTTCATGAGCAGTATGGGAACACAAAAAGGAAATTCATTTTGAAAATTAGAGCTGGCACATACAAGTTTACTTGGAACGGCATGGAAATACTGCATATAGGTAGGTATGGTGGACTCATTTGGCACAACTTGGTTTAAGGATTTTGGATGCACAAGCAGTATTTCCGCTTAGTACAAGGGAAGGCTAGCAAATAGATTGAGAAGGAACCAGCCAAGAAATAAAAATGATCATAAATGAGCATTAAGCATAAGTAACATTGAATAATGCACCACAAGTAGGATGTAACTTCACTACATAACTATTGACTTTCGTGCTTGCATAGGGAATCACAAACCTTAACACCAATATTCTTACTAAAGCATAATTACTCACCAACATGACTCACATATTACTATCTACATATCACAAAACTATTACAAGGAATCAAGTTTTAATATCCAATGATCTTCATGATAGTTTTTATTATCCCTCTTGAATATCTATCACTTTGGGACTAGTTTCATATATTACCATTGCTTTAACAAGCTCTCAAACAAATTTAAGTGAGGAACAAGAGCATAAAGATTTCTTCAAAATTTTCAATCTCTCAAAATAATATAAGTGAAGCATGAGAGGATATTTCTTCAAAATTCTACTAACTCTCAAATTGATCTAAGTGAAGCATGAGAGTATATTTCCTCAAAAACTTAACAACCACCATGCTAAAAAAGATATAAGTTAAGCACTAGAGCAATTCCATAGCTCAAAAAATTTAAGTGAAGCATATAGAGCAATTCAAACAAATCATGGCATCATTATGGCTCTCTCAAATAGGTGTGTCCAGCAAGGATGATTGTGAAAAACTAAAAAGCAAAACAAGCAAAGACTCATATAATACAAGACGCTCCAAGCAAAACTCATGATATGTGACGAATAAAAATATAGCTCCAAGTAAAATTACAGATGGTTGTTAGAAGAAAGAGGGCATGCCTTCTAGGGCATCCCCAAGCTTAGTTGTTTGGTTCTCCTTGAATGTTACCTTGGGGTGCCATGGCCATCCCCAAGCCTAGGCTCTTTTCACTCCTAATTCCTTCATCCATCGTGATCTCACCCAAAACTTGAAAACTTCAATCACACAAAACTTAACAAAAACCTTCGTGAGATCCATTAGTATAATAAAGCAAATCACCACTTTAAGTACTGTTGCAAACCCATTCATATTTTATTATTGCATTATACCTACTATATTCTAACTTTACCATGGCTTATACCCTTTGATACAATCCATAGATTCATCAAAATAAGCACACAATGCAATGAAAGCAGAATTTGTCAAAAACATAACAATCTGTAGTAATCAGGACTTTGACTATACTTTTGTAACTCCAAAACTTATGGAATATTAGTACAACGTAGGCAATTTGTATATCAATCTTTTGTGGAAAATTCAGAATTTTATCACGCTTCTGTGATTTTTAACAATTATGTTACTCGGCGTAAAAGTTTCTATTTTCCAACAAGATCAAATCAACTATCACCCAACATGATCCTAAAGGCTTTACTTGGCACAAACACTAATTAAAACATAAATACACAATCATGACAGTAGCATAATTGTGTCAACACACAAAAACAAGAAGAAACGAGAAAAACATATTTTATTCATTGGGTTGCCTCCCAACAAGCGTTACTATTTTATGCCCCTAGCTAGGCATAATGCATAGATTCAAGTATTGTCAGCTTTAGTTTTGGCTCTATTTGTAAGAGTTTTCTCAAACCCAGGAGGCTCTTTACGCTTCCTAATATTCTCGGTAAAAGAGACCATATTAAGATCTAAAATATCCAACCGCTTATTACATAGAGTAATCAAAGTATTCATGTGATTGAGGTTTCCACTAATATGTTTGAGGGGTTCATTAGACTTTTTCAACTCAACCTTTTTTTGTAGATCGCCCAATTTGTCTAATATTTGAATCCCTTCTTGCATAAAAGTAAATCCCTTTTTTGGTGGTGGAACTCCCAATATTCCCTCTATTATTTCATAGGAAGCATTAGCATCAATCTCAAAAAAAATCCTTTAGCGGAAAAATCCAAGAGTTGTCTATGATGCATGGTTAAACCTATATAAAAATTGTGAAGCAAAATCTTTGCATCACCTTTTATACTGCAGATATGATAGGATTCCATTAACCTTTATCAAGCATCTTTCAAACTTTCTCCTTGCTTTTGTTTGAAGTAAAGATCTTCAAGTCCGGTGATAAAGGAGGGGTAGTCATGTTGACGAGATGACCACAACAAAAGGGCAAACAAAAAGAAGGCAATTATTTTTGTGTTTTTCTGAAAACATTTTAGAAGTGGGGGAGATGAAAACAAGAGGCAAATGGTAAATAAAGTAATTTCAAGGAGATGAGAGTTTGTGCATAGGAACCTGATAGATGTTGATGATGTCTCCCTCGCAACAGCGCCAGAAATTCTTCCTGATTGCTTGTATATGTGTTGGTAATTCCCCGAAGAGGAGAGGATGATGTAGCACAACAACAGTAGGTATTTCCCTTAGTTATGAAACCAAGGTTAGCAATCCAGTAGCAGAACCAAGCAACACTATGTAAACAACTCCTGCACATATATCACAAAAACTTGCAACCCAACACGTAAGAGGGGAGTTGTCAATTCCTCCTCGGTATTGAGATAGACTAAATTGTACGAGATTGGCAAATGGATCTAGCAAAAACACAAAATAAAATAAAGAAAGGAAAAGTGCAGCAAGGTATTTTTGGATTTTTGGATTAATAGATCTGAAAATAATATGATAAGAAATAGACCCATGGGCCGTAGATTTCACTAGAGGCTTCTCTCAAGAAAATAGCATATGGTGGCTAAACAAATTAATGTTGGGCAATTGATAGAAGAGCAAATAATTATGACGATATCCAAAGAAATGATCATGTATATAGGCATCACGTCCAAGATTAGTAGACCGACTCCTGCCTGCATCTACTACTATTAATCCACACATCGACCGCTATCCAGCATGCATCTAGTGTATTAAGTTCATGGAAAAATGGAGTAATGCGATAAGAACGATGACATGATGTAGACAAGATCTATTCATGTAGGAATAGACCCCATCTTTTTATCTTTAATGGCAATGATACATGTGTGCCATGTCTCCTTCTGTCACTGAGATTGAGCACCGCAAGATCGAACCCATCACAAAGCGCCTCTTCCCATGGCAAGAAAAATCATTCTAGTTGGCCAAACCAAACCAAAGTTTCGAAGAAGAAATACGAGGCTATAACAATCATGCATAGGAGAGTTCAACAAAGACTCAAATAATATTCATAGATAGATCTGATCGAAATTCGCAATTCATCGAATCCCAACAAACACACCGCAAAAGTCATTACATCAAATAGATCTCCAAGAACATCGAGGAGAACATTGTATTGAAGATCAAAAAGAGAGAAGAAACCATCTAGCTATTGCCTACGGACTCATAGGTTAGTGGTGAACTACTCACGCATCATCAGAGGGGCAAGGGTGATGATGAAGAACCCCTCCGTGATTATTGACCCCTCCAGCAGAGTGCCGAAGAAGGCCTCTAGATTAGATCTCGTGGTTCTGGAACTTGTGGCGGCTGGAATTGTGTTTCGACGACTCGCCTAGGGTTTCTGGAATATTAGAGTATTTATAGAGCTGAGAGGCGGTGGAGGGGGTGCCTATGGGCCCCACTACCCACTAGGGCGCGCCTGAGGGCCCTGACGCGCCCTGGTGCCTAGTGGGCCCCACAAGGCCCCACTGGTGCACATCTTGGGCCTCCTGGGTGTCTTCTGAGAAGGAAGGAAAATCTCCAAAAAGTTTCATTGCCTTTAGACTCCGTTTGATATGGATATTCTCCGAAGTATAAAACAAGCAAAAACAGCAACTCGCACTGGGCACTATGTCAATAGGTTAGTCCCAAAAAATGATATAAAGTTGCTAGTAAATGAATATAAAACATCCAAGAATGATACTTTAATAGCATGGAATAATCAAAAAACTATGGATACGTTGGAGACGTATCAGCGTGTTGGATCAAGGGGGAAAGATGGCAGCAATCCTCGTCGGCATAGATGAAGCTCCGGCCAAGTATGGTCGCGATACGCGCCGATGACGGGTGGCGAGAGGGGGCGAGAGACTGGATATGGGACTATACGCGGGCGAGTGGGGGTTTTCAGTGAAGGAGATGAACATAGAAGACGAAGCTGATGGGACTATACACTGGCGTCCCTCTGGTTTTGGGCCCACTTGTTAGTTGTAGCATAGAAATATTAGGATAAAATAGCCACATAATTTTTTTAATCAAGTGATAAGGAAAATACACGTAAAATAACAGATCATGTATGAAAAATCTTTTGTTCTTTTTAAATTTTGCAAATGAAATAAAATCATAATGGAGCAGAGTTTGTGGGACATTTTCATCAATGTCACGCATAGAAAGTCAATAAAATAAAAGAAATACAGTCCATGCTCCATTAAAAGAAGTTATGCCAAAACTTCTTTATGTGATTTGGGAGCCGGTGTTATTGTTATGCCTTTATATTAAGACTTGATTTGAATAAACTTACACCTATTGAAACATCTTTGCAAATGGATGATAAATCAACTACTATACCTATTGGTATTTGTGAGGATGTGCCTGTTGTAGTTCCAAATGTTACAATCTTAAAAGACATTGCTATTCTTGATATGTCCAAGGATGACAACATGTCGATTATCATTGGTAGACCCTTTTTGAATACTACAGGGGCTGTTATTGATTTCAACAAAAGTAAGTTCACTTTCAATGTTAATGGTAGTGAGCATATGGTTTATTTTCCGAAGAAACAAAGTTCGGTGAATGGTATCAATTGTATTGAAAAGGTTTCGACAACCACTATTGGGGGTTTCAAATTCCCTCTCCCTCCTATCAAAAGAAATATGAAACTCTTATATGTTGTTGGGGGGATGCATATCCCCATTGAGGTAACCTAGTGTTATACAAAAATTCTTTAGTTGTATGTTACTCAGAAATAGTTTGTTAATAAGACTTGATCAACCTTAGTAATGGATTATTTTTTAGGTGCACGTGGTCGGTTAATTTAGCAAGCATAACCTTCTATAATCTTAGTTTGCTCTCTGTCATTTATAGTTTAATAAATTAAAATGACATGATTATCCTATTTTCTGAATTATCCGTGCAATAGAAATGGCCCAAAATAAAAGTGCTTAGAATGTGGTAGAATTTTAACATGATTTTTTCTGTAATATTTAAGAATTTTTGGCACTTAATACATCCCAGGGAGGTGCCCCTGTTGCTCACAAGGCAACAGGGCGCAGCCACCCCCTAGCGTCGCCAAGATGCTTTGTGGGGCAAGGCAACAGGGCGCAACCACCCACTGGCCGCGCCAAGATGCCTTGTGGGGTCCACAAGACCCCACTCACTTATCCATTCAACCCACTTCATCCCCTACCTCCAGAAAAAAATCTTTGTAGCTCTCTCCCTCGTGTTCTTGCTCCCAAACCTGAGATTTTCGATCTCTTTGCTCGGAGCTCTGTTGCCGAAACTATTTTGGGGGATTGATCCTTGGTGTGTGACTCCTTCATTGCTAAAATTAGTTTTTGTTTTAGTGGATTATATTTTCCGTATTTTCCTGCTCTTGGTGCTACTGAAAATGAGCTTGCATGTTGAATTCTTTGAGTTCTAAGTAGTTTGAATGCTTGATATAGCTGTCGGTGTCAAAACCGGCGGATCTCGGGTAGGGGGTCCCGAACTATGTGTCTAAGGTCGATGGTAATAGGAGACAGGGGACATGATGTTTACCCAGGTTCGGGCTTTCTCTATGGAGGTAATACCCTACTTCCTGCTTGATTGATCTTGATGAATATGAGTACTACAAGAGTTGATCTACCACGAGATCGTAATGGCTAAACCCTAGAGGTCTAGCTTGTGTGGTTATGACAATGATTGTCCTCCCTCCGGACTAAGCCCTCCGGTTTATATCGATACCGGGGGGATCTAGGGTTACATAAGGTCAGTTACAAAGAAAGGAATCTACTTATTTGATTGCCAAGCTTGCCTTCCACGCCAAGGACATTCCCGTTTGGACACAGGTGCAGTCTTCGGTCTTCGTATCTTCACAGACCATCAGTCCGGCCCATGGCTAACAGGTCGGACGCCCGAGGACCCCATAGTCCAGGACTCCCTCAGTAGCCCCCGAACCAGTCTTCAATGACGAGGTGTTCGGCGCATAGATTGTCTTCGGCATTGCACGGCGGGTTCCTCCAATGATGACTTCCAAGTAGTGTGTTCGGCCTTCCATTTAATGTTGTACCCCTCGGCTTCTGCGCATCGATAACTTTAGTTTCCAAGTGTCGAGTGAATGCGAGAGGTCAGAGTATTTTTGCATATACCACCCTGACCGTACCAGAAAGGTGCCTATTTAAAGAGAATAGATCTCAGATCCCCTCCAAATCTCACAGAAGAAACCCTCAGAGCTTGTGGAGCAAAACCACCCCAACATGGCTAGCGCTCCTAGCTCTTCCTCTCGTCCCCACAACTCCGAAAAGGGGGATTGGGAGAGATGTTCGGTTTCTCACACTCAGCTGGTGAAGCTACAAACATAGGGCTTTCTTCCCCCCGCAGATTTGGTCCCCGTACGAGAAGGGATGACGTCCTTCAAGGGCGGGGCTCAAGCGGAGAACTTCTCCAATCCGTCCAGGGGAGAATAAGTATGCTTCGTCCCCTTCTTATTAAGAGGTGTCAAATTTCCGATACATCCCTTCCTCCGAGGTCTGCTGGAGTATTACGGCCTCCAACTGCACAGTCTCACTCCCGCCTCTATCCTTCATATTGTGGGTTATGTCGCTCTATGCAAGCTATTCCTGGGCTGTGAGGCCCATTTCGATTTATGGAGAAGACTGTTCTGCCTCGTCCCTCATAATCAAGGTGGGTCAATTTTTGAAGTGGGAGGAGCCAAAGTGTGGCGCATCGCTAGGACCGAATACCTGTCCGTCACGCCGAAGGAAGCTTCCGAAGAGTGGCCTTCTGAATGGTTCTACATCGATGACGTCGCTCTACCCGACCCCGTCTATATGGGCCTCCCCGAGTTTTCAAGTGCTCCGTTGAAGAAACGCCATAGTTGGCGTCCTCGGAGCCTCAAGGAAGAGGATAGTGTAGAGATCAGCTTGCTGCTGGGCAATATTAAGATGCTTGCCCAGTCCGAATTGTCAATAGTCAAGGTAATGGAGATCTCCATAGCGCGGGGGGTCCATCCACTCCAATACAAAGGTTTGCCCATGTGGCATTATAACGGGGAAGACGACGCCTCACACTATGGTTGGAAGGTCCCAAAGACCCCCGCCGCCCTGGCCAAAATATTGGCCGAACTGTATAAAGGGGAGAAGGAGGAGTTCACCCGTCTCCAATATCGAGACGGGTCTTCCATGTATAATCCTCCCGGCTGGGTAAGCTTTAACTCCACTATTTTACTCCTGTCCCTAAATCATTCTTGACAGGCAGTATCTTATCCGCTTATAACAGGAATGGCGAAAGGCTGTCGAGGGGATCCACGACCCTGCCCCTCAGCCGGAGAATCGCAACCGGGATCTTGACCCCGGATATGAGGAAGATCCGGACATATTTGTGGAGCTCAAGGATGGAATATTCTACCAGATGAGCTATGATGGTACGGATGTACCCATCCTCGCCGATTTCCCCGGTTTCCTTCCTGCTTCGAATGTAAGTAATCCGGAGATACCTTGTCCAAGAGAGTTTTATCATTCTTCCTCACCCACCGCACTGTCCTATGCTCAACAGGGGAGGCGTTCGACGTGCCATGCTGCCCCAGGGGCATCTCCGAAGAGAGTGGCCCCCACACCGGGCAAGCCTTCGGAGAGGAAGGAAAACGAAGATACGGTTGAGCCCTCATCAAAGAGGTATGGATTTGCACATATGCACCTTGGTAGTCACATCCAACTATGACCTTTCTGTTTATCCTGTATCAGGAAAAAGGTGTGCCGGACTATATCCGGGGGTCCGGTCGGTCATACTTCCCACAGCCAGGATCCAGATCCTGCCGTAAAGACGGGGGCTGATGCGGGGGTAACGCCGGACTGTCCTCCAGCCGAGGATTCGCATGATGTATCTGTCACTAACTCGGAAGTGGAGAGCGCCATGAATCATCGGTGTAGCAGGGCCGTTTTACAAGACCCCGGCTTTTCAAAAGAGGCATTTAATGCCTTCAGCTCGGCTGATGCATATATCCGAGCTTCTCAAGATGGGCTTAATAGAGCCACAAAGCAGCATTTAAAAGATGTGCGGGTAAGTTTACTTTGTCCGAGTATGATAACCATATGCCAGTAGCCCCCGAGCCACAAAGTATCGTTGTATAACCAGGTTCTTACGGAGAAGAACGACCTGCTAGCCAGGAGCTAAAAAGGTGTCAGACGCAGCTAACTGCTGCCCGTGCCGAACTGGAGAAATCCAAGAAGGTGTCTCCTGGTAATGTTTCCCTCCATCAAGAAACAATGATTATATGGCAGTTGTGCTGATACCGTTGCTTGTCTCATAACAGGGTCGTCGGACCAACTGGAAGAGAAACTGAAGGCCGCTCAAACGGGTAAGAAAGAGGCGAAAAGACTACATGCCGCTGGCGAGCGTATTTTGACCTGAGTCAGAGAGGAGAAAAACAAACTCCAGGATTCCAACATCCAGCTGGATGAGGAACTGAAAGATGTGCGGGCCCAACTGGCCGACTCCGTGAAGGAGAATAAAAGGTTGTGAGGCGGCATATTCAGTATGTGACCGAACTTACCTTATAATAGTTCTGAGATGAAAGGTACTGACAAACTTATGTTTGCAGGTATGCTGGCAGGCCGTCCCGAAGAGGATATGTCCGGATTGTCGGATGATCTGCTGCAGGGGCTGTCGCAAATGCACGAGCAAGCTCGGCAGGCAATTCGGAGTGTTGCTAAGGCCTTGTGGCCATCCGCCTCCCCTCCAGGAAGTATGGAGGAGCTTGTAGAGCTATTTAAGGGAGCGCGGCGATGTATCCGATTATGGAAAATATCGGCCTGTTGGGAGGGTGCGCGAGAGGCATGGGCCATGGTGAAAACACGGTATACCAAGCTTGATCCGAATCACATGGCCCGGGTCAGACCTTTAGGGTCAGATGGGAAAGAAGTGCCCGTTAATTTGGTATATGACCAAGTAGCAGTAGCTGCCAAATATTCCCAACAGGATTGGAAGTTAGATAGCCTATTGGATGGTATAGAGGAGGAAATTTATGAGTCTAAGTGACTATGTACTTTCCTTGACATATGTAAATTCTAGCTGAATTGTAAAACGGTTGTCATGGCATGCCTTTTCGCTTCAACCTCGGGACCCTAAGGTGCGGAGTGTTTCTGAATACCCGTGCGGCCGAATAGACCGGGGAATGCATGGAAACCAGGCTTAGGGGTCATAGTTGCCTGAACAGATAAGTTGTATTCGGCTAGTTATGTTATATTACATTAAAGTTGTAAGAAACATCTTCCAAAGAGAATAGTTCCGTTAAGGGTTCCTTTCCATGGGTGTGCATGCGTTACAGTGCATGTCCGAACTATGATTGAAAAAATCACGGTATATATATATATATATATATATATATATATATATATATATATATATATATATATATATATATATATATCTTCTGGGGGTTCGCAATGGAGCGAATGCAAGAAACATCTTTAATCCACCGACCGAATATTCCCTTAAAACGCTAGCTTTCGGCTTCACCCAGTCTGAGGTACACATCCGGATGACCCGGCAATAACAATCGCAGAGGTGCTCCCTTTATGCCCTAGCTGAACTAACGGGAACGTAGGGCATAAGCACAGGAGCCAAGCAACCCAGCTTGGCCAAAACTTAAGTCATATTGATGCATATAATGGTGAAGAAAAGGTACATATGGGAAAAACGCATATGTGATGAGCTTGATGCTCGGATAATAATAGCAAGCTTCTGTACAGGAAGCCCCTAGGTATAATGGACGTACATATTTTAAAGCATATGTGTGCATTAGGGGTGCGCGGTCTAACCGCACGAAAGCTTTAGGGCTAAAGAGAAAAACGAAAAGAGAGAGAAAGACGAAAAAATGTATTATGGAAACAGCGGGGAGAAGGAGATGAACAAAGAGTTCGGCGCTTAGGCATAGAACCTTCGGAGTCTGGCCGCGTTCCAGGGGTTCGGCTCGAGGCGATTATCTGACGCATCACACAGGTGGTACGCTCCTCCGGTGAGAACTTCGTCAATGATGAAGGGACCCTCCCATTTGGGCTTGAGTTTGTCCTTTTTCTTTTCCGGCAAGCGTAGAACGAGTTCGCCAACGTTATAAGTCTTGGCCCGTTCTTCTCTGCTTTGATATCTGCGGGCCTGTTGTTGATAAAATGCAGAACGGGCTTTTGCAACGTCACGCTCCTCCTCTAGGGCGTCTAGGCTGTCCTGCCGATCGAGCTCGGCCTCTCTCTCTTCATACATGCGCACCCGAGGTGAGTCATGTATAATGTAGCAGGGTAGCACGGCCTCTACGCCGTACACCATGAAAAAAGGTGTGTATCCGGTAGTGCGATTGGGCGTGGTCTGCAGCCCCCAGAGTACGGAGTCGAGCTCCTCAACCCAGTGTGTGTCTGATTCCTTCAAAGACCGCACTAGTCTAGGCTTGATGCCGCTCATAATAAGACCATTAGCTTGTTTGACTTGACCATTTGTCTGTGAATGATAGATAGAGGCGTCATCGAGCTTGATGCCTAGATTAGTGCACCAGGTTTTCACTTCATCGGCTGTGAAGTTGGAGCCGTTATCAGTGATGATGCTATGTGGAACACCATAACGGTGTACGACGCTGGATATGAATTCTATCACCGGCCCGGACTTGGCCGTTTTAACTGGTTTGGCCTCTATCCACTTAGTGAATTAATCCACCATGACCAGCAGATATTTTTTCTTATGGCTTACTCCTTTAAGGGGTCCAACCATATCCAGTCCCCAGACCATGAAAGGCCAAGTGATGGGTATTGTTTGTAGGGCAGTGGGGGCATGTGGCTTTGGTTGGCGAAGAGTTGGCATCCAACGCAATGTTGGACAAGGTCATGTGCATCTGCTCGGGCCGTCAGCCAATAAAACCCTATGCAGAAGGCCTTGCTAACAAGGGCCCGAGCTGCGGCGTGGTGCCCGCCGAGACCGGCATGAATCTCAGCCAGGAGCTGCCGCCCCACCTCCTCGAAGATACATCTTTGAAGGACTCCGGTAGCGCTTTTCTTATAGAGCTCTCCGTCGTGAACCTTGTAGGCCTTCGAACGCCGGACAATGCGGCGGGCATCATTCTGATACTTAGGAAGTTCTTTCCTATTAAGGTAGGCCAAGAAGGGTTCGGTCCATGGGGCAATGACTGCCATAATGAGATGGGCCGACAGTGTTATCTCGGTGGCTGAGCCTCTGATGATATCGGTGGGTTCGGAATCTGGGGTTGTGTTTGGATCCGGACTAGTATTGCCGCTTTCCCCCTGCCACACCACGGATGGCTTAAAAAGCCTTTCCAGAAAGATATTAGGTGGGATAGGGTCGCGCTTGGTGCCGATACGAGCAAGAACATCCGCCGCTTGATTACTTTCTCGGGCCATGTGATGGAACCCGAGCCCCTCGAACCGAGCCGACATTTTTAGGACGGCATTACGATAAGCTGCCATCTTCGGATCTTTGGCATCGTCTCCATTTATTTGAGATACTGCGAGGTTTGGGTCCCCACGCACTTCCAGGCGTTGCATGCCCATGAAGACAGCCATCCGGAGACCATGAAATAAGGCCTCGTATTCGGCTGCGTTGTTGGAGTCTGTGTATAGTATTTGGAGTACGTACTGAACGACGTCTCCAGTGGGGGACGTTAAAACAACGCCCGCTCCTAGCCCTGCCAGCATTTTGGAGCCATCGAAATACATGACCCAATTGGAATATGTGCCGTACTCTTTAGGGAGTTCGGCCTCTGTCCATTCGGTGACGAAGTCGGCCAGTACTTGGGATTTAATAGCTCGACGTGGTTTGTATGTAATATCGAATGGAAGGAGCTCAATGGCCCATTTGGCAATCCGGCCCGTGGCATCGCAGTTGTTTATTATGTCGTTGAGTAGTACCTCGGAGGCCACCGTGATCGAACACTCCTGGAAATAGTGTCGTAGCTTTTGGGATGCCATGAAGACTGCGTATGCTATATTTGGATAATGGTGGTACCGGGATTTGCATGGTGTAAGGACAGTGGATACGTAGTATACTGGCTTCTGAAGCGGGAATTTGTGTCCGTCCTTTTTCGTTCAATGACGAGTATGGTGCTCACCACTTGATGTGTTGCCGATATGTATAGCAACATGGGTTCACCGACGTTTGGTGTGGCCAAGATTGGGTTGCTCGCTAGAAGTGTTTTTATTTCTTCCAGTCCGGCTGTTGTCGCGTCCGTCCACTCGAAGTGATCGGTTCGCCGTAGAAGGCGATAGAGTGGCAGTGCCTTTTCTCCCAATCTGGAGATAAAGCGGCTTAGAGCTGCCACGCAACTCGTGAGTTTTTGGACTTGTTTAAGGTCTGTTGGCGTAGCCAATTGTGACAGAGCTCAAATTTTGGCTGGATTTGCTTCAATTCCTCTATTGGAGACGATGAAGCCCAACAGCTTTCCTGCGGGGACGCCAAAAACACACTTTTCTGGATTGATCTTAATGTCATATGCGTGGAGGTTGTCAAACGTGAGACGTAGGTCGTCTATTAATGTTTCGACGTGCCTTGTCTTGATTACGACGTCGTCCACATAGGCTTCAACTGTCTTTCTGATCTGTTTCTCTAGGCATGTTTGGATCATGCGTTGGTAGGTGCGCCGGCGTTCTTGAGCCCGAAGGGCATGGTGTTGAAGCAGAATGGCCCATATGGGGTGATGAATGTTGTTGCAGCTAGGTCGGACTCCTTCATTTTGATTTGATGGTATCCGAAATATGCATCGAGGAAACACAGTGAGTCGTGTCCTGCGGTAGCATCAATGATTTGATCAATGCAGGGGAGGGGGAAGGGATCCTTAGGGCAAGCCTTATTGAGGTCTTTAAAATCGATGCACAGGCGCCAGGATTTATCCTTGTTTGGTACCATCACCAGGTTTGCCAGCCAGTCCGGGTATTTTATTTCTCTAATGAATCCAACCTCGATTAGCTTCGCTAGCTCCTCTCCCATGGCTTGACGTTTGGGTTTGAAAAAACCGCCGTAGTGTTTGTTTGACCGGTTTGTATCCCTTTAATATGTTGAGGCTGTGTTCGGCCAGCTTGCGCGGGATTCCTGGCATGTCAGAAGGGTGCCAGCCGAATATATCCCAGTTTTCGCGAAGAAAATCCCGTAGCGCGGCGTCGACCGTTGGGTCTAGTTGTGCCCCAATAGATGTTGTCTTTTTGGGGTCCGTTGGATGGACCTGGAATTTGACTATTTCTTTCGCTGGCTTGAAGGAGGTGGATTTGAGGCGTTTGTCTAAGATCACATCGTCCCTGTCCACCGTGGAGCGCGGTGCGGTTAATTCTTCGGCCGCGAGGGCTTCAGATAGTGCCTCAAGGGCCAGGGATGCGGTTTTATTTTCGGTGCGGAGTGCTATGTCCGGTTCACTCGCAAGAGTGATTATGGCTTTGGGCCTGGGCATCTTAAGCTTCATGTACCCGTAATGAGGTACAGCTTGGAAGCGTGTGAATGCCTCCCGCCCCAGGAGGGCATGATATCTGCTGTTGAAAGGGGCCACTTGGAAGGTTATTTCTTCGGACCGATAATTCTCTGATGTGCCGAATACCACGTCGAGTGTTATTTTTCCCGCACACCGCGCCTCCCGACTAGGAATGATTCCTCGGAAGGTCGTGCTGCTTTGCTCAATGCAGCTCCTGTCTATTTCCACTTTGTGGAGTGTATCTTCGTAGATGAGGTTTAGTCCGCTGCCACCGTCCATGAGGACCTTGGTGAGCCGGAAGCCATCCACGATTGGACTGAGGACCAAGGCGGCTGGTGCTCGGGCTGTCCTGTATTTTGGTTCGTCACCGACATTAAAAGTTATAGCCATGTCATTCCAAGGGTTTATTACTGCTATTTGACAGACTTTGGCGAGTTCGCATAGTTCTCTTTTGTGCCAATTGTTTGAGGAAAATGTCTCGAAGACCGTTAGTACTTTGGGGTCATCGTCTTCTGGGGGGTGTTGTTCTGGGGTATTCTTGGTGAGGATATCATCGCCGCTCTTGGCCACTTGCCGGAGTATCCAACATGATCTAAGGCTATGTGTTGGTATGTTATCCGGTGTTGCATGTATTTTGCATGGCCCGTCGAGCCATCCTTCCAGAACGGTTCCGCGCCTCATACTGGACTTATATTTCTTTACTATTGGACCGGGCATGTTGCAAGGGTGCGCCCTTTTCGCCTGAATGAGGGATTGAGTGGGGACCGATGGTTCCCAACGGGCTGCCTAAGTTTTCTAGGCGCTTTCCATTGCGTTGTACTTCTGTACGATAGTTGCCAAGTCAGCGAACTGTAGTATGCGACGGCGGTTGATGGCGTTGAGGATTCCTTTGTCCGTGCAATTGTTGCGGAACGCTGAGATCGCTTCCTCGTCGCGGCAATCTTTAATCTTGTCTTTGACAAGAAGGAATCTGGCCCAGAAGTGGTGGACCGTTTTCTGAAACTGCTGTTGTATGCTCATGAGAGCGCTTATATTTGGGTGGGTGGGTGGTTTTAAATCTGAACCCTGACCCAATTTTGGATCCGGAGTCTGTAGGAATTCCGAACTTAACAGATCGGGCTCCGGGATATCCACTGATTTCTTAGGCCCATCGTCCGATTCTATATTCGGAGGGCAGGATGCATCTCCTCGCAAATGGGTGTCCGGCTCTTCGAAGTCGGAGATCCGGACATAGTCCGTCTTTAGTATGAAGGAAGAGTTGTCGTCTCGCTTCTCGACTATCGCTATCTGGTGGGTGATCGGTGGAGATTTGATTTCTCTCTGATCGGGTTTAAGCCCAATTCGATCGTAGTATGTGGCGACGCCCAGGGCGACGATGCGATCTAGGAGCTCGTTTAAAGACGAAAGCTTCACTGGATCCATCTACTTGGAGTGTTCGAAGTCGATACGAAGGGGATTTTCGATGACTCGGGAGGTCATTGTCGGCTTAACAACTGAACGGGCGGTCATGGTAAAGCCGCCTAGCCAGAGGGTTTGGCCTGGGGCCAGTGCTCCTCCGGCGGTGATATTGTCCTTGAGAACAAGGCGAGCCATCGATCCTGTCATCGACGTCATAGTGGAACTCTCAATGAAAGCACCAATGTCAGTGTCAAAACCGGTGGATCTCGGGTAGGGGGTCCCGAACTGTGCGTCTACGGTCGATGGTAACAGGAGACAGGGGACACGATGTTGACCCAGGTTCAGGCCCTCTCTATGGAGGTAATACCCTACCTCCTGCTTGATTGATCTTGATGAATATGAGTACTACAAGAGTTGATCTACCACGATATCGTAATGGCTAAACCCTAGAGGTCTAGCTTGTGTGGCTATGATAATGATTATCCTCCCTCCATACTAAGCCCTCCGGTTTATATAGATACCGGGGGGATCTAAGGTTACATAAGGTCGGTTACAAAGAAAGGAATCTACTTATTTGATCGCCAAGCTTGCCTTCCACGCCAAGGAGAGTCCCGCCCGGACACGGGTGCAGTCTTCGGTCTTCATATCTTCACAGCCCATCAGTCCAGCCCATGGCTAACAGGCCGGACGCCTGAGGACCCCTTAGTCCAAAACTCCCTCAATAGCCTCTAGACGTTCATATGAGTAGTTGGTATCAATCTTGTGAAGTTTTGTTAACATATTTTTGTGGTCCAAAAAATCAGAATTTTGTTCTTAGGAAAATGAACTTCCTCCAGAGAGGTTATTGAAGCCGGAGTCTCCAGGGGGTCATTGGGGATGCCCCGGACCATTACCTTAACACTCGCGTAGGATGGAGGTCCATCCGTGTGAATGGCCACATAATGCTTTCATGGACAAAGACGAGTTTCACCAAGAGGTTGCGCAATTCATTGCAAATGTCGGGTTGACCGACTTCCTCGCAGATGAGTGTGACCAATACCACATCCTTACAAACTCCTTTGTGAAAAAATTCATTTCTTGCATAGGCTTGATATTCACATGGTACGCTTTGATTTATATGTTGAACATCATGAGATACCACTTGCGGAATTTTGTGAGATATGTCTGATCCCCTCTAATGGGGAACTAAGGGAGCCTCGACCAGAGGAGTTCGATGGCTTTCTTCGTACTTTAACTGTGGGAGAATATAGGGGCGTGTCGAAAGCCCGAACCACTAGTTTGCATTTTCCTAATGTGCATTACTTTGCTTTATTCATAGGAAAATGTTTAACTGCTAGGGAGGAAGGTGGCACGCTCAATGCCCCTGACCTCGCCATTTTACATCGTGCACTTTTAAGTGACAACACTTATAGCCTTGGAGCTATCATCGCACGCCGCCTGCACACTAATAGGACCGGGGGTAAAATTCATGGTGGTATTTACGCTAGCGAGACGTTTCCATGTTGATATACGCCATAATGATTATTTGTTGCCTAGGATTTACCTAGATCATCAGTCAATGATAGATCACCACTTTATTGATAACCCTAAGCTTCCTCACCACATTCATTATAACTTGGTATTTAGTGAGGATACTCGTGATATTATTTCGTAGCCTCCACCCTATTTGTTTGATTCTCATGCCAGGAATGGATACATCATCATGCCATCGGGTATTACTACTTACAAGAACGAGTTGGCTGCAGTGTTGAACAAGGCCCAACCTTGGGACACTCGAGTGCCTCTGCCTCGCCATTTTCATACCGGACCCCATGGCTACTACGGGTGGTGATTACCAAGCTAGGCCAATAGCCTAAGCTTGGGGGAGTACATATTTCTCACATACATTACATTCATGTTCACACATTCATTCCAGTTGTCGGTGTTCATCCCCTTTCATTGTACAATCCATGTTAGTATTATTTTCGCTTTCTTCTTGTGTGTTTGAAAAACTTTTAAAAATCCAAAAATATTTCTTCCTTCTTTTCATTTTTTCCTTGTTTAATTAGTTTGTAGTATTAAAAGAAAACCCAAAAAGATTTCTCATTTCTTCTTTTGCTTGTTAAGAGCTTTCTCGTGTAAATGGTTTTTCTCGTTCTCGTTTTCCTTTGTTAATTTGCTTTCTTTGGAAAAACTAAAAACTCCAAACAAAAATCAGTGTGTTTCTCTTAATTTCTTTGTTTTTCTTTGAGTCGTCATAGGGGGAATACCATGATGAAATTGTTGAGTGGCTCTCATATGCATTGTTGTGGATCTAATGAAGAGCCAATATTACCTTGTATTCTCTTTTGAATAAAATGTTTGCATATTCTAGCTTAGTCCATGGAACTCTTGCACTATTATTATTTTCATATCATTTGGGCATGCAAAGTGGAAGGCAACAATAATGACAATAATTTGAGGAAGTGACTGTGGCAAGGAAAAGTTGGTATGAACTCTTCTTGTTTTTGTTTGTGTAAATATGTTTAACTCGGCATCCATGATTTAGCATATTATGAGTAAACACGTTAGTGATGACAATTAGAGATTATAGTTGCTCATGCCATGCTTAAGTAGCTAGGAGCAGATAATGATTTATTTTGAATGTCAACATGCATAAAAATGGTTATGATGTAGTATGTTAGTATGGTATCCTGCTCTGAATGTTTCAAGTGGCTTGACTTGGCACATGTTCACATATGTAGTTGATTCAAAACCAACATGGCCTCCATGATATTTATGTTCATGGTGTTTATATCCTACTGATACGTCTCCAATGTATCTATAATTTTTGATTGCTCCATGCTATTATATTATCTATTTTGGATGTTAATGGGCTTTATTTTACACTTTTATATCATTTTTGGGACTAACCTACTAATCGGAGGCCTAGCCCAAATTGCTGTTTTTTCCTATTTTAGGGTTTCGAAGAAAAGGAATATCAAACGGAGTCCAAACAGAATGAAACCTTTGGGAACGTGATATTCTCAACGAACGTGATCCAGGAGACTTGGAGTGTGCGTCAAGAAACAACGGAGGAAGGCATGAGGCAGGGGCGCGCCTACCGCCCTGGGCGCGCCCTCCACCCTCGTGGGCCCTCCGTTGCTCCACCGACGTACTTCTTCCTCCTATATATATCCACATACCCGCCAAACATCCAGGAGCACCACGAAAACCTAATTCCACCGCCGCAACCTTCTGTACCCGAGAGATCCCATCTTGGGGCCTTTTCCGGAGCTCCACCGGAGGGGGCATCGATCACGGAGGGCCTCTACATCAACTCCATGGCCTCTCCAGTGATGTGTGAGTAGTTTATTTCAGACCTAAGGGTCCATAGTTATTAGCTAGATGGCTTCTTCTCTCTCTTTGTATCTCAATACAAAGTTCTCCTCGATATTCTTGGAGATCTATTCGATGTAATCTTCTTTTGCGGTGTGTTTGTCGAGATCCAATGAATTGTGGGTTTATGATCCAGATTATCTATGAACAATATTTGATTCTCCTCTGAATTCTTTTATGTATGATTGGTTTATCTTTTCAAGTCTCTTCGAATTATCAGTTTGGTTTGGCCTACTAGATTGATCTTTCTTGCAATGGGAGAACTGCTTAGCTTTGGGTTCAATCTTGCGGTGCTCTATCCCAGTGACAGAAAGGGGACCGACACGTATTGTATTGT
The DNA here is from genome assembly GCF_002162155.2 of Triticum dicoccoides. Lineage (NCBI taxonomy): Eukaryota > Viridiplantae > Streptophyta > Magnoliopsida > Poales > Poaceae > Triticum > Triticum dicoccoides. The sequence continues at coordinate 537,990,291 of NC_041392.1, forward strand.
TGCCATCGAGGATAAAAAGATGGGGTTTACATCATATTTCATGAGTTTATCCCTCTACATCATGACATCTTACTTAAAGCATTACTCTATTCTCTTGAACTTAATACTCTAGATGCATGCTGGATAGCGGTCGATGTGTGGAGTAATAGTAGTAGATGCAGAATCGTTTCGGTCTACTTGTCTCGGACGTGATGCCTATATACATGATCATACCTAGATATTCTCATAACTATGCTCAATTCTATCAATTGCTCGATAGTAATTCATTTACCCACCGTAATACTCATGCTCTTGAGAGAAGCCACTAGTGAAACCTATGGCCCGTGGGTCTATCTTCCATCATATTAATCTTCCAGTACTTAGTTATTTCCATTGCCATTTATTTTACTTTGCATCTTTTATTTCTCTTTATCATAAAAATACCAAAAATACTATCTTATCATATCTATCAGATCTCACTCTCGTAAGTGACCGTGAAGGGATTGACAACCCCTTTATCGTGTTGGTTGCGAGGTTCTTATTTGTTTGTGTGGGTGCGTCGGACTTGAGCGTGATCTCCTACTGGATTGATACCTTGGTTCTCAAAAACTGAGGGAAATACTTACGCTACTTTACTGCATCACCCTTTCCTCTTCAAGGGAAAACCAACGCAGTGCTCAAGAGGTAGCAAGAAGGATTTCTGGCGTCGTTGCCGGGGAGATTTGCGCCAAGTCAAGTCAAGATTTGACTCCCGACAACGAGCCATTTCTGGCGCCGTTGCCGGGGAGTCTACGCACAAGTCAAGACATACCAAGTACCCATCACAAACTCTTATCCCTCGCATTATATTATTTGCCATTTGCCTCTCGTTTTCCTCTCCCCCACTTCACCCTTGCCGTTTTATTCGCCCTTCTTCTGTTCGTCTTTCAATTTGCTTTGATGTCTTACTTGGCTCGTTTGGTTGGAATAATTGTTTATTTATTGCTAAACAGAGAACCTAAGATCTATGGATCCTCATCTGCTTGCTAATCTTTTTAAGAGATCCAATTATGATGAACCAATTGCTAGTGAGTTTTGTGCACTAGATTATCTTTATGAAGTTTTGCTTGAAATTCGTGAATCTGAAAATTGCGATGAAGTACTTTATGAAATGATTCACGATAGATCTTTGAATAAAAATCATGATTGCAATGATGATATTATAAATTCTATTAATGTCAATTGTGCTAATAATATGCAAAACCCTAAGCTTGGGGATGCTAGTTTAGCTAAGTCCACTACTTGTTGTAATGATCATGATTGGGGTGATTCTTCTTACAGTCTTGAAAATTTATTTAAGCCCCATAATGAATATGAGATTGATAATAATGTTTGCAATAATACTAAAAGTGGGTTTGGAGAGATCATGACTTTACTTAATGTTAATCCCACTATTTTGGAAGAGTGTCAACTTTGCATGCATGTGGATCATGTTGAGAATATTTTATATGATATCTATGTTGTTAAATTTGATTATGATCTCACATGTAATTATTATGAGAGAGGGAAATATGGTTGTAGAGGTTTTCATGTTGCTAAATTACCTCTCGTTATGTTGAGATTGCTACTGTTTCTTTCCTCTTCCTTGCATATGCTAGTTTTTGCCTGCTATGATAATTTGTTTGCCTATAAGATGACTATGCATAGGAAGTATGTTAGACTTAGATGTGTTTGTCACGTGTTTCATGATGCTCTCTTTGTGCTTCAATTCTTGTCTTTCATGTGAGCATCATTGAAATTATCAATGCCTAGTTAAAAGGCTTTCAAGAAAAGCGCTTGTTGGGAGATAACCCAATATTTTTCCTTGCTGTCATTCAATAAATAATTTATGTACTCTTTTTTGTTTGTGTTTTTGTGTTTAATTAGTGTTTGTGCCAAGTAGAACCGTTGGGAAGACTTGGAGAAAGTCTTTTTGATCTTGCTGTAAAAAACAGAAACATTAGCGCTCATGAGAATTGCTGCCATTTTTATTTGGAAAGTGATATTTAGTTAATTCTTTTTGAAGATGATTAATAGATAAATTCCTCACGTCCAGCAATTTATTTTAGAATTTTTGGGGTTCCATAAGTTTACGTTAGCTACAGATTACTACAGACTGTTCTGTTTTTGACAGATTCTGTTTTTCGTGTGTTGTTTGCCTATTTTGATGAATCTATGGCTAGTAAAAGAGTTTATAAACCATAGAGAAGTTGGAATACAGTAGGTTTAACACCAATATAAATCAAGAGTGAGTTCATTACAGTACCTTGAAGTGGTGTTTTGTTTTCTTTCGCTAATGGAGCTCACGAGATTTTCTATTTGAAGTTTGTGTTGTGAAGTTTTCAAGTTTTGGGTAAAGATTTGATGGATTATGGAACGAGAAGTGGCAAGAGCCTAATATTGGGGATGCCCATGTCATCCCAAGGTAAAATTCCAGGACACCAAAAAGCCTAAGCTTGGGGATGCCCCGGAAGGCATCCCCTCTTTCGTCTTCGTCTATCGGTAACTTTACTTGGAGCTATATTTTTATTCACCACATGATATGTGTTTTGCTTGGAGCGTCTTGTATGATTTGAGTCTTTGCTTTTTAGTTTAACACAATAATCCTTGCTGTACACACCTTTTGAGAGAGACTCACATGATTGGGAATTTATTAGAATACTCTATGTGCTTCACTTAATTTTTGCTCTAGTGCTTCACTTATATCTTTTGAGCTATATAGTTTTTGCTCTAATGCTTCACTTATATCTTTTAGAGCATGGTGGTGGTTTTATTTTATAGAAATAATTGTGCTCTCATGCTTCACTTATATTATTTTGAGAGTCCTTTAGAACAACATGGCAATAATAAAAACTTTCATATAAGTGCATTGAATACTAAGAGAAGTTTGATACTTGATAATTGTTTTGAGATATGGAGATGGTGATATTAGAGTCATGCTAGTTGAATAGTTGTGAATTTGATAAATACTTGTGTTAAAGTTTGTGATTCCCGTAGCATGCACGTATGGTGAACCGTTATGTGATGAAGTCGGAGCATGATGTATTTATTGATTGTCTTCCTTATGAGTGGTGATCGGGGACGAGCGATGGTCTTTTCCTACCAATCTATCCCCCTAGGAGCATGTGGGTAATCCTTTACTTTGATAACCTGTAGATTTTTGCAATAAGTATGTGAGTTCTTTATGACTAATGTTGAGTCCATGGATTATACGCACTCTCACCCTTCCACCATTGCTAGCCTCTGTAGTATCGCGCAACTTTCGCTGGTACCATAAACCCACCATATACCTTCCTCAAAACAGCCACCATACCTACCTATTATGGCATTTCCATAGACATTCCGAGATATATTGCCATGCAACTTTCCATCGTTCCGTTATTATGACACGCTTCATCATTGTCATATTGCTTGCATGATCATGTAGTTGACATCGTATTTGTGGCAAAGCCACCGTTCATAATTTTCATACATGTCACTCATGCATCATTGCACATCCCGGTACACCGCCGGAGGCATTCACATAGAGTCATATCTTGTTCTAAGTATTGAGTTGTAATTTTTGAGTTGTAAGTAAATAAAGTATGATGATCATCATTATTAGAGCATTGTCCTAGTGAGGAAAGGATGATGGAGACTATGATTCCCCCACAAGTCGGGATGAGACTCCGGATGAAAAATAAAAAAAGAAAAAAGAAAAGAGGCCAAAAAGAAAAGAAAAAAGGCCCAAAGAAAAATGAGAGAAAAAGAGAGAAGGGATAATGTTAGTATCCTTTTTCCACACTTGTGCTTCAAAGTAGCACCATGATCTTCATGATAGAGAGTCTCCTATGATATCACTTTCATATACTAGTGGGAATTTTTCATTATAGAACTTGGCTTGTATATTCCAATGATGGGCTTCCTCAAATTGCCCTAGGTCTTCATGAGCAAGCAAGTTGGATGCACACCCACTTAGTTTATTTTGTTGAGCTTTCATATACTTATAGCTCTAGTGCATCCATTGCATGGCAATCCCTACTCACTCACATCGATATCTATTGATGGGCATCTCCATAGCCTGTTGATACACCTAGTTGATGTGAGACTATCTTCTCCTTTTTTGTCTTCTCCACAACCACCATTCTATTCCACCATATAGTGCTATATCCATGGCTCACGCTCATATATTGCGTGAAGATTGAAAAGGTTTGAGAACATCAAAAGTATGAAACAATTGCTTGGCTTGTCATCGGGGTTGTGCATGATTTAAATATTTTATGCGGTGAAGATAGAGCATAGCCAGACTATATGATTTTGTAGGGATAACTTTCTTTGGCCATGTTATTTTCAGAAGACATGATTGCTTAGTTAGTATGCTTGAAGTATTATTATTTTTATGTCAATATTAAACTTTTATCTTGAATCTTATGGATCTGAACATTCATGCCATAATAAAGAAAAATTACATTTAGAAATATGTTAGAAAGCATTCCACATCAAAAATTCTTCTTTTATCATTTACCTACTCGAGGACGAGCAGGAATTAAGCTTGGGGATGCTTGATACGTCTCCAACGTATCTATAATTTTTTATTGCTCCATGCTATTATATTATCTATTTTGGATGTTAATGGGCTTTATTTTACACTTTTATATCATTTTTGGGACTAACCTACTAATCGGAGGCCCAGCCCAAATTGTTATTTTTTGCCTATTTTAGGGTTTCGAAGAAAAGGAATATCAAACGGAGTCCAAATGGAATGAAACTTTTGGGAACGTGATTTTCTCAACGAACGTGATCCAGGAGACTTGGAGTGTGCGTCAAGAAACAACGGAGGAAGGCACGAGGCAGGGGGCGCGCCTACCCCCTAGGAGCGCCCTCCACCCTCGTGGGCCCTCTGTTGCTCCATTGACGTACTTCTTCCTCCTATATATATCCACGTACTCGCCAAACATCCAGGAGCACCACGAAAACCTAATTCCACCGCCGCAACCTTCTGTACCCGAGAGATCCCATCTTGGGGCCTTTTCGGAGCTCCACCGGAGGGGGCATCGATCATGGAGGGCCTCTACATCAACTCCATAGCCTCTCCGGTGATGTGTGAGTAGTTTATTTCAGACCTAAGGGTCCATAGTTATTAGCTAGATGGCTTCTTCTCTCTCTTTGGATCTCAATACAAAGTTCTCCTCAATTTTCTTGGAGATCTATTCGATGTAATCTTCTTTTGCGGTGTGTTTGTCGAGATCCGATGAATTGTGGGTTTATGATCCAGATTATCTATGAACAATATTTGATTCTACTCTAAATTCTTTTATGTATGATTGGTTTATATTTCCAAGTCTCTTCAAATTATCAGTTTGCTTTGGCCTACTAGATTGATCTTTCTTGCAATGGGAGAACTGCTTAGCTTCGGGTTCAATCTTGCGGTGATCGATCCCAGTGACAGAAAGGGAACCGACACGTATTGTATTGTTGCCATCGAGGATAAAAAGATGGGGTTTACATCATATTGCATGAGTTTATCCCTCTACATCATGTCATCTTACTTAAAGCATTACTCTGTTCTCTTGAACTTAATACTCTAGATGCATGCTGGATAGCGGTCGATGTGTGGAGTAATAGTAGTAGATGCAGAATCGTTTCGGTCTACTTGTCTCAGAAGTGATGCATATATACATGATCATACCTAGATATTCTCATAACTATGCTCAATTCTATCAATTGCTCGACAGTAATTTGTTTACCCATCGTAATACTTATGCTCTTGAGAGAAGCCACTAGTGAAACCTATGGCCCCCGGGTCTATCTTCCATCATATTAATCTTCCAATACTTAGTTATTTCCATTGCCATTTATTTTACTTTGCATCTTTTATTTCTCTTTATCATAAAAATACCAAAAATATTATCTTATCATATCTATCAGATCTCACTCTCGTAAGTGACCGTGAAGGGATTGACAACCCCTTTATCGCGTTGGTTGCGAGGTTCTTATTTGTTTGTGTAGGTGACTTGAGCATGATCTCCTACTGGATTGATACCTTGATTCTCAAAAACTGAGGGAAATACTTACGCTACTTTACTGCATCACCCTTTCCTCTTCAAGGGAAAACCAACGCAATGCTCAAGAGGTAGCACCTACTCATGCTAGTATTCCACATTAATTATTCACAATGCATGGTTATGACCGTTGTCGCTCTCTAGTTGGTCTCTTATCAATCTATTTGCTAGCCTTCGCCTGTACAAAACGGGAATGTTGCTTGTGCATCCATATTCTTAAAACCAAAGTTGTTCTAGATGAGTCCACCATATCTGCCTATATGTGGTATCAATCTGTCATTCCAAGTAAACATGCATGTGCCACCTCTAACCATTCAAATAAGCATCTATTTTGTGTGCCCGTACCGCTCATGGAGTGATAGGGGGTAGTCGGTATCTTCCATGCTAAGCAGGTTATTCTCATCATGGGTGTTTATTCATCTATATCATTGCACAAGAGAGGCTGGTAATTGGGATGCCCAGTCCCGTAACCGAAATGAAGAAAATGGAGGGCACCCGTGAATTCGGCTAGCCATGGCTTGTGTTTCAATGGTTCAGGGGAGTAAACTTTACCTTTCCGCTTGGGAACCGCTGATAATGTGTTTAGCATGGAAGATATTGAAAATCCTCGTTCGTGACGTTGACAGGAAAAGCATGCCTCTCAAAATATATTCATCTCTGTTTTAAGCTTCGAGTTCTGGCACCTCTACAAACCTCTGCTTCCCTCTGTGAAGGGGCTATCTATTTACTTTTATTGTTGAGTCATCACCTTCTCAGTTAAAGCACTAGTCCTAAGAGCGCTATTGTCATTCTTATGCATTGAGTATAGTTAATGTTGTGTGCATCATGAGTGGATCTCTTCTACCATGAACTACAATGTTTAGTCGCTGCTTGAACTTCAGAGGTTCTCTGCATTTATGTTTTGTGGTCTCAGAAAAGGCTAGTAAGATACCATTTTATCATATTATATCATGATTGTTTTGACAAATTGTTGGCATTTGAGATATGTTATTATTGCTCGCTAGTTGATTATGCCATTGATATGAGTAAATGTGATTTCTGAGTGTTATCATTTGCATGGTTAGCTCATGATCTTTTCTGAAAACTTGGGTGCTATTTAAGCTTATATACGGATACAAGAACAAAAGAGTTCATATAAGTTTTTCTTTATCACTTTCAGTTTGTCAACTAAATTGCTTCAGGACAAGCAATGAGTTAAGCTTGGGGAATTGACACGTCTTTGTCATATCTACTTTTCCAAACACTTTTACTCTTGTTTTGGACTCTAATTTGCATGATTTGAATGAAACTAACCCGGGTTGGCGCTGTTTTCAGCATAACTAGCATGGTGTTGTTTTTGGTGCAGAAATAAAAGTTCTCAGAATTGGACAAAACTTTTTGTGGAATTTTTATTTAATATAAAAAAATACTGGAGCGAAGACCCACTAGAGGGGGGGCCCTGTTGCCCACAAGGCAACAGGGCGTGGCCATCCCCTGGCCGCACCGAGATACCTTGTGGGGCCCATGAGGCTTCGTTGACCCTAATTCCAACGCCATAAATTTAGTTTCCTGAGAAAGAATAGGATAAGAAGTTTCATCGCACTTTACGATATAGAGCCGCCGCCACCTCCTATTCTTCATCGGAAGGGCTGATCTGGAGTCCGTTCAGGGCTCTGGAGAGGGGGATTCATCGTCATCATCATCACCAACCCTTCTTCATCACCAATTTAATGATGATCACCATCGGGTGTGAGTAATTCCTTCGTAGGCTTGCTGGACGGTGATGCAGTTGGATGAGATTTGTCATGTAATCGAGTCAAATTGTTAGGGCTTGATCCCTAGTGTCCACTATGTTCTGAGATTGATGTTGCTATGACTTTGCTATGCTTAATGCTTGTCACTAGGGCCCGAGTGCCATGATTTCATATCTAAACCCTCTACGTTTTCATGGATATATTTGAGTTCTTGATCCTATCTACTAGTTATATGCACTTGTTATTGTTCTGATCCATAGACCCCAAAGTTTCAATAGTTGGGATACTCTCCGGGGATGAATGTAATTAGAGGAGTTCATCTATTCACCAAGTGTTAATGTTTTGTTCCGGTTCTCTATTAAAAGGAGGCCTTAATATCCCTTTGTTTCCGTATGGACCCACTGCCACAGGAGGGTAGGACAAAAGATGTCATGCAAGTTCTTATTGTAAGCACGTATGACTATATATGGAATACATGCCTACATTATATTGATGAATTGGAGCCTATTGTGTATCGCTCTAGGTTGTGACTGTTACATGGTGAATATCACCCAACACAAATATCCATCACTGATCCAATGCCTATGCTTTTCGCTTATTGATCTTTGCTAAGTTAATTCCGTTGTTGCTGCTATTACAATCACTAAAAAACGGTTTCTGTTACTGTTACCAGCACTGTTGCTACTGTTACTATACTGCTATCAAACTATCATACTACTGTGCTACTAAACACTTTGCTGCAGATATTTGGTTCTACAGGTGTGGTTGAATTGAAAACTCAACTGCTAATACTTACAAATATTCTTTGGCTCCCCTTGTGTTGAATCAATAAATTTCGGTGAAATACTACCCTCGAAAACTGTTGCGATCCCCTATACTTTTGGGTTATCAACTATGCTTCCCGTTGTCATGTGAAGTGCCCCACACAAAATGTTCCTATATATCTGAGAAGGATGTTACTTTCTCAGTGATGTGGGGAAGTAGATGTATTGCGGCGACAGACGCAATTTCCTTCCTCGTGGAACTTTGATAGGGAATAATGGAGACTGCCCATTACTCGAGTACACAGGGAGACCCTTATCATTGTCATCACCAGCATGGGGAGGAATAGTAGTGGCGTGTGTGATACAGAGCTACGCATGTATGCATGTGTCTTATAAAAACATATAAAGTTGATTATTTATGTAGACCTAGAATTATGTGTTGGCATAATTAAGTAAGCTACATACTAGTGGGGAATCTGGCATCCTGGGATGCCTTAGCCCTATTGATGATTTAATCATTTTCACTACACTCTTGTTCTTTATTATTACTTTGCACCCTTATATTCACGTCACAAAACCCTTGGAATATTTCCACTTTCGCATCACTTTTGCTTTTGACCTCAACTAACTTATAGGCATATTCTGATAAACCTCTACGAGAGGCGAAGACCATTTCCTATGCTCGTTGTGGGAGCGATACTCTTACTTCGACAATGCTACAACTAAAACTCGTGCACATGTACCACATCATTTGTCTATGATGGGTGGTTGGAGTGATGTATATTATTTATCGTAATTATCCTTGGTGTGTTTGTAAATGCTTGCATAGAGGGTATAATCATATGTTTGTATGTTGTCCAAGTAAGGAAAGTGCATAAGCATAGGCTCCACTTCACAATAATTATCAAGGCAATGGAAGATAAAGGCAATGGAACTAGGTGAAAACAACTTGGTGAAATACCTGATGTCCTGGAGAACAATTTGATCCATATAGGAAACGGTACCGACTTGTCCTTAGCAAAATGAAGGATTGATACACTTGTTGCACTCTTTCACTTTTGTTACAATTTACATTATTCCACTTGCTCTCTTGTTCAACAAACAACAAAACAATATTTGCAGCTTTTACAATGATTCCTTACTAATTTCCATCAACACAATTCATTATGCTATTCGTTAGGTTCAACACTCTCACTTATCAAAAATATCTATAATTGATCCCCTTTACTTGTGGGTTTTCAGTATCCTAGGAAGGTTTCCTTGTTTTGGATTAACCACCTAAGGGAAGAATGGATTATAGAGAAGGAAGTTATCACCTCAGAGGTCCTTACTTTGATGGCTCAAATTTTACTAGTTGAAAGCAGTGTATGCATATTCTTGGTCATAGTTTGGTTGCTATTATTACTGGTATGCAAAGTGAATTCTTTCATGACATTCAACAGCAACCACAAAGAGAAGCACCCCGCCGAACAATCTAAGTTGATTCAATGCAGTGCTCAAGCATGTGAGATATTGTTCTTCTTGTGCCAAGGAGATTTTGACAAGAAGAAATCACCCTGTGATCGTGCTGCTAGCCTGACCCATGAACCATTCTTGGTTGTCCTTATTACCCTAAGGATGCCCTAACCCATTTTCATCATTATTCCATTTTTCTCTATATATTGTGTCGGATGCAGCCGGACCTAGCTACCTAGTGCAGCGGCGACGACGGTTAAAGGTGATGATGGTGGTCGTACCTAGGAAACACCGTGTATGCACCCGTTCCACATCTCCCTCCCTCCCTTTGTGTATGTCTCTCTCTGTGTGTGTGTGGGTAAGCTTGATTCTAGCTATGGCGGACCCACCATCGGGGCGAGCAAGGCGATGGCGGATGGACTCTCGAGATCGGTCCATCTACCTAGCGACCAATGAGCGCAATAACAGCGAGTGTTGTCGTCGTTCATCGCCCGAGCAAACATGGTTCTCTTGTGGCCGAGCAGTGTACTCCCCCTACCTAGTGACCAGCGAGCGCAATGCCGTCGAGCTTCGTCGTCGTTCGTCGCCCTATCAAACCTCATTTTCAGGTTTGACACCAAGAAAAAAAAAAGCTAAGAGCATATGCTTAAATTAAGAATAGCTTTGCCAAGGAAGCAAATAGTGGGATAATTCCAAACGTTAAGAGTATCATTGTAGTCTATTCTCTTTTTTTTTTCCTTTTTAAGGCTATTTTTTTCTTCCTATATAGTACTACCTCTTTAAAGAAATATAAGAGTATTTAGATCATTACTTTAGTAAGCTATAAACGCTCTTATATTTGTTTTTACGCGGGGGAGTATGATGGTGACCATCGCGGCCTTTCGGCCTGTCCCCCTTGGAGCGCGGTAAAAACAAATCTTTTTCGTCTTTGGTTACTTACGGGTGAAGGCATGGCGCTTAGCGATGACGAGAAGCGAAGGCAGTAAAGCAAGAGGCATGCATGTGTGCATGCCGTGTCTGAAAACACAAAGATCGGGTCGCATGTGCGGCGGGGCCGGCCAGGCGGCTGGCTGACGAAAAGCCTATTCCCAAAGCCCCCGGCAACGGCGCCAGTTGTTGGTCGTCCCACACGGCGTCGTCCCAGCCTCTCTGCTGCATGCATGCATGCATGCACGCAACTTCGCAGCCCGCTTGGAACGTAGCCTCGCCCGCCTCCGCCCCACACCCTATCCTCTCGCTCGCTGTCTCGATAGATGTCTCTGCGTGGCTGCAATTTGCAGGCCGGGAGGTCCTACGGGGGAGGGACAAGCGTGCAGGGCTGATTTGGACGCAGCCGGACAGGATCAGGTGTCCCGTGTGCGACGCAGGGAAGTGGACAAGGAGCTGGTTCCAGCTCCGCACCAGCCACCTGACCTGAGCAGCACTACTTGGACGGATCGTGCATGCCGATGGCGGATGGACTCTCGAGATCGATCCCTTCGTGTTTCCCCGCGCGCCGTTGGGGAGTTTGGCGCCACGCGAGTCATGCCCGTCGTCCGGGCCTCTGCGCGTGCGGCTGATGCCGTGAGGCGTATGGACTTCGGGCAGAGGCGCTACGTAGACGGCCGCATGCCTCGTTTGGCTCCGCTCGGCGTCCATACCTCTACCTCAGGCGCTCTTTCATCTTGCTTCCAGGTTTGGAAGTCTAAGATATCACGCTGGTATTTTAGTTACTCTTGCGTTGCAACCGAGGCAACTTTATTTTTCTTTGTATTTGTATTGTACAACGTAGGAAATTTTTCATTTGGTTGAGATCCAGATATGCTGCAGGGGCAAAGGTGAAGAAAGATACTATGTGTTTGAGATTGTGTACGTATAACTATTGACTTTGTTGATTGCTTGCAGGGGATTTCTTGCTATTAGCAATTTATTTGATTTCTGATGATTGCTTTATTAGGGATTTCTTTTCCCAAAAATGAAGAGGTTGGGGTCGGTCTAAAAAAAAGTATTTTTGAAGAAAAGAAAATTGGTGAGACGGGGCATGTATCGATGGAAGGGGTGGAAGCGAAACCAATACAGCACCCTTTGTTGTTTATTGTTTTTGAGATAGCTCACCACTCATGTCAAGTGGTCAATACAGTATTCTTTAGTAGTAGAGATTTTGATGACCTCGATTCGAGACCGGTTTATCTTCCTGGACTTGCTAGTGACGATCTACCAACTGTTGGAACTAATCTTGTTATTAGTGCCAAGAGTAGATGATTAGATCATGTTTATTTTGGATTGCATGATGTTGTTTTAGTAGCCGACTAAGTTCTAGCTAATTGCATGCACGTGATAATGGCAGAGGGGCATACCGGCAAGAGAGACAGCACTAAGCGATACAGAGAGTGTAGTCAGCGGCCAGATTGCGAGTCATTAGTGGATTAGTGCATGCACGAGTTGTTAGGATTAGTCAAGTTGAATAGTGGCAAGATACATGCATGGATCAAGTTTGACCTGGTCGTGTGGCCGTTGAGAAGAAGCCGTACAAGAGTTGAACGTGGGTGCATGCAGGTAGTGGAGAGTGAGAAACGGATCAAGCCGTTGTGGCTTGGCCATGCGAGCATTGCATATTTCCCTTTAAATAGGCTTGTAACCAGTTTTGCTATTTGAGATGAGGAATACAGAAAAGGCACAAGTGCGTGTGCCAGAAAGGCTCTGCGTGTTTGTGTTCTTCCTCTCCATTGTGTATTACGTGAGAAGTGTAGGTGTGTCCACTACATACTCGCGTGTGTGTATCCATCGATCTTCTGGGCCATGCCAACACTTGGTATTCGGAGCCATGATGAGAGAATGTTTGTGCACTTCACCACACTCGTCGGGTCGCCGGAAGGGCTCAACCTCGCCCATATGGCGTGGTCGGGGTTCGACATGGTGCGGCTGCCACGAGGTGGTGGTGCACGAGAGCATGGTGTGTCGAGGTCCGAGTCTCCTTCATCTTCGAGCTGTGTCACGAGCGATGGTGAAAGGTATGCTGCCCGGTAAGTTGCGCCACCGGCGGCAAGGAGGTGATGGCCATGGAGCGGAGGCCATTTCCACGAGGAGTTCCATGTTCGAGTCGTCAACAAGGTGCGTTATCGGCGACAACACGGAGGTGAGCCATCGGCGAATTGCGGCACCGGTGGAGAACATGTGGCAGCGAGTGTGCAATGGCGGCACGCTCGTGGTGAATGCGTAGGAGGTGCATCTCTCGTGGAGGCTAGCGGCGACGGCGGGAATCGGCGGGACAAGATGGCATTGGCGGCCATCTCCGTGTTGCACCGACGACATCGACGACCATGGGCTTCTAGAGAGAAATAAATAATGACAAGATTAGGGAGGTGATTGTTGGAACTAATCTTGTTATTAGTGCCAAGAGTAGATGATTAGATCATGTTTATTTTGGATTGCATGATGTTGTTTTAGTAGCCGACTAAGTTCTAGCTAGTTGCATGCATGTGATAATGGCAGAGGGGCATACCGGCAAGAGAGACAGCACTAAGCGATACAGAGAGTGTAGTCAGCGGCCAGATTACAAGTCATTAGTGGATTAGTGCATGCACGAGTTGTTAGGATTAGTCAAGTTGAATAGTGACAAGATACATGCATGGATCAAGTTTGGCCTGGTCGTGTGGCCGTTGAGAAGAAGCCGTACAAGAGATGAACGTGGGTGCATGCAGGTAGTGGAGAGTGAGAAACGGATCAAGCCGTTGTGGCTTGGCCATGCGAGCATTGCATATTTCCCTTTAAATAGGCTTGTAACCAGTTTTGCTATTTGAGATGAGGAATACAGAAAAGGCACAAGTGTGTGTGCCAGAAAAGCTCTGCGTGTTTGTGTTCTTCCTCTCCATTGTGTATTATGTGAGAAGTGTAGGTGTGTCCACTGCGTACTCGCGTGTATGTATCCATCGATCTCCTGGGCCATGCCAACACCAACAAATCTGATGAAATCATGCTCATCTGTGGCTACTAAACCAGGCCATGTTGAACTTATTTCTTAAGATGTTTCGAGAAAATAATGACGAAAAGTAAAATTGTTAGCCAATAAGGCCAACTTCACCGCGCGACCTCATTTTGCCCGGCCCCGTCTGTTTGGAGTAAAACGACAAATGAGGCGGCCCAGCGCGCGACGGTCCGGACTCATCTAGTTCGTTTTGTGTCCGGGCCGACCCATTTCGAGCACAAATTTGCGTCGGGTTTGGATCGTGGCGGACAGCGAACAGACGCTTCGAACGTCCGCGTTAGGGCCGCGTGGCAGACGGCCACCTACCTCCCACCCGCCAACATAAATGCGCACGAGCGGGTGGCCCCACCTGTCATCCGCACTGCGAAGGTTCGCCGTCCTTCTTAAATGGGAAGCCGTGGACCGGTCGTCGTCCACAGTTCCCACTCCGGCCCCTCTCTACCCCCTCGAAACCCTACACCCTCGAAACCCTAGCCGCTCCCCGTCGTCGACCTCGTCGGCCGGCCGCAGCCATGGGCCTTTGGAAGCACGACCGCAAGGGGAAGCACGACCGCGAGGCCGGCTACTCCTCGGGACACCGCCGCGGCTCCGTCAAGAAGGAGGAGCCCGCATCACCGCCGCACTCCTCCATTCGAGCCCCCGTGCCTGCCCCCCTCACTATCGCGCCTAGGGCCGCCGGCGAGCGCGACCGGCGGTACCCGGACGTCGATGTGTGCTGACAGTACTGGGAGACGAGGACGCCGGTCCCGTGGAGCGACGTGCACCTCCCCAACAACTGGCACCTCTCCACGAAACGGGTCCCCGTCCCGCCGGTGCCAGCGAGCGGCCGTGCCAGGCGCGATGAGATCGAGCGCCGCCGCCGCCTCCTCCCCGACGACCTATTCCACGACAAGAGGTACGCCCCGACTCCGTCCTGTGGGACACTTGGCTCCAGGACGAGCACGACGTGCAACGTGCGTCGTACTTCGCCGGCACGGTGTCGGGGCCGCGGCGGCCACGTCGGGAGGTGCGTGGGCGTACGCAGGTGCGCGGCCTGACGCCCACGCCGTCGCCTTCCCCATCGCCACCTCCACCTCCTCGCATGACAGCGAAGGAGGAGGCCCGAATCATGGCGTGTGTCATGGATGACTCCATGTACACGCACGATGAGCACCAATGGTCGGGCCTCGAGGAGATGATGACCCTCTCTGCGGCCGGCGACGTCGCCATCCCCGAGCCAAAGGAGGAGGTGACGGAGGAGCCGCCGGTGGCCGCCTTCCACCCGGGCCTGGTGGGCCAGGGGTGGACCTGGTCGTGCACCGCGGAGCAGATGGCGGCCGCCATGGGGGGCAACTGGTGCCCCACGCCGCCACGGTCGCCGGAGCGCGACGCCTCGCCTCGGGAGGAGGTGGTGCAGGCACCGGCCACCTTCCAGCCCGCCGCCCCCGTGCACCGCGGACTGCCGGCCCATCTCTGGACGTCGCCGGACTACGTCGACCTCTGCAGCGACGACGACGACACCGCCGACCACTGAAGACAGCGACGGCGACGGCCAGGGCATGGACGGGCGCGGCAGCAGCGCGCGGGCGGCTTTTTTTATTTTGTTTTTATGTTAATTATGAAACTGGGCCATTTAAGTGCGGCGTGAAACTGGGCCGTTTTGTGGCCGTGACCTTTATATATATTTTAAGTTTTTTTAAGTGCGTTTATTTACCTTTTTAGGCATTTTATTTAAGTTTTTTTTAATCACGTCCACCCAGACATGATTTGGGGTGCGGCCGCGCGCTGGGCGCACCCACGACCCAACGGACAAACGCGAACCTGGACGACCGCATCGCCGCCCCAAAGGAACAAAATCCGGTCAAACCGGACGTCCGTTTGGGGTCGCGCGGTGGAGTTGGCCTAAGAGCGGACCAAGGACAAAAATGTCCCGATACCCCCTGCACATTACACACATGTGGCTGTCGAGCAATAATCTTTATGATACTAACATGCATAAAATTTCAGCATAACTAGATTGACTTATAGCAGTGAAAATGCTTACCAAGATTTAAAGTTAGTCTTAATGGAAATATTTGTTAATTTACTTAAAATGGAAAGAAAGCATCAGAAACTCTAGATTATCAAAATAATATGACTTGTGGCAGAAAATACGACATTAGACCTCGATTGGTTACAAAAGAAACAAAATCACTTAGTAACATGTTAAAAAATGTCTCATCATGTATTGGGGCCCTCCTTCTTTTTCAAAACATTTACATATGTTATTCTATCGTTGGACATTAGTATTCGAGTATTTTTTAAGTAATTTATTTTTAGAGAGAGAATACTAACATCACATAAGAATATCTACTTGGTATATTTGGACAGAGAAGATTTAGACCATAAAGGAATATGTACTTGATCCTTGAATGACATGGTTATAAAACTAAACTTACTTGACATCGTGTGTCTAATCTTCCAAACAACATTCAACAAAAATGGTCACAACAATTTTAACCTCACAAATATTTGTACACCATCCAAGCAAGAAGGAAAATCTTACATTACCCCACCCGTTTCAAGATATTTCTGTTTAGAGCTCTGCTGAAAATTAGGATTGTGACTGAAATATCAATATTGACACTATGTCCACGACACCATATCATGACCTAGTCAAGATGTTGAGGATGCAAGAAGAGGGTCAAAAGAGAGGGCTGAAGGCGCTGGCTTGGATCACCACAAGGATAAGTAGATGTTAATTTATGTCTTTCGTGATGATATTGAGACTAGTCATAGTGAGAGTACCATAGGTACCTCTCCATGCAATGCCAACTAGGCATATTTTGACATTACATTACATAGTATCAAATGAGGAAAAAGACGATGGTGGTACAACATATTAAATATGTTACAATCACATTGCGCTTTTTAAGAAAAAAATGTCTACGAGCTAATAAATGGAACCATTTATGATATGGTGACACTTTGCACTATGAATGTACTAGTACTTCCTACTATGACTAGCCTAATGAAGGAAAAGATAGAAGCAAAATGAATAAAAATCATTATAATTGTAGGACAACACATATTTTGAGGAACACGTATGCTAACCTTCATTGTCTGAAAATTTAGTTCCGGTTCATCATTATACGGGGAGCTCCTATGCAGCGCTGCAGGACCCGTTAACGTTCCGGCGCCTGCAGCGTTGCTAGCATGGGTCGGCCCACTAGCGTGTTGCCCCTTTTTTTAAGTTGCAAAAATAAAATATGAAATCAAAAAAGGTTTACAGATTAAAAGAAAAAAAGGTTCAACCATTTGCAAAAGTGAACGACTTTAAAAAAGGTTCATCAATTTTAAAAAAGTTCATTCAAATTGAAAAAAAATCCAATTTAGCAAAAGTTCATTAATTTTTTAAAATTCTCATTAAATTTTTAAAAAGTTCATAGAAATTCAAAAAAAAGTTCATGTATTTTAGGAAAAAATCATCGAACTGATTTTTTTTTCATAAATCTAAAAAAGTTCATCCATTTTCAAAAAAGTCCATCGATATTCAAAAAAGTTAATCAATCTGAAAAAAAACTGTTTAAATCTAAAAGCAAGTTCATCGATATTCAAAAAAGTTCATAGAATTATCAAAAAAGAAATAGTCAACCGGCGCCTAAATGGGCCGGCCCATTGACGGACGCCACAGGCGCCAGTTAAAAAAATGCACGTTAACTGGCGCCTGTGGCGCCAAATAGGAAATGGCCATTATACGTCCATGTGACTTCAACGACTAATACGTGTGTTGGGCTAATGACGGGCTTCTTTTCATTGAATACGGGCCATGCATGTATATGTATGTTCTTTTCCTGCACAATCTGAGAGAGCGCGTTGGGATTTTTTATGGGAACTAATAAGTGTGCACGTGCAATGCACGTCTTTGCGAAAAGGAAATCTTTGCTCGTGGAATCATGAGCCATTCTTCGATTTAAGCTCATGTAATAATGTAGGATGCATTGTCTCGTCATATTTCCTTTCAAATGCACTGTGTAAATCTAATTGGGTGATATATAAAGAATTGAATTATGCATGCTCACTTAGTCACTCAAATTGAAATGCATCTAATGCGTTTTACCAATTTAGAAGACATGTTGAAACAAAAAGAATGACACTCATGGCAGCTTTAAATTCACACAAGATAAAATGGGAAATAAGCTCAGAGCATCTCCAATAGTCTGTTTGTTGGTAAATTTACCATATCACTAACCAAAATAGTGTATTTGGTTTATCTAGAGTGTGGTGAGAATGTACAAGGTTGCTCCCTCATTTTACCTTGTACATGGGTTTTGGGTTCATCCACATACAACCTTGCTCCCTCTCCTCATTTCCACATACATAAGGAGTCGTTTATTGCCAAAAAGAAAAAGGAAATAGGTGAAGATGATACCTGATGGGAAATTCTATGGAACCTTAAACTCCTGGTTCCTTTCCATGTACAAGAAGGCAAGAATAAATGTACTTAAGCACAAATATCCATCTTACAAATAAAAAATTCATAGTTCATTCACAATTCTGATCTGGAACACAATGATGCCAGCGGTTCACCTCCATGGCTAAATGACTATGAAACAATGAAATCTCATAGAATGGACCCCAAAAAACATGTGTATGCTCCTCCACTGAGATCAATAGAGTGCATCGAGGCTACAATTGCGAAGTCAGGATAATATCATTCGTGGAGACAAAAACACCTAAAAATAAGGAGTATTTAACCAAAAACTACCACAATTCACGGAAACGTGACAGAAAACTACCACTTTACGATTTTGTCCCGAAAACTACCACTTTTTTATTAATCCGTGGCAAAAAACTACCAAGTGTGAAAACTACTCGCTTTGCCTGGGTTAAACCCGAATCTGACAGCCCGACCCCACACATAAGCGGGCTAAAAATGCAATCGGGTCCCTAGTTTTTTTAAAAAAAAGCAATCGGGTCCATATCCCTCGTCTTCTCTTTTTGGAGCAGGAGCTCTACAGCCATGTCGCGCCGCCGTCGTCAAGAGGAGAGCCTTGCCGCGCCCGGATCCGCTTCCTCAACCCTCCCATGGCTCAGCTCTCGCGGGAACTCGTCGTCGCCACCTCATATCACCCTCCCGGCCTCCGCGCCGCCGCGGCCCCTGGACGGGCAGGTGTGGGTGTCCCTCACCCTGGTCGCCACGCTCGCCTTCCTCTCCCTCTGCTTGCTGCTCCGGGTCCTGGAGGTGGAAGAGCTGCTACAGCTGGCCCTGGAACGCCGTGACGCTCTCGGCGGCGTCGTCGCGGGCGCGGCGCGCTACGGACGCGGCGAGCAGCAGTGGTCACGGTGGGCGACGTGCACGGCGAGCAACGAGGCGAGCTGGTTGCCGGCCGCCTCTAGCCGCCGCCACGGGCAGGAGAGCATCGAGGCTGCCATGCTGTGCGTGCTTGATTCATGCTGCGTATGTGTGTGTGGTCTGTACGTGCTCAACAACAAGCAGCGGCGGGAAGCAGTAGAAGTTGCAGCGGCGGCGGACAGTAGCAAGAGCCCGTGGCCAAGCAGGACGTCCCGGGCTTCCTCCGACGTGAGTTGCCCCTGCTCAAGGCGTCCCCGCCTCCCCGGCTGTTGCTTTGCTCCTCGCCGGAGCTGATGGCCACGGACGAGCAGCAGAGACCGAGCGTCGAGGTCGGGCTGCACGCCGCGCGCCGCGCGTTGAGCGTGCGTCTGGCGCGGGCCAGCGCACAACTGAGTTGCACGTAGGCGGCGGTGCTTGGGCACATCTCAGCGCCGACGACCCCGGCCCCGCCGTCCACGACGTGGACTCGCCGCAGCAGTAGCCGTTCCCGTCCGCCGGCGGCAAGCGGCTGGGGAAGGAGGAGGCCGGCGACGAGGAGGAGAAGGAGGCGGAGGACCCGATTGCTTTTTTGAAGAAAAACTAGGGACCCGATTGCATTTTTAGTCCATTTATGTGTGGGGTCAGGCTGTCAGATTCAGGTTTAACCCAGGCAAAGCGAGTAGTTTTCACACTTGGTAGTTTTTTGCCACGGATTAATAAAAAAGTGGTAGTTTTCGGGACAAAATCGTAAAGTGGTAGTTTTCTGTCAGGTTTCCGTGAATTGTGGTAGTTTTTGGTTAAATACTCAAAAATAAGCAACAACAAAAGCATAGTTTATGACTTTCAGCCAAAGACAGATTCTTCATTAATACTCACGACACCTCAATGATGAAAATTTATATTAGGAGGTAAAATAGATGCAGAAGGCGTGATCACAACCCGAAATAGATGATAATATAATCAATAAAATATTTAGTACAAGGTTAATGACACTTCAACGATGCATTAACTAAAAAACTGCTACTGGAAGCAAACCATACCTCAAGGTAAAGATACATGTTCTGGCACTTTGATTCAAGAAGATGCATACTTAAATTGGAAGCACTTGCAAAACCTCCTTAAGTGTCCTCTTTGTATCATTATGTAGCGCGGCTCCCTACTTTATTAGCCCAACAGAACTGCTAACGCTGGCTGCATAACACGCATACAAACAAGGAAAAAGAAAAAGAATAAGTAACCTATATGACAATGAATTCTCAGCTGGAACCCATGGAAAAGGGGATGGGGCTAAGTACACCTTATATTATACAGAGAGAATGTCGTGAGCCTATGAGGTGCATACTGTCTTTCAACAGTCACGAAATCATCAGGAGCAGGGTTGAGTTGAAAAACAGCACACACTTCGGTACCTGCAGGTCAATATCCCAATGCACTAAGGAATTTCTACTACTCCAGATCTGGATGTGTTTCCAACTTGCTCAAATAGGTTGGTACTTAACTTTGGACCTGAATATCGTGTACTGGTATTTTAAACAGACCAAAAGTTCAATAAAAAACTTGGGGCCTGAACAAAATTAACTAATAGCCAGTTATATAAGGATCAAGTTTCGGAGAATAAGAGATCAACAACTTGTTGGTCGACCTCTCGGTCGCACAAGTGTAACTTACCCGCAAGACAGGCATCAATACTACAGTTTGGAAGAAAAAGACTGCTACCTGTACTGTCAGGTTGTCTGATCCTTTTGCTTGCAAACTCAATCTATGGTGCTTCAGATAGCTTCACGATCTGAGTCAAAACTACAAGAGTGTTTAACCACTGGAGGTAAAATAGGTGTGAAGTTTTCTGTCGCCTGTAAATAAGTTTCGGAGATTCTTTCGATGTTCCTATCTAACTTTCGATGCAAGAGTCTGAATGTGTCATTGTAGAACTGCAATCATTGACTGACTGCAACCTTACACTTGGTTGAAAACTTGAGCTGTTGTTTTTGCAGCTGACCCCCAAGTTGTTGTTGTCGTTGCAGCTCAAGCTCCACGCCTTCCTGCTCTGGCTGTCCGCCGGCTTCCTGTTGCATGGTACTGATCAGGTTCTCTCGCAACGTGAAGAGCGCCAAGGCCGTAATCACATAATTAAGCAATGCACATTTCGACTTACCTGACAACATGAAGAGTAAATATGAATATTTTAGCATATAACTTTAAGACTAAGATGCTCTGAATTTATTCAATTGCGAAAAAATGATACTGCAAGGTAGATCATTTTATTGTACAATCAGCTCTCACAAAGCACCTAAATTTCAGTGTACAACAAATTTGCTAATAATACCTATAACAACATAGGCATGGAAATTCTTAGTGCAAAGATTAAAACAACAGAATTGCATAAACTTAAAAGTTTTGCAGTTTTTTTTCCGAAATCTATTATTTTCCATCAGATTATTTTCTAGAACTAATATAGAGTTGGGATAGTTTACATGATGATTGGCAGTAGTACTTAGTATCCATCAATATTGTTAGTCGAATTGAGATTGCTTACTACCATTTGCTACAGAATTTGCAGGTGTGCTGAAGGATATTGATCAAGAGCTAGCTAAATCATTCCATATAGGGAGCAAAAATCAAGAATTACTGGCATTAAGGTAATCAGTCAAAGCACATACCCGAACAAAATTTGAAGCAGCCAATTTGATAATGTTGGTATGATCCTCCCATTAGTCTTTGTAGCAACGACCATTAGATTAGATTAGAAGATGATTCTGAAAACAATTCGGATCTGAAACCAAACCTTGTTGAGCCCTCCACCGCCTCGCATCTGCACATTCACACACGCGCGCTGCATGCCTCGCGGGAGCCCTTGCGCACCTACACGTACATATTTCAAAATATGCCTGTTCAAACATGCAATTCTGCATGGACTGCCACTCACATAACCCACGCCCTGTACAACGTTGCACATGTTTTAAGGTAAATTTTAAAAGTATTTTGCAAACAATTAAGAAGGCCATCTAAAGGTTCGGCCAAAGCATTGTGACCTCTAAAAATGCACTACATCAAACACAAATTAAATTCAAAGTGGTTTTGTTGATCCTCAATGGTCTTTAGCAAATTTAGCAGCCATTATCATCAACGGAAATTGGATTGATCGTGCACATACATGGAAATGAAAGAAGAAAGATTAGTACAAATCAATGAGGAAAACTACACTATTTAGCAGTTTACAGAATAACAGGCCAGCTCATGAATCGCATGGACATACCGTCTTTCCTCATATCAAGCATGATTCCTGATCATATCAAGATAGTGCTCAACTTCATGATCAGCAATATTCAAGAGCACGGCAGAACCATATTGGAAGACAGCCACATAGCGTTAGCAAAATCTGTTGTTCTTCACTCCAGTGTTCCACAAAATCGTGAGATAAATGAGGTTATCTGATGTACATACAACAACATCACCGTGGCAAGCAAGGTCTTCCTTGACAGGGGATACAGGGCGCCAGGCCTTCTTCCTCCTCCTCCAGTGGATGCGTGAGGGGCAGGGCCGTCTCTGCCGCGCCCGGATACAGGAAGAGTCACGGGCGTCATGGGGCGCGGATCCAGGCCGAGGTCCCGAGGACAGAGTCGCCGGCGTCATGGAGCGCGGTGGCAGCGACCGCCACCGCCGATGTGATATACACGGTAGGATGCGTTTAACTTGACTTGATCGGAGGGTCCTGATTATCTCGGGTACGGTTTGTTGTGTGGTTTTAGAGAAAATTATCTTTGCTCTTTTATTAGTAGTGGAGATGGAGATATATAGGACGCCTTAAACGCCTCTTGTGC